>NC_090885.1:32004148-32051648 GCF_036669925.1 Montipora capricornis
ATAACTTTTCAATCGCTGTTCCGCAAGAAGAAGTAATAAGGCGGAGCGGGTTACCGACTTTGTGGGTTTTGACATTGCCAAAAGCTGTTCCAGGTCTCGGCAGAGTGTTTGTAACCCAAACAGCGATTTCATCTGTTATTTGACCTTTCTTGCGCTACTTGCTACTCCAATCTTTAACTAATTTTAAATGCTTTTGTTTAGGATCTTCTGGCAGCTTAGCATAATGCAACGTGTTATCTAATTGACTGGACATCTTTTCTGCGTATTCTTTTTGGTCTAATAAAACAAAACGAGAGCCTTTATCTTGAATCCTAATAACCCTGTCATCTATTTTCAAATTTTTCATTGCATGACGTTCCTCTTTACTGAGATTGTCCTTAGGTTTACGAGAGTTCTTAGGGTTTAAAATGTCATTTCTGACTTCTGATAGAAAGAGTTCCACTTCAGGAAAAACTGATTTTGGTGGGTCCCACTTACCTCTTGAGGGCACAGGAGGCATGTTCACTTCCACCCGTTCTTCATCTTGTTTTTGTTCTTTGTTGTGAAAAAAAGAAGCCAAACGGATGCGTCTCTCAAATTTCTCAATATCTTCATGGGTCTTCTGCCAATGTATATCTTTGGGGACAGGGCAGAAGGATGGTCCCTTGGAAAGCAGGTTCTCTTCGGCGGTAGTCAGAACTTGAGATGACAGGTTAATGGGTTTTAAATCCAATTCGGTGGAATCAGCTGCCGTAACAGGGGCGTTGGCTGTCTCGTTTTGCTCCAATTGACCACGATTTTCTTTGCGCTTGTGCTTTTGAAATCTTCGGTTGTCTCTTCTTTTGGCGGATCTTTCTGCCATTTGGATCGTGGTTCGACCAAAGCCTGTAGTTTTTGCCAACTTTTTTCTCTCCCTCATCTTCAATCGATGCTTTAAATTATTCATTTCACGTCTAACACGATTCCAAATCTTTTGGGCGGTTTCAAGATCAAAGTTGTCAAACAGTTTGAGTCTCTCCTGCTGTAGATCGTTTTGCAGGGTTTTTACTCTCCCCAAGGAGGCTTCTTTCAACTCTTTGACAACCTCAAAAGAAGCTGTTTTCAAATGGGATGCGCATGCATTGCGCAATTCAGCACTGTCTTTGACAAGTTCCAAATTAAATTTCAAATTTAGTCCTTTCGGGATACGATTCTTGCCAACACAAAGTTTCAAAAACTACAGGCTTTGGTCGAACCACGATCCAAATGGCAGAAAGATCCGCCAAAAGAAGAGACAACCGAAGATTTCAAAAGCACAAGCGCAAAGAAAATCGTGGTCAATTGGAGCAAAACGAGACAGCCAACGCCCCTGTTACGGCAGCTGATTCCACCGAATTGGATTTAAAACCCATTAACCTGTAGTTCTGACTACCGCCGAAGAGAACCTGCTTTCCAAGGGACCATCCTTCTACCCTGTCCCCAAAGATAGAAATTGGCAGAAGACCCATGAAGATATTGAGAAATTTGAGAGACGCATCCGTTTGGCTTCTTTCTTTCACAACAAAGAACAAAAACAAAATGAAGAACGGGTGGAAATGAACATGCCTCCTGTGCCCTCAAAAGGTAAGTGGCACCCACCAAAATCAGTTTTTCCTGAAGTGGAACTCTTTCTATCAGACGTCAGAAATGACATTTTAAACCCTAAGAACTCTCGTAAACCTAAGGACAATCTCAGTAAAGAGGAACGTCATGCAATGAAAAATTTGAAAATAGATGACAGGGTTGTTAGGATTCAAGATAAAGGCTCTCGTTTTGTTTTATTAGACCAAAAAGAATACGCAGAAAAAATGTCCAGTCAATTAGATAACACGTTGCATTATGCTAAGCTGCCAGAAGATCCTACACAAAAGCATTTAAAATTAGTTAAAGATTGGAGTAGCAAGTGGCGCAGGGAAGGCCATATAACAGATGAAATCGCTGGTTGGGTTACCAACACTCGGCCGAGACCTGGAACAGCTTTTGGCAATGTCAAAACCCACAAAGTCGGTAACCCGCTCCGCCTTATTACTTCTTGTTGCGGAACAGCGATTGAAAAGTTATCTGCCTTTACTGAATATTATTTGAAACCTTTAGCAGAAAGTTTGCCTTCTTTTATCAAAGATACTACGCATCTTATCAATAAGATTGACGAAGTTAATCAATTAGGGCCTTTTCCAACCGGTACTTTGTTAGTTTCATGGGATGTTGTTGCAATGTTTCCCAATATTGACAACGAATTGGGAGTTACTGCAGTTAAAAATGCATTAGATGCAAGATCTGTCAAAATGCCATCCACAGAATGCATTTTAGAGGCTGCGGAAATTTGTTTGAAATCCAACAATTGCCAATTTGATAACAATAACTATGTTCAACAGCACGGAACCGCGATGGGGCCCAAGAATGCGTGCTCTTATGCTGACTTAGCTATGGGCGTAATTGATCACAAAGCGAAATTTGAGGGTACAATTAAGCCAATGCTTTGGTTGAGATATAGGGATGATATTTTTGATCTATGGACACAGGGTGTTGAGAAACTCCTTGAATTTACCAACTATATTAATTCACTATATCATACCATCAAATTTCAATTGGTTTATTCTGAAAGCAGCCTCAATGTTTTGGACTATGGCTTTATTTCAACAGATATTTATTCCAAGCCCACTGATAGTCATTTGTATTTGCCCTACAATAGCTCACACCCAGATCATTGTAAGAAAACTATCCCTTATGGAGTAGCCCTTAGAATTAGGCGTAACTGTTCCACCAACGCCTCTTTTGTGAAGCGCTGTAGTGAATACAAAAGCTACCTCAAACAGCAAAATTACAGTGGGAATCTGGTGGACAAACAGTTTGAGAGGGCTATGCAATTGGAGAGATCAGATGTTCTCAAGCCAAAAACAAAAACTAAGAAAAAAACCTTTCCCTTAGTGGTCGATTACAATCCGAGGCTACCTAATATTTCGTTGATCATTAAAAAACATTTTCACTTGCTCGAATCCAACCAAGTAGTAAGGGAAATTTTTCCTGCCAAATCCGTCATTCCAGCATACCGTAGAACAAAGAATTTGAAGGACATTCTTGCACCCTCCAAATTCAAAAGAAGTCGAAACCATGACGAGGCTGAAAATTGCGGATGTTTTAAATGCAACAAAAGATGTGATCTCTGTTGTAATTATTTGTTGGAAGCTGGTGAATTTTCAAGTTTTGTAACTGGCCGGTCGTATCAAATCAAACAAAACCTTGGATGCAATTCGACTGGAATTATTTACGTAGCCTCCTAAAACAAATGCAAATTGCAGTATGTTGGTTCGACTTCCAATGCATTTAAAGTTAGGTTCAGAAACCACAAATCCGACATGAAAAGAAACAAAAAAATCGTGCGAGCTTGCCATTCATTTCAATAAATTTCCTCACAACCTTTCGGACTTCAATTTCATTGTCATTGAGAAGATAATGAACACTGATGGAGATTTAGATAACACTTTATTAAAGCGGGAGGGTTATTGGGCGGCACAATTGCGCACACTGCAGCCTTTTGGCCTCAATAAGCGCTGTGAATTCCGTTCAAAAAAACGGATCAATTTCAATGTTCCATAAAAAGCTTTTTTGTTTCCATTATAGTCCCATCTAATTTGTAGTCGGTATTACATAAATAGTTTGAATTACTTGCATAATTCTAGATTCTATTATTACATCATTACTGTTGTTTTAGTGATGAATCTTTAGTTTTGGCTTGTATTGTACCAGACAATTTACTAGTTTATTGTATCGTATTACAATAGCCATTGTTGGTCTTTCAGAGACTATATAGTCTGCACTGCGGTGATAATTAGGCTATCTTATGCTTAGAGTTTTAACTTGTACTCTATTTAAAAAAAAATTAACTGACGAAGGCCGAAGGGCCGAAACGTTTTTATTAAATTTCCTGGACCTTCGAGAAGTTCTGTCTTCCTCTCCAGTCTATATGCAACTTTAAATATTAACTGAGGAGACAACGTGCATCCTTTTGGATTCTTCTGTTGGGAGTTTATCGTTTGGTCAACCACTTTGGCATTACAAAGCTTTTGCTTTCATGTCGAAATTGAGCACTCTACTGGGATGAGGCATTGCCGCTAGCAATTGCGCATGCTCACTAGCTCGCTAGTGTGCGCACTCTGGCCAGGCTTAGATGGACCACATGCGTGGGACATTTGGGGTGGCTTTATAAGCTCAACCTCCATCCTAGACATCAGCACTGCACTGATGAGGCCCAGAAGCCCATCATAGCACGTTTGTGGTAGAATAATTGGCTTTTATCTTTTTTTTTTTTTGGACCCTGTCCTAAGTACCTGCCGGGATGGAACGGGCGTGGGTCCTACCCTAAATTGTTTTTTCGGTATGTCTCAGCCTACGCCTGTATCCCGTCTGTGGTCTGATATTGTGGAGAATACGCCTGTGCCTCCCTCTGTTTCTGGAGCTGGCCAATCTGATTCGCCATCCCACATGGATACCAGTCCTGGTGGCTCTTATGCTGATAGAGTGACTCTTGGTGCTGTTGATTCTCGTCCAAAAGTTTCCAGTGTAGCTCCGCGTCGCAGGTCTTATCTGTCTTCTTTTGAAAGAGAGCATTTTGATGTTTTGAATGTCATGCCTGATCGTCCTGCTTCTGCATACTTCACACTCCCTGACAGCTCAGTTACGACCAAGCAAATCTTTGATAGCTTGGTGAGAGATGGTTTTCCTCCGACGTCAGTCCGTTGCCTTCAGAGATCCCAGAATGGATCAGTAGTCCTCACCTTCACGAAAGAGGAGATCGGAAACAAATTTCTGCAGCAGTCGTCTTTCTTTGTTGGAAACCAGCCTCATGCAGCTCATCTTGCAGGCAGAGCCTTGTCTTATGTTGTTGTGTACGACGCTCCTTTTGAGTAACCTGACTCGGCTTTGACCTTCCGTCTGTCGAAGTATGGCACTGTTTACTCCCAGCGTCGCTCCTCCGTCCAGGGCTTCCCCCAGGTCCAGAATGGTATCCGTACTCTTCGCATGTGTATCGATGACCCCATCCCGTCGTACCTTCGTTTTGGTAAGTACCTTCTCCGTGTACAGTACGAAGGCCAAGTGAAGACCTGTAGAAGATGCAACGAGCCAGGTCATTTGGCCCAAGAGTGTCGTCAGATGCTCTGCTTTAACTGTGAAGTAATTGGCCATCATGCCCGTGATTGTCCTGCTGGGGTTCGATGCTGTATTTGTAAAGAACCTGGCCACATGGCCATTGACTGCCGCCACTCTTGGTATCGCCGCCCGCTTTCGCATCGTGATGCCGTTGATGCTGAGCCCCCGAGCCAGCCTGCTGCTGACCCTCCTCCCGTGGATGTCCCCCCCACTACTCTAGATGCTGAGAATGCTGATTCAGGTGACGTGGATCTTGATAGCCCCCCAGGAGAGAATGCAGAGGAAGATTCGGCAAGGTCTGAGGACGATTCCCTGGAAGCTGAATTTGACCAGCCCTTGGCCTCGGCCATTTCTTCTGAGCCTGCGCCTGACCTTTTAACTTCTCAAGGCCTCATCAACGATTCCCCTGATAGTCCCGGAGTGCAAGAATTTCCCGTTTCTTCCCTGACCGATACGAGTGTTGAGAGTGACGAGTCTGAGCCTGAGAGTATTGCCACATCTGAACTGATGGATTCCGACGCTGTGCCTGATAATATGTCTCCTGTGTCTGAGCGGCCCTCTCGCCGAAGGAAGAGATCTCGACATGGCTCCTCCCGACGCGCTGCTTTGGTCAAGTCGTCTCGTCTGTCTGTAGTAAGTGAGGATGCGCCCACTTAGTTTAACCTTCTTAAAGTGCGCTACGATTAATGTTAGGGGTTTAAGTCAACGTAAGTTTTCGCTGGTCTCTGATTTCTTTCGTGCTTCACGCCTAGACTTTTGTTTCATTCAAGAAACTATGATTTCGAATGACGCTGTTCTGCGCTCCTTCTCCTCTTCGTGGCCGGGCCCCAGCTTCTGGGCCCCTGCTGTCGGGAGGAGAGGGGGGGTAGCTATCTTATGTTCTGATGTTTTTCGTAATAATGTTTCTGTTTGGCAGAAGGATCAAAGTGGGCGCATTCTCAGCTTACTTGTTAAGTTTGACGATTTCAATCTTAATCTAGTTAACCTTTATGTGCCGACGATTCCGGCTGAGAGAAAGATTTTCTTTCAGTCGGTCCCGTCCTTTTTTCTTCCAAACTCCCGGCTCCTGATTGGGGGGATATGAATTGTTTTGACTCGGCGCTTGACAAATTGGGTAGGTCGGTTTCCCTCGACTCCGGCTTCTCGGACCTAAAATCTCGCTGTAACCTCCGTGACGCTTGGCGTCTTTTGCATCCCCGAGACAGGCAGTTCACCTGGTTCAGCCCAGACCATTCAATTGCCAGCAGACTGGATACCTTTTTGGTCCCGCGGCTTCAGTGAAATCAAGTCACTAGGTGCGATATTCTCCCATGCGTTTTCTCAGATCATGACTTTGTTATTTTAGACTATGATATTGCGGCTCTTCCCCTGCGAGGCCTGGGAGTTTGGAAGTTTAACAATTCTCTCCTCGATGACGAATCCTTTTGTTTAGAGATTTCGGATTTAATTGAGCAGTTTCTGGCCTTTCGGCATTGCTTTGCTTCTCAGCGCGATTTTTGGGAGTGTTTAACGTCTGACATTAAGCTCACTACGATCGCCTTTTCTCGTCGTAAACATCGTTTACTCTCGTCCCAGAAGGTTTTTCTAACCAATCGCTTAATTGCCCTAAAGAATCGTTTGGCTTCGGGCGATGTTTCTGCTAGTCCTGAAATTCTGACTTCAGAGGCTGCTCTGCGGTCGCTTTTAGATTCCGAGCTCGAGGGTTCTAAGATTCGCAGCAGGGTTAAGTGGGCAGAGGAGGGGGAGTCTCCCTCTGGTTTCTTTCTCGGTCTTGAAAATGAGAGACACGAGAAAGGCTCCGTCTCCTCTGTCTTTGATTCTGAGGGGCAAGAGGTTTTTTCCCTCCCTGACATGATTCAAGCTCACGAGCGTTTTTATTCTTCCCTATTTTCTGAAGAGCCAATTGACCCTGTAGCCCAATCCCATTTGTTTGAGCACGTTACCCGCCGGTTATCGGAAGCTGAGCGCGAATCATGCGAGGGTCTTCTTTCTTTGAACGAGGCGTCCGAGGCCCTTCGCCTCTCTAATAGGAACAAAACGCCCGGTTCTGATGGCTTAACTGTTGAGTTTTATTCTGCGTTCTGGTCCCTCTTGGGGCCCCTTTTAGTTGATATGTTTAATGAGTCTCTCGCCCATCGTGAGCTGTGTGACTCTATGAAATCGAGTGTTACGCGTCTTGTTCATAAGAAAGATGATCGTAGAAATCTAAAAAAACTGGCGTCCCATTTCGTTAATGAATGTGGATTATAAGATTTGTTCAAAAGCCCTTTCCCTCCGTTTGAAAAAAGTGTTGGGGTCTATTGTAGACCCTGATCAGACGTGTTCTATTCCAGGTAGATCTATTTCTTCTAATTTGGCTCTTCTTTGCGATACACTAGATTTTATTGAGAGAACCGGCGAGACAGGTATTCTCGTCTCTTTAGACCAGGAGAAAGCCTTCGATCGCGTTAATCGGTCCTTTCTGATGAATCTTTTAGAACATTTCGGTTTTGGGCCCTCCTTCTGTAGCTGGATTTTCACTTTGTATAACGGCGCTTATATGCGTATCCTAGTTAACGATTTCCTTTCCGATCCTGTTCCTTTGCTGCGGGGGGTCAGGCAGGGCGACGCCCTGTCCCCTATGCTTTATGTTCTCTGCGTTGAAGTTTTAGCCTGCCGTATTAGGGACTCTCCTGCGATCGAAGGCTTTCTCTCGCCGGGGGGCTGGTGGTGTCCAGTTTAAAGTCGGCCAGTATGCTGACGATACTGCAGCCTTTGTTAAAAACGATTCTACCCTTTTCTCACTTTTTGACGCGATTGCGTTTACGAGCGTGGCTCTGGTGCGAAGCTTAATTTGTCCAAGACTGAGGCCATGTGGCTTGGTGCCTGGAAAGACCGCCTTGACGAGCCACTTGGTCTCACTTGGGTTAGGAAAATGAAGATTTTAGGCGTATTCTTCGGTACTGTTGACGTTGAGCGCGATAATTGGGAACCGCGTTTGTCCAAACTTGACAAAACTCTTTCTAGATGGAAGTCGCGTTCCTTGTCCTTTATTGGGAAGGTCCTTATTTTAAACATACTAGCGTTAAGTAAGTTGCTCTATGTGTCGCGCGTTTTAGTACCCCCTAAATGGGTTTATAGTAAACTTAATAGTCTGATATGGCCCTTTTTGTGGCGCGCTCGATTAGAGACTGTAGCTCGTAAATCGCTTATTTGTTCTGTTGATAGTGGAGGTTTGGGTTTAAAGGATTTTTCTTGCCAGGGCCGCGCCTTGCTGCTTGCGGCTTTAGTTACTTCCGTGTCCGATTCTAGTTCTAAGGGTTTTTACCTCGCTAAGTATTTTTGTTGCTCTGTGTTAGCTCCTTTGCGGCCGGAGTGGGCCGGGCTGCGCGATAACCTAACTCCAAGCGCTGCCCACCCCACTGCCTTTTATGCGAGTGTCCTTTCTTCCTTTCAGGCCACTGATTTACCTCCTGGGTTTACTTACACGTCTCGCGCCTTTTACAAGGTTTTGCTAGCGAATTTCTGCACCATCCCGATTTTCCCTGCCCTCTGGTCAGGCTTCGTCCCCTCTCGGTTTTCCCTTTCTCGGCATTGGGGTCTGATCCGTGATTCATTTACTGAGAACTACAAAAATGATCTTGCATGGTTGATTACCCTCCGTGCCGTTAAGGTGCGACATTCTCTTCACATCTGGGGCTATATTCGCTCGCCTCGCTGTGCTTTATGCGCCCGTCTAGAGACCATTGATCATTGTTTCTTGGCTTGTCGTAGGGTTAAATTGGTCTGGTCTCGTTTTGTCCCTATGTTATCTGCGCTTTTGTCAGCCCCCTTCGTTCCCAATTGCCCCTTCGTGTTTTTTTACCAATTCCCGGTGCCTGAAAGGAAGTGCCTGCGTCTGCTTTTGTACATCATCAAGTCGATTCTGTGCGGTATTTGGAAATTTCGTAATAAGGCTACCTTTCACAATGGTGGAGAGGACTCTAAGAGCTATCGCTAAGTCTATTATTGCTGATGTTAAAAGTAGGATCCAAGTTGACTTTCATCGCTTTCCTCAGGCTAAGTTTAATTCTAACTGGGTTCGACCAGCTGTATGTAAAGTCTGTGCTGATAAGCTTGTATTTTTCTTTTAGCTGTAGCCTCTTCTCTTGAGTAATTTTGTAAAAATAGATTATATTTGGTTTTTGAATAAAGTTTTACGATATCACTGTCTGCAGTTAGATATAGCTCTTTGGCATTACAAAGCTTTTGCTTTCATGTTCAAATTGAGCACTCTACTAGGTTGAGCCATTGCCGCTAGCAATTGCACATGCTCACTAGCTCGCTAGTTTGAGCACTCTGGCATGGCTTGGATGTATGTGTGGGACATCTGGGTTGGCTTTATAGCTTAACCTCCATCCTAGACATCAGCACTGCACTGATGAGGCCCAGAAGGCCGAAACAGTACTGTCTGCAGTTAGATATAGCTCTTTAGCATTACAAAGCTCTTGCTTTCATGTCCAAATTGAGCACTCTACTAGGATGAGTCATTGCTGCTAGCAATTGCGCATGCTCGCTAGTTTGAGCACTCTGGCATGGCTTGGATGTACCACATGCGTGGGACATCTGGGGTGGATTTATAGCTTAACATCCATCCTAGACATCAGCACTGCACTGATGAGGCCCAGAAGGCCGAAACAGTACTGTCTGCAGTTATATATATATATATATATATATATATATATATATATATATATATATATTTGAATGAAGATTGGCTTACCAACGGTGATGCCGCTTGGAAGAAGGATCCAAAGGATACTACACGCTTGCACTCGAAAATTGTAGTTTGTGTAGAAAGAGTAAACAGCGAACTTCTTCCGTGGCCAAAACTCTTTAATAAACGTTTCGCCCTTCGGGCTTCTTCAGTATAGAGTTACAGGGTTAAAAATACTTGGAATCCAAGTATTTTTAACCCTGTAACTCTATACTGAAGAAGCCCGAAGGGCGAAACGTTTATTAAAGAGTGTTGGCCACGGAAGAAGTTCGCTGTTTACTCTTTCTACACAAACTATATATATATATATCTATATATCTAACTGGATTTGTCAAAAGGTGCCTGCAGAAATTGTGAAAACAAGCCAATCCTGCTACCGTCACAAACTTAAAGAAAAGCTACCCTCCCCACCCCTGTGCTTTGGTCAGACAACCAACAATCACCTACCCACACCACAGTGTGGGTTCACTCTAATTGGTGATCAAAAGCAAACTATCATTGAAGCCTAGACTAGTCCAGGAAAAATTGCCAATGAAGAAGACATGCTACAGCGTAAAGTCTGACGTAACAAGGCCACAAACTCTAACTGCAGTTAAAGTCTCAAAGCAGCAACCCCCCCAGCCCTGTGCTTTTGACACACAACTCACAGTTAGAACTGTCCCTGGGCTGTTTGGCAAAGCAGGCCTTGACGGCAAGCCCCCTCAATTTTGAGAGGCCACAATGGCTTGAACACGGGCTGGGCCCGTGCTCAAGCGAAAACTCCAGTAGCTACCTTTTAGCAAATTCGCTCAGATATATATATATATATATATATATATATATATATATATATATATATATATATATATATATATATATATATAAGTAGAATGATAAAGATTGAGTATCCAACGGTGATGCCACTTGCGAGGAGGATCCAAAAGGATACAAAACGTCTTGACTCAGATAAGTTAATAGGAAGAATGAAAAAATGAGTCGCTGGCGAACTTCTCACAGGTCTGGTATATTATAATTTCGTGTAAACGTTTCGCCCTTCGGGCTTCTTCAGTACACGCTAAAAACTAAAAATACCTGGTACAACTGAACTTGCGCTATTTATACAAAACTATGAACCAAAAGGTGTAAAATGTTTAAAATTACAAAAAAAATATAAAAAATCACAATAATATGTCATGTAATACGTGCGGTTGGAAGAAAACGAGTGGACAATACGTGAGATAAGAAATAGTGAGCTCTATTCCGAGAAAGGCGTTAATCACAAGACATCGAAAGTAATAATTTAAAATAAACATCAGGACTTAGTAAATCATGCAATCAGGTGGCGAAATGATGAGCCCAGGGCCCCTAAGAAGTAATAGAATCCCTGAACAGGGCCTGTGAGAATGCCGATCTGCACAGCGTAATTGGAAAAAAAGCCCAACTGGTTGCACAATTACTCCAGTGAATGATTAATTAAACCTTATTCTATTTTTGGAATTAAACTCGGATCTTTTGTTCAAGCCGTAAGGTTGGAGGGTGCATAACTGTGCGCACCAAAAAGCCTCTCTTGTAAGTAAAACCTTGTCCATATCATCAGTAGTGTCATTAACAATTTTTTCAATAACAATGAACTCAAAGTCAGACATGTGATGTTCTTTTCTATTGAAATGGACGGCCAATTCACACGTGGCCTTGTTGGTCAACATAGCCGATTTGTGATTACGAAATCTGACCTTGAATTCATTCGATGTTGAACCTACGTATTGAATCTTGCATGTTTTACAGGTGACTAAATAGATGACATTCTTCGACCTACAATGTACATTCTGTCTAATGGAGTAAAAACGGCCTGTACACGCGCTGTGAAAGATCTTATTTTCAACAAGATAATGTTTGCATAGATCACATTTGTTCTTACATTTAAAACATCCTACGGGAGTGTTATTGCTGTAATGGGTTTTTTTAGGCCTTGCTAGAATCTCTTTTATGTTTTTGGGTCTTCGATAAGAAGGAATAATTGACCCCTTTGGGAAAATCTGGGATAGCAATGGCGATTCATAAATAAGATGACTAAATGATTTGATGATTTTGCTGATGTTTGGTAGATGAGGGTTGTAGTCGACTACCAGAGGAAAGACGATTTTTTTGTCTTTCGGTTTCGAGGCGAGTAAGTCCTCCCTGGGTAGATCTTTTGCCCTTAAAAATTGCTTATTGACTTCCGCTGGATTATAACCTCTCTCAACGAGATATGTCTGGTATTCTTCACTACGTTGGTCAAATTTTTCAATGGTTGAACAGTTTCTGCGAATCCGGGTGGCAACTCCAAATGGGATTGCCTTAGTGCAATGCCTTGGGTGAGCACTGTTACGTAATAAGTACATATGATGGTCAGTAGGTTTAGAATATACATCCGTTTGAATATACCCGTCAACCAATGAAAGTGTGAGATCTAAGACGCTGAGAGAGGTTTCAGATGATACTACAGTAAATTTTATGGTGGGATATAAAGCATTAATGAAATCAGTGAAATCATTAAGTTTAGTGGCACCTTGCGTCCATAGATCGAAAATGTCGTCTCTATACCGCCACCATAATCTGGGTTTGATTGTACCGGACTTAGCCTTTTGGTCAATAACTCCCATTGCTAAATCAGCGTAACTACAAGCATTTTTCGGGCCCATAGCCGTTCCATGAATTTGTAGGAAATGTTTGCCTTGAAAGTTGGAATTGTTGTGTTCAAGACAGATCTTGACAGCTTCAACAATACATGGAGTGGATGGGACCTGAATTTCACGCGAATTGAGAGCATCGGTAACAGCTTTAATTCCCAAGTTGTTATCGATGTTTGGAAACATCGAGACAACGTCCCAAGAAACGAGAAGAGTGCCTTTGGGGAATGGCCCATCCTTATTTAGATCTTCGATTTTTTGCAATAGATGAGTTGTATCTTTGACAAAAGAGGGCAACTGTTGAGCTAATGGTTTGAGATAGTATTCTGTAAACGCTGAAAGATTTTCAATAGCTGTCCCGCAACAAGATGTAATTAACCGTAAAGGATTCCCTTCTTTATGTGTCTTAATTGTGCCGAAGGCCTTGCCCAGTTTAGGTTTGTTGTTAACAACCCAGTTAGCGATGTCCTTATCGATTTGTCCCTCGAGTAGCCACTTATTACTCCACTTACTGATGCTGTGAACGGAGTTGATGCTAGAATCCGAATCTAATGTTTCATAATGGAGTGGGTTTTCTAGCTGGCCAAGCATTTTATCAGAATATTCTGTTTGGTCAAGGATCACAAATTTAGATCCTTTATCCTGAATTTTGATGACTTGTTGATCTAATGTTTTAAGTTTTGAAAGGGCCCTTCTCTCGCCTGCCGTGAGATTGTCAGGAACAATGGAAAAATTGCTAGGATTAAATAAATCGTTCTTTACCGATTCAAGAAACAACTCAACCTCCGGGAATTTAGAAACTGGGGCTTTCCACGATGACACTTTCTTAACTTTAGGAAACAAAGATTCATTATGTGCTACATCAGAGTTAGATTGATTGTAAAAGAACGTGGTAGCTCTGATACGGTGTTCAAATTTTTCCCAATCCTCTAGTAATTTAACTCTATTAACGTCACGTGGGACTGGACAAAAAGAAGGACCTTTACTAAGCAAAGATTTCTCGTCCTGATTGAGTTCCCGTGAAGATAGGTTAATGGGGAAAAATTTCTTTCCATTAACTCTAACATTGACTGAAGAGATAAGTTTTTGTAACGTAGCTACTCTAACCTTTTTAGAAAAACGTCTATTCCTATGTGTTGATGTCGGTGTGTTCTCTTCATTTGAGAGTTCAGCATGGTGTTGATTGCTGGGTGTGATCTTCTGAATTTTCTTGATCTTGTTCCGGTACTTGAGGTTTAGGTTTCTGTATCCTTTTAGGTTTTTGTATCCTTTTGGATCCTCCTCGCAAGTGGCATCACCGTTGGATACTCAATCTTTATCATTCTACTTATTCATTCACCGATTGAGTGCCTGTGAATCTTTATTGATCCGATGATGTCCCGGTCTGCACAAAACATCACTAATACCTGGAACAAGCTGACGCGATTCCAACATCACTCCCGTTTTTTAACACGCTGTAAGCAACTTAACTCTATTCCGAGAGGCCTTAGGCTGAAGTTCAACCTGGCTTTTGGCTCAAAAGATGAGACTCTCCAACAACGATGCGAGCAACATCTGAATACAGCATCGATGAACATTCTCAATGATCTTGTTAATTTTGCGGATACCACGACTCGCAAATTACACTTGGAAGAAGAACGAAAAATTCTCTTCGGTGAACAAGACCAGACCACAGCCAGTAGTTCTTGGAATCAAGCAAAGAAAAGCATTGCCACCTTGAACAGAAACCTCAACCGCAAGTACCGGAACAAGATCAAGAAAATTCAGAAGATCACACCCAGCAATCAACACCATGCTGAACTCTCAAATGAAGGGAACACACCGACATCAACACATAGGAATAGACGTTTTTCTAAAAAGGTTAGAGTAGCTAAGATACAAAAACTTATCTCTTCAGTTAATGTTAGAGTTAATGGAAAGAAATTTTTCCCCATTAACCTATCTTCACGGGAACTCAATCAGCACGAGAAATCTTTGCTTAGTAAAGGTCCTTCTTTTTGTCCAGTCCCACGTGACGTTAATAGAGTTAAATTACTAGAGGATTGGGAAAAATTTGAACACCGTATCAGAGCTACCACGTTTTTTTTACAATCAATCTAACTCTGATGTAGCACATAATGAATCTTTGTTTCCTAAAGTTAAGAAAGTGTCATCGTGGAAAGCCCCAGTTACAAAATTCACTGAGGATGAGTTGTTTCTTGAATCGGTAAAGAACGATTTAATTAATCGTAGCAATTTTTCCATTGTACCTGACAAACTCACGGCAGGCGAGAGACTGGCACTATCAAAACTAAAAACATTAGATCAACAAGTCATCAAAATTCAGGATAAAGGATCTAAATTTGTGATCCTTGACCAAACAGAATATTCTGATAAAATGCTTGGTCAGCTAGAAAACCCACTCCATTATGAAACATTAGATTCGGATCCTAGCATCAACTCCGTTCACAGCATCAGTAAGTGGAGTAATAAGTGGCTACTCGACGGACAAATCGATAAGGACATCGCTAACTGGGTTGTTAACAACAAACCTAAACCGGGCAAGGCCTTCGGCACAATTAAGACACATAAAGAAGGGAATCCCTTACGGTTAATTACATCTTGTTGCGGGACAGCTATTGAAAATCTTTCAGCTTTTACAGAATACTATCTCAAACCATTAGCTCAAAAGTTGCCCTCTTTTGTCAAAGATACAACTCATCTATTGCAAAAAATCGAAGATCTAAATAAGGATGGGCCATTCCCCAAAGGCACTCTTCTCGTTTCTTGGGACGTTGTCTCGATGTTTCCAAACATCGATAACAACTTGGGAATTAAAGCTGTTACCGATGCTCTCAATTCGCGTGAAATTCAGGTCCCATCCACTCCATGTATTGTTGAAGCTGTCAAGATCTGTCTTGAACACAACAATTCCAACTTTCAAGGCAAACATTTCCTACAAATTCATGGAACGGCTATGGGCCCGAAAAATGCTTGTAGTTACGCTGATTTAGCAATGGGAGTTATTGACCAAAAGGCTAAGTCCGGTACAATCAAACCCAGATTATGGTGGCGGTATAGAGACGACATTTTCGATCTATGGACGCAAGGTGCCACTAAACTTAATGATTTCACTGATTTCATTAATGCTTTATATCCCACCATAAAATTTACTGTAGTATCATCTGAAACCTCTCTCATCGTCTTAGATCTCACACTTTCATTGGTTGACGGGTATATTCAAACGGATGTATATTCTAAACCTACTGACCATCATATGTACTTATTACGTAACAGTGCTCACCCAAGGCATTGCACTAAGGCAATCCCATTTGGAGTTGCCACCCGGATTCGCAGAAACTGTTCAACCATTGAAAAATTTGACCAACGTAGTGAAGAATACCAGACATATCTCGTTGAGAGAGGTTATAATCCAGCGGAAGTCAATAAGCAATTTTTAAGGGCAAAAGATCTACCCAGGGAGGACTTACTCGCCTCGAAACCGAAAGACAAAAAAATCGTCTTTCCTCTGGTAGTCGACTACAACCCTCATCTACCAAACATCAGCAAAATCATCAAATCATTTAGTCATCTTATTTATGAATCGCCATTGCTATCCCAGATTTTCCCAAAGGGGTCAATTATTCCTTCTTATCGAAGACCCAAAAACATAAAAGAGATTCTAGCAAGGCCTAAAAAACCCAATTACAGCAATAACACTCCCGTAGGATGTTTTAAATGTAAGAACAAATGTGATCTATGCAAACATTATCTTGTTGAAAATAAGATCTTTCACAGCGCGTGTACAGGCCGTTTTTACTCCATTAGACAGAATGTACATTGTAGGTCGAAGAATGTCATCTATTTAGTCACCTGTAAAACATGCAAGATTCAATACGTATGTTCAACATCGAATGAATTCAAGGTCAGATTTCGTAATCACAAATCGGCTATGTTGACCAACAAGGCCACGTGTGAATTGGCCGTCCATTTCAATAGAAAAGAACATCACATGTCTGACTTTGAGTTCATTGTTATTGAAAAAATTGTTAATGACACTACTGATGATATGGACAAGGTTTTACTTACAAGAGAGGCTTTTTGGTGAGCACAGTTATGCACCCTCCAACCTTACGGCTTGAACAAAAGATCCGAGTTTAATTCCAAAAATAGAATAAGGTTTAATTAATCATTCACTGGAGTAATTGTGCAACCAGTTGGGTTTTTTTTCCAATTACGCTGTGCAGATCGGCATTCTCACAGGCCCTGTTCAGGGATTCTATTACTTCTTAGGGGCCCTGGGCTCATCATTTCGCCACCTGATTGCATGATTTACTAAGTCCTGTTGTTTATTTTAAATTATTAGTTTCGATGTCTGGTGATTAACGCCTTTCTCGGAATAGAGCTAACTATTTCTTATCTCACGTATTGTCCACTCGATTTATTCCAACCGCACGTATTACATGACATATTATTGTGATTTTTTATAATTTTTTTGTAATTTTAAACATTTTACACCTTTTGGTTCATAGTTTTGTATAAATAGCGCTAGTTCAGTTGTACCAGGTATTTTTAGTTTTTTATTTTTAGTTTTTAGTTTTTAGTTTTTAGCGTGTACTGAAGAAGCCCCGAAGGGCGAAACGTTTACACGAAATTATAATATACCAGACCTGTGAGAAGTTCGCCAGCGACTCATTTTTTCATTCTTCCTATATATATATATTATATCCAGTGTTGAGTTTCCTGTAAGTTTCCCTCACTTTCTCCTCAACTTGGACTGTGAATCCATTTGCGATCCTCCTGGCGGTGATACGTTGTTGGCTCAAGGGATCTACTTAACTGACTCTTTACATTAATTACCCTTGTCCGCCTGTGAATCACATGTTGGTCCAGCGTTATCACATAAAAAACTGGCCCATTAGGGAGTCCCACGTAAATGTCACACACTAAGTGATCAATCAGCCATGTTGCCAGCATGGTTGTCCTGATAGTGTAGTGGTCATCACACCCGACTAGTGATCAGGGGACGTGGGTTCAAATCCCGCTCAGGGCAATTACAGTTTTCCCCAGAAGTTGTCCAGTGTTGAGTTTCCTGTAACTTTCCCTATATATATATGTATATATATGTGTGTGTGTGTGTGTGTATATATGTGTATATATATGTATATATGAAAATCAATGAAAAACGAAAGTCTTCCTTTTCTTTGCTTTTGCGCTACCCGTTTCACCGCTGTTGCGGCTCTTCAGGCATAGCAAAGTGTGTTTATTAACTTATTACGTTATAGACGTAATTCTAATTACAATTATAATGGCTTTTGTAATTCAAGGCGCGCGCGAGCAATTCACGTAATTTCAAATCAAGAACCAAATCAAGAAATTAAGAACCCGGTCTAATGATTTGAAATTACGTTAATTGCTCGCGCGCGCCTTGAATTACAAAAGCCATTATAACTGTAATGAGAATTATATCGGTGACGTAATAAGTTAATAAACACACTTTGCTATGCTTGAAGAGCCGCAACAGCGGCTCTCTCTTTGTATATATATATAGCGGCTCTCTCTTTCTCTCTCTCTGTATATATATTATATATATATATATAATATATAAGAACGTTGCTACTAACGTGGGAAAGAAATTTTTATGTATCGTAAAAGAATCCTTTTCACCAGGGCACCCGCTAAGAAAAAGCTTTAACAGGAACACTTTGAAAGTGAGCTATTTGTGAATGCCAAATTTGAAAAGAAAAATCAGCGCCCGCAACAAGTCCTTCCTCTTGAATAATTCTCAATCACAAGAAAAATCATGTAATTGCAGAGACAAACACTCTTGTCCGTTATGTGGTGATTGCTTAATCCAAAACGTGATCTACCAAGCCACAGTTGAAAACGTTATGGGAAAGGAAACATACATCGGACTTACCGCGAACCAATTCAAAACAAGATTCCGAAACCACACGGCTTCATTTAGAAATGAGAACAAAAGGAACGCAAACAAGTTGAGTAAACACATCTGGTCCCTAAAGGACACCAAATCGGAATTTGCTGTAACTTGGAAAGTAATGGCTCGCGCCAGGCCGTATTCTAATGTAACTAGACCCTCCGTGAGGGTACACTGGGTCGCCTGTGGTACGTGCACCGTTCAAGACAATTTTTCAAGTGGGGGGGGGGGGGGGGGGGATCATTAAGACCATTTAAGGGGTCACCCAGAAGTCATACCAGCAGAGGCCCTTTGGCTCACAGGTCCTCACACGTTCGTACGACGAAACAGATCTGTCCTTGCCTAACTGATGCAGCCCTAACAGTGCACGATATTGTTTTGGTATTGTCTATCATTGTAGTGCCATGGTAGAAATCTTGGGTAAATAGCCTGAGAATAATAATAATAATAATTATCTACTTATAACGCGCAAGTATCAATTTACATTTTCACCTGCGCATGTGGTTACCAGCAAAGTACTGAACCCAGAAAGTTTGAAGAAAATAAATGGGAAGTGAGAAACATTGGCTTCTGATAATTTTCAAGCTCCCTCACAACTTCTTTTCACCACAAGTTTAAGCGTGCCCTCTGAGCATCTGACAGCTTTGTAATACTAAAGTTTACTAAAGTTAACCCTGTCCGGTGGGTTTAGTATCTGGATGGGTGACCCAAAACATGTACCCCTTCGTAAAACAGAAGCTTTGGACCGAAAATACTATTAACGCTAACAAATGCGAACTCAGCAAGTACAGCTTTTGTTAGCTTGCTTTATGCAATATTGATGCAAATGTAAATAAATATTGATACACAGTTTTTAGAAAGAGCAGAAGGAAGTTTCCAGGACGGTCGCCCGAGAATAACATATTTACGACATGAAAACAACATTAATTTTGAACCGTAAAAAAGTTACGATCAGCGACAAACATTTTGGGAGATTTTTGCCACGTTCAATTTTGTTATTGTACTTTTGGCTGCCCAAATAAATCGCAAAATCGAAAGTGACATTGCCAGAATTCAGCGGGCGCCGTGATTAAGTTACCGCCAAACAGTGAAGCATCTTTGTCAAATGATGGCAAGATACCGGGTTTTCGTAAGTTTCTTTTTCTGTCAAGTGTTATAAAGTTTGACTATAAATGAGCGAATTCAAAACAAAGATCACAATCGCCCAAACTCTTGAAGAAAATTTTACTCTCCAAGACGAACTTATTTATCACCAGGTAATTCCATTATTTTGGAAATAGCAGCAACTTTATTATTCATCGGTGTCACAATTTTTTGCTGATTTTGGGGCTCATTTTGTTGAAACTCAAGCACGCTTCCAATAGACCTGTTATTTTCGTGAACCTTTCCTGCTTACAGGGCAATACTAAAAATATCCTCCCGTGTCAAATTTCAACCTTAATCTCGAAAATTCAATACACAACATGATTTTATAATTCACAAAGGTAGAAAATATCACAGAAATCCTTTTCCAGCGAAACATTTTATTGAAACAAACAACATAAGATGCACTAAAACGCCGTTCGCGTTGGAATGACTTTCGACGCCATTGCTGGTTAACAAGAATAACAAACTCACGAGGCAGAATGTATATCTATATTTAATTCAGTTAGCACAACAGAAAGACGCTAACCTTATTGTGACACGAAAATGCTTTACTATTGCCATAAAAACTATCCAGTTAATCTCGCATATCATAAAACATGATGAATTCATAAAGGCCACCTTTTCCAGCGAACAATTTTTTGAAACAAACAGCATATTTGCTATTAGAGGCAAAAACCCCTTCCTATTTCATTACGTGCGTGAAGAGAAAAAATTCAATCGTGTCAAATATGCGCAACATTACAACAAACTAAAATTTCAGGATCAAACCGTTTCCATGAAAAACCTTTTCCTTGAATAATGAAGCACAAAATAGACGACAAGCTTTCTTTCAAATAATTCTTGGCCGTCACATTTCCAATTATGTATTTTTACCTGAAGACTATGCGGAGTTGATCACAGATCCACTTAAGGTGTTCGATTCGTTCCAGAGAATTTTCCATTTGGTTTCAGTGTTCTACATAACAGCACACTTAATAAAATATTAGAAATGCAGCTCACTTTGATTTCGGCTCGACGGGCGACAGATTGTCCACTACTCGTCGCTTTTAAGATTCCACCGCCTGTCATGTTCAGTATCCAATTGACTTGCCATTATTGAGCTTCATAAAGGTATATTTTGTTCAAAGATCCACTAAAAAGCCATTCGCGTTACATGTCTTTCGACGACATTGCTGGTTAAGTTAATCGTTCTACTGTGTCCACCAGAGAAATCTACGCATTTCCCACTACCCTTTCGATCCTAAGAAAATACGCGCAGAAGGCTCTATGCACAACGACACCACGTAGCAGGAGAGTGACAGGCAAGACTTTTACCGACACGGAAATTAGAAAAATAAGAAAACGAACAAATCCCAACCATTTTCCGACTGGGATTGCCATTCTGGCAACACAGTAACAAAGAGATGCAATCGTTGCATAGGAGAAAAATTGACATCATATGTAAACCGGGAGCGGACACCCTGAACAAAAGGAACGAACTGGCGAGTGCGTGCCGGCACACAACCAAATATTTGATAAAGCATGCTTGAATCTGTTACAGAGTCATACGATACCGGACATTGCATTGCGTGCAATGAAAACACAAAAACTCATTTCCGGTCTCGGACACATTTCTTTAGAACATATTTCCCTGTTGACCTGTCACGTGGTTTAATGGTTATCGCGATTGCCTCTGAAGGAAGAGATACCGAGTTCGGATCCCACTCAGACCTCCTTCTACGAGGTAGAGAAATCTGAGGCATGCGCAGCCAGAGCGCGACTAGTAAAAAAAAAAGGTTGAAAGCCCAAAAAAGGAGTTAAATCCTATACTTAGTTCATCGAACAAAGAAATAAATGTCAAAGACCTTTACAAGAGTGTTGCATTTCATATTTCTCGCCTGCACTCACTGAATGACTCTTGGTCATGTCTAGTTTATGACTCACCTTTTATTTGAGAAACGTTCGGCTTACAGATCACGCCTAAATCTTGAACATACTCATAACGGCGAAGTAGAGGTTGTGTAGAAGAAACGCAATCCATTACATTTGTTTCATCACCCAAGCAACGAATTCTACTAGCATCAAACCACTGAGGAATGATATCCACTCCACTACTCGACCATCTTGTCCAAAGAATACGGTCGTTGAAACCAAGTTGCCTACATATCACCAATCCTGTTTCAGACGAGATTGGTGATATCCAGGGGAAGGAAATTGATCCCCAAACCCCTTGTATTCCAATCTCCACTCTGCCAGCATGAGACACTGAAGAACCACGCAATCTCAATTTGTAACCTAGGTGATGTTATAAACATAATTAATGCATAATTTGTATTAAAGAATACAAGCTATTCTGAATAGAGCTCAAATAAGACCCCATGTGATCAAACCCCTGGGCTGCTGAAGAAACCTGCAATCCAATTTTTAGCATTAATGTCTCAGGTGCGGAAGAATGGAATAAGTCGTTGAGATGTACTATTCTAGAAAAGCATGCAGATTTGGGGGTTATTTTAAAATATGTTTCCTGTATTTTTTCCTACTTTACACAAGTGAGATAAAGGTTAACATTTAATAGAAAGCTTAAAGCTTCGACCACTGTGAAGCAGACAGTGATGTCTGGACCCAATTCTCATTGTTCCTGCAAGTAATTTAAACTCTATAAAACACCCTTGATGGCGGACAATCTACTAAAAGTAATACGTGTTTTATTAGAGACACTTGACCGTATGCCCATTTTCTTGCCATTTCTTATGCACGTACTTGAATAAAAACCCAATACGGCAGCTTCATAGCAGCAAAAGTTGTGCACTTGCGAAGGGGAGGTCAGGAAAAGAGTTCACTGACAAAAAGAACTCCGCCACTACAGTTAGCGTTTTTAAAAATTGTGCAAAGATGTTTCTTCAAATTCCGGAGCAGGATGTAAATTAGAATTCGCCAAGGAGAGAGTCATCCTCATTGCTATTCTGGCCTTTTTTCGAGATGACATTTTCTACCTCCGCACTGGGCTTGTCGCCTTGTCTTGATGATGAAGTCTGGGAATCTAATTTCGAAGCGATATGAGGGTGATGACTCAGGCTCTGGTGGGTTCGACAGTGCGGGATCGGTCGAGGATTAGAGCCCAGACGAAAGACAGTACTCTTATCTTAGCGTTAGGGAATAAACATCGGAGTCATCATCTGATCTTAAAAATATATATATAATTACAGAATTTGAAATCATTCAAGACAATTAAGCGAACCTGGGGGACACGAGGCATACAACATAATCGGTTGCACTAAGAAAGCTGAGAGGAAACGCTGGAACTGAGGACACCAATAGTGCACCCGAAAAGAAAACTTAGGATAGGGAATTACACCTTTAGAACTCCAGTATGAATGAAAAGGGAAACTGAGAGACCCTCGCGGCTAAGGCAATGAGAGACGCCAATCTGAAGCCAGCTGACTTTGCCAGCGGCAGCTACATGTACTTGGTTTGTTCTCAGCTGAGGCTTAAAAGTAAACCCTTTACTTCGAAGGATAAGGTATGATACACATGGAATGGAGAATAATATGTGTAGAAGGCAGTTTTGTGTGTTTTCGAGAACTGGACTAGGCTTGGTATAGTACCGACTACCCTGTTGAGGATTATTCCTTCATGTGGTTCTACTCTGGTTCTAGCTCTTGACTGATGCCAGTCTTGAACTGTTTGACAACAAGACGCAACTGCAACTGCAACTGCATCTTACTTCATTTAACAGCCAATCATCACCTTTTTTTTCTAAGCTAAGTTAATGAAATACAATCACTGAAGATAAAGTAAAATCGTGGTAAAGATGGTATTTGGAAACCAAACTGTCAACACACCAGAATTTGCGTTAACTCAAACAGTTGAATAAAATTGGAAAAAGAATCCTCCATCTGTTGACTTGGACTTTTCCATTTCCATGTTATGTCGCTTCTAAACTTAGTAATATTTTTGGTATCATTTTGTTCTGTTGTTTTCTTATCAAACGAATCGTTTAATTTCCAATTCCTGGGGTCAAGCTGCTCAACCACACTTGACCAAATTGTTACTACTTCAAATCATGCTGTTTCTCTTCTTATATCTTCTCCAATCGTTATGTCCTATTTTGAGACTTGTCCACTTTAATGTAAGACATGTTTAATAACTCTGCTCCTCAAAATACTTCTAGGTTATTTAAACGGTAAAGTTGGATTCATCCCTTGAAAAGTAGGTCTTCTTCTTCTGGTAATTTTATATTCAATATTCCTGACTTCACCAACAACATCATTCAGTCACATGTTTTGGCGCCAAAGGTTGTAATTTTCTGCCAACCCAAGTACGCCAACTGCCAAAAAAGCAATTTGAAAAGAAACCACGAAAGATGACTTTTGCTATTTTTCATACCGAGGAAAACCACCCACCCTCCTCTTAAGGATGGCAAAATATCTAGGGTACCCTGGGGTGCCTGTGAACCCTCCCCCACTTTTGTTAAAGCATTTACCCTCCTCCTGCTGGAACGTACTTCATCTATGCAGCTATTTTGTAGACCTGTCCCTACCCCGCACTCACTGTTCATCCGAAAAATTATCACTTTCACTAAAAAACAGAGTGAATGTTGCCATCACAAACCGGTAAGTACCCTGGGTGTTAGAGAATGTCATGTCCCCCTCCTTAGTTACCTGTAACTCGGTGTAATTCGTAATAATAATAATTATTATTTTATGGTAGCTGCTCACTGCTTCCTTTGTTTTCTCTGTTCGTCTATTGCTTTTGTTTCGTGCAAAATGACTAAATTCATATATTCTCTTTGCTTGATACGTTCTTTTCACTCCCTTATTTACACCTTTTAGTTATTATCAAGTAACTCTGTGAAAATGACGAGTGATTTATGGTGAAAAAAGCCTCGAATAGCTCTGCTACTTTCGGGTACGGTTGCGCAGAATTATTACTGTAATGTATTCAAAAATTAATCAATTAAATGTTGTTGGGGCAGTGCCCAAATTTGAGATTGCTTATTAGATCTGAAAAAAAAGGCTGGTATGGTATTCCACCAAAAATCTCTAACCTGTGCATGACAGCACTACATTATGGATTCGATGGTGAGAAAAACACAAAAAGATCTTTAAGATTACGATGGGTGCCATTCAAGGCTTCACTGACATCTCGGGCTTTCTTTTACGACTCGTCTGGCGTCAAAGTAGACAGCAAGGCATACTGTAAAAGATGATGGAACCATGCTGAGGCTGAAGTTTTCATCAAAACTCAAGGACCTCAACCTCGCCGACGACTTGGCTTTCATTCCGTCAACAAAATAGCAAAAATGAAAGGCTACAGAACTGCAGATAACGCAGAAAGAAGAGGTTTTGCCTTGGGTCAGGGGTATCTGCCGACTGTTTTCGAGCTGGCTGGCTAAATAAAATCTCGAGTGGGAGCTGGCTGGGCTTTGGCTCTAACCGCGTATGGCTCACTGGGATATGAAAAAAATTCTTCCTGGATGACTGACAAAGCTCAGATTTTTTGTCCTGGCTGACTTTTAAACTACCTTACATAATGCATAAGCTCCACTCTTAGCTTGTTATACTTATCTACTGTTTTTGTCTTTTTTCGAAGAACTACTTATTCCGGAACGGCCCCTATATACATTGTAAGTTTTCTCATTTGCGAATAAGAAGGTATTGAGCATTTCGGTTGGAAAGGCGTTGTTGTGCTGAAATGTTTCACAAAGGGGTGAGTTAAACTGTCTTTCATCTAGAGACAAGGAACAGTGAAAATTATACCATATATTAATTAATCATTAGTTAGTCATTAATAACTGGCATGACAATTTACTTTTGCCCAGAGATGTTTCAGTTACGGTCTGTAATTAAAGGGAAACTATCGTTGTTAAGGGAGGGGGGACGGGGGGAGGCGTAAGCTCATTATTTACTGGAAAACGAAATTTTCCAATAACTTACGCTGGCTGGGAATGGTCTCAGCATGATAGATCCCGCTGGCTGGCGGCCACAAAGCGATACCTTTTCCTGGCTGGGAAAAGGCATCAAAATAACTGATGCTGGCTGGCGATCTCGGAAAATAATCTATTGCTAGCTGCAGTGGATATTTTTTTTCAAGAGTTTAGCTCTTATTAACCGAGCAGGAGGTCTGTATGTTGAACGCACTGCGGTCTTTACACACGCCCGTGGTCAAGATTCTCCCATACAGACTGACGCTCGGTTAATAAGATGTTTATTATATGGCAAACAAGAACAATTTAATTCCTTTAATGTAACTGCTTTGTACTAACTGACATTTTGCTTGCTAACGGCGTTGAGCTGAACTTAATTCTGTCAAAGCTAAGTTTGCTCGTCATCCTCTCTTTTGTCATCATGCTGTTTGGCAATTCCATAAATAAATATTGGTAGAAGAAAATACTCGATATTTTTGCATTTTAGTTTGCATCTTTTCACCACAAAACATTACCGGTCTAGATGCCGGTCTAGATGGGAAAATTAAATCTAGTTACTGAGTTTGAAACTCTGAGACCAAGTAAAAGTGAAGACAATTTAAAATTTCTCCTCAGAAAAGTTATTTTAAGTTATAAAGAACTGCAAAACTTGGACTGAGTTCTAAAAACAACGGACGGAGAAAAATAATGTATAATGTTAACTTAAGGTGATTCTTTTTCAGACAAAAATGTGTCCATGACTATGGCTATATGTAACGAACTCTTTTGAATTCACGTTGTAGACCGATTTATTGCTATTTCCTTTAATGAAAGGTTCACTGGCGATTTTTGCATGTGTGACGAACGTTTTGTTTGTTGGTGGAGAACTGCAGTTGAGAGCGAGATAGATGTTTCTTTGTTGCGTTACAGCTTTCATTTTGTTCGTGTCCATGGCCCACAAATGCGGCTAGTATTCCACTTAAAATTCGAAGCATTTTTCTCTGATAGGTAGTTTTTGACTAAACTTGACGACTTGCTGGCATCCAAAATGGTTTCCTGCTTAGTTCTCGAGTCTCGTAGCTCTTCATCGAAACTATCAGTGTCTTGATCAGTCAGCGGTGTTTTGTTGTTTAGATCTTAATTTTTGCTAAGCTTTCGACCTCAAAGTTAACTCCAAAGCTTAAGCTTTGACATGGCTCAAACACCTGAAATAGACTTGAAATGTAAGTGCGTACTAAATTTCTGCAGGGATAAGATCACAGTCCACGATGGAAACGTTGAGTGTGATACCGTTCAATATATACCGAGCACCTCTGTGTTCTCAGTGATTGGCAGTATTCCCAATGGTTTGGTAAGATGTATATTATGGTAGGAACAAATCATTAAAGACTCTTTCGCTCAGCAGAGATAGGTATCGATACGCGTGATGCATTCCCTACAAACAATCCTTAATAAATGAAGATAATCAACAATTTTTCCATGGGAACGCGTAGCATATGAGACGGTTATTAAATTTTGGACAGTCTTCATTTTACAAAATGATCGGAAATTGTCTCAATTTTCCAAAAGGCTAGAGGAATCAGTTTCCATATTTGTCATGCGCTATACGAGCTGACAAGCAAAAATGACTGAGCGAATCAGAAAGCTAGAAATGTAATATCCGAGATTGAACATTCAATAACAAATAATCGTCTGTGAAGGATTACACTGCCAAGTTAATAAACTGTGAAGTTATTTTTAGCATTCCAATGATTTAAAAATTATTTTAGTATTCACGATGGAGACCAAAAGAGAGTGATATACCCTTCTTTTAACTCAATGGACAGCTGTTACTTTACGGCTTCAACTTTATGATACACTTCCTTGATTTCTAAATTAAACTGTTATATTTACCTGTATCAGCCGTTTCATTTGTGCAGGAAACACTCATGCAGGTAACATCTGTAGAAGAATGGAACTCTAGACCACACTGGTTTAAGGATGTTTCGCTGCCGTTACAGCGTAAGTTTGTAAACCAAGGTGGAACAGCATTGTCAGAGCAAAAGACGCCATACCCTGACGATACGACCGCCGCATATCCAAGCTGCCTACAGACCACAATCATGGCGGCCGTCTTGCTGGAACTCGAACTCCAGCGCCAAGGATATATGGATCCCCATTTCCCATAAAAATGGACTTCGACTCGCCCCATGTTTGGTAAGTGGGATCCTTTAAGCCGTAACTTCAACTCTGAGGAGAGACAAGAAGAAAAAAACAAACAAACAAAGAAAACAATAACGCTTGTACCCAAATTTGGCAGTGTGTGTGAAACTATGCTTGTCTGTTAGCATTGATTCGACTGTGCTTATGAATGCTGAGCTTACTGTATCGAACCCATCCGATAACCTGGCTTCACCTTAGTGAAATGGCACTGTGTTTCTTAAGTAGATACGTAGGTAGCTGTGAGGGATCCAAGGTAGTTCGGGTTGTTCCAGAAATCACTCAGAAGTTTTCAAGTTTGTGCCAATTACCAAACTAAAATTAACTTAAAGAAACAAGAGAAAACGTCTCATCTCATCATTCTATCAATCACAGACTACCCGTCCAAGCATTTTGGAATCGAATTATACAGTCAAACCTCTATTAAGCGGTCACCCTCTATTAGGCGGTCACCTATCAATTTCCCGAAGTTTACTTCCCATATTTACTGTAAATTTGACCTCTATTAAACAGTCACCTCTATTACGCGGGCGCGGTCACCCTTTGGATTTTCCAAATGACTAATTTTATGGTAAATCACCTATATTCAACGGTCACCCTTGTTACCAGATAACAGTCAATAAAAGGCATAATTTTGGACAGGAAGATATGCGAAGTGTGTCCAGTTTCTTTCGCAGCTCATCAAACGCAACCTAAGCATTGTCTGTGTAAAAATACACGTCTCTGTGGTGGTTAAACCGGCGCAAATGTCAAATTCCTCTTTTATCAGTTTCCGTTTCAGCCAACCACAAAAAAATTATCACCTTCAAACTGATACTCGTAAGGCACCTCAAGGCCAAAGCCACCACCTCTGTTTACTCGTTTCCCTTTGACTATGACCTTTCCTATGTTCGCAGGCCTCTTTAGAAACTTGGTCAACCATAAAGCCATTAATCGTGGGACATGACCAATAACTTCGAATTCGTCCGTTACGTTATGTGGATGAAGTTCAACTGTTTGTCCTGTTTCCACGTGATCAGTAATCTTCCTTACGACTGCTGCTACAGTTGAATCGTTTACATTGTTAGGCTCGCGCATGACTCTGTAAACGTCTCCTGATCGTGGTTCCCACTCAGTCATATACTCATAATAACCTCTAATAAAAGAGTTTACCTTTAGAATTTCCAAGGACATCTGTGCCTTTCAGCGTACTTTTGATTTGCCTGATGTATCTCTTGAGAATTTTTACACGTGCACAGAGCGGAATCATACTTAATTAAGTGGCACTCGTTATCACTTGCACTATGATAGACCGAGCCAATAAGAATTAAGCGGCATGTTCCTAACGACGCTGAGATAAGCAGAAGACAATTTCATCCAGTCACTACTTGAATGCTACGGAGCTTGCGATGTAAACTAAAAGTGAAGGAAAGGATGTCTTCTGTGGGACTTTGTCGTACCTGCAAAGCCGAAACCAAATATATTTGTTTAATTTGTCAAGCGCCCGTGCGCAACACACCAGATTGTTCCGTGTTTCTTCCCGAGGAAACTCTCCACTGGAAATCTAGTCATTCCGTATCCGCCTGTTTGTTGTGCAATACCAACATCAAGGAGAAGGCAAATTGCGACTCAGAGCCGCAAGATGTAGCAATGACCACACAACAGTCCAGCAGCGCCCAAAGTGACGAAGAAGCAAGAAAAAGAGCACTGCACATTTCAATCTCAAAGGAAACAGGAGAAAGAAAATGTCTGAGTTTACAACAGAGAGTTGAGATGATAAACGACGCAAAGAGTCACCCCACAGAAGGATAGCGCAAAGTCGATGAAAAATTTGGCATCGGTAGAACACAGGCACAAAAAAGCCTGAAAGACAGAAAGGCAACCCTCGCTCAATACAAAAGTAACATGCAATCGAGTAAGAAGAGGTTCCTTTCAGCAAAGTACTAGGATTTTAAAGAAACTTTGTGGGAGTGGTATACTGTCTGCAAGGAATCCAACATCCCTGTTGATGGTACAATGCTGCAGGAGGAAGCTTTGCTTATTGCAGAAAAGTTAGGAACAACTGGCTTTATGGCTTCAAATGGCTGGTTGCAATGTTTTAAGCGGCAGTACAGTCTGCAAAGAATGGCAACAGCAGGTGAAGACGGAGACGTAAGCAAAGAAACTGTAGAAAGTTGGAACGAGCGCGTTAGGGAAGTTACACGAGGATGGAACCCAGAGGATGTATGGAATATGGACGAGACCAGAAGCTTTTGGAAAGTTTTGAGTTGATCGGCGCATACGTTATCCAACATCACAATCAATTTTCTTCCAAAAAACAACAGCAAAGACGCAGCCACTCGATGCTAGCATCATCGCAAACTGGAAGGTCAAAATAATATAAGAAGAGACTTATAAGATATGTTTGCTCTAAGGTAGACAGAGTAAAGAACGCAAGCGAAATTGTGAAGTCCATCAACCTTTCTATGGCACACGAATGGGGAAAACATGCCTGGAATGAAGTGTTGCCGGATACAATTGTTAAATGCTTTAAAAAAATCAAATTGTATCCCCAGGAAATGGAAGAGGAGGACGATAAATTTGAAGGCAAGGACGAGTTACCAGCCCTGGAAGAGCTCATCGACAAGGTTGGCTCTTCCTGGGATGCTGGGCGTTTATATCTGCAGAAGAAAGCATTGATGTATGAATGGGATTCGTAGAAGACTCCAACTCAAACTGGAGAAAAGATCTACGAGAGCAAATCCTCGATGAAGACGACATTTTGTCTGTTTCGTCAAATAAAAGAGACACTGAGACGGACTCAAACAACCTACAATTAAGACCGTATCAAATGCAGAGGGGCTAGCTGAACAACTTAAAGACTTTGGACACTTTCATGGTCATGAAGAACTCAAGTCAGTGACTTGCTCCACCAAATAAAGCTTCGTAAACCCAAATCACAGATCCGACGACTATAACTGAATTTTTCCTTCACGTTGAATAAGACGTCGTATTCAACATAAGGAGAAAATTCAGTTACGGTCGTCATCAGCAATTTCGAAATTATTGATGATGTGCTGAATGGACAGGAAAGATGCTTCCTTTACGGACAATATTACTGAAAAAATAGTTCGTGTTGCTTGGAGTCCTCAGAACATGCAAATACAGTTATCGCATTTCGCGTTACTGTTGTTGTGAACAATAAAATGTAAATTAGTTGATCGGTATGAAGGGAACCTCTGTTTGAGGATATGCGCATAAAACAGAAACTGTACGAAAGTTTGAGATTTTGCTACGGCTTTTCGGGACCTTCGAGAAATGGGTCCCCGGTCAATTTCTGCCACATTACGGGTTTGATTTTAGGAAACTTCTATTAAGCGGTCACTTGGCTATTTCCCGAGGGTGACCGCTTAATATACGTTTGACTGTATCAGCCTCTGGCCTCGCGTTCTCGTGTTTCATTTAAAATGTCGAAAAATCGTTGGGCTGGGCCCTACCAATTACGCGTCTCACCGTCTTATTAAAAATTAACACGTCAAAAATGCGTCCAGAAACTTCCGAAACACCTCTCTGATTGGCCAGAGAGGTATTTTGTCTCGGAAACCACGCATCTTTGCTTCTGATTGGTTGTCTCTAGCCATAAAGATCTTCCAAAACACCAGCAAAGCTATATCAAGGCCTGCTTCCCCTTGACAGTCGAAAATGAATGAAGGAATAATTGCCACATGCCTGCGGCTTAAGGTGAACCATTCTGTCAGAAGCAGGACTTCTCTCCTCATGATGGTTTAGTCTTCGCAAGTATGAATTCCTTGCCAGGTTCAGACAAACTCCGATTCCTGGGGAATGCTTGGAAACCAACTGAGCATTTAGAATTTTTAACTTTTAAAGGAAAGCAATGTTACACAACACAATCAGAAAAGCTCAGTTCAGTTTGTAGATGATACAGCTTCCATTTCCAGTTACATTCTTCCTCCCGGTGGCAAGAAAAAATGATTGTTGCTACTCAGCGGCTATTTATAAAATCTTCACTCGATCTACTGAATCTCTATGGTATTATTGCGTCGCATTTATGAATTACACGTACATTATTCGCAAGCTGTTTTCTTTATTAAAAAGACAAAAAAAAAATTTATCAAAAAAAGAAAACAACAAATTAACTCTAAGCCTACTGTTGGCCTCAAACGACTGAATGGGAATGGTGTGACGCGTAACGCAGCGGAACTTCCGAAAGTACTAAATTATCTCTTTTCAATAGTTGGCCAAAAGCTAGAGGCAAATGTACGTGATGCTAACTGTCGCTATACAGAATACTTAGCAAATGCTAATTTTCCCAGTTCCTTTTCTCTGAACCAGTTATTCCCCCTGATATTGAATTAGAAATCGCGCTTCTACCAGCAGGAGGAGGAGGCGAAGGCGGAGGCGGAGGAGGCAGCGTGGTCCAGTGGGAGTAGGCCACTGAGTTTGCATGCGGTTGCTCCGGGTTCAAATACCGTTCTAACCTCTGGTTTGGATTTGTTTATGGTTGTCCCGGATTTAACTCTACCACGCTTTGTAAATAGCCAACTGGTTTCCTCCTGCCATTTGGGGTTCTTAATCATGTTTCTGTGAAGTTTGAATTGTTTCTTTTAGATTGCTAAAAATGGAGTGCCTGTGATCTGGCTTGATATAGCTAAGTGCACTTCCACTGTAAAACAAAGCATAAAACAGGGTCCCAAAGGAGGGCGGTCCCGGGAGCCCTGGATTTTTTTGCTGTGGAGCCCGGAGCCCGGAGCCCGATCATTTCTCCGCCTGGAGCCCTGATCGTTTCTAGCTGTGGAGCCCGGAGCCCTGTAACTTTTGCTATGGAGCCCGGAGCCCAAATATTAAAATCCAATCATTTTTAGTACTCAGCCCTCACTGCTTTTGTATGCCTACTGCTAGTAAATGGTATCAGGAGAGGACAAAGTGCAACAGACGATAGAAACATGCATTCTTTTTGCCATTTGTCTGAAGTCAAGTTGGTTACCTTTGTATTTAATTTTACGGTTTTTAGAAAAAAATATCATCTAAATAAATCAGTTTTTTTACTCCAAACACTTACCCAGACTCTCACACTGGATTAAACCGTCAGCTACATATTGCACTCCTTGAAACGTACAGGTTAAACAGTTGCTAACTTGCTCTCAAGGAAATATAACGTTCTGCAGGAAAAGGTCTTCTCTATCACCACATACAGGACGCTTTCGATATTGCCAATCATAGTTGTATGTGGACGAGTGTTGTATATTGACCAATTATGGCCTACAGGTAGCTCACGGCGAGTTCTCTCTGTAGCTCAGTGCTTAGGTTCGACTCCCGTCTGGGACTCAAATGTTTGTTCATTGTCCAACGCGTGTGACAAACTGAATAACATCTTTCATACCATCTTTTATGTCCAATCTTTTATGTTCCTATCAACAGTTACTTTCCGTGTCTCGGTCGTGGAATTAAGAGAATTAAGACAAGCAAGAATAAAAAGTCATTACTTTTTATTTGAAATTTATCAGCTAATTTTCATTGTAAGGTAGTATGTTTCTTTGCAGCAAATTTGAATGCTAAATGCTTTGGCTACCTCATTTAAACCGTGGTTTATGGCCAAATAATTCTTGAACTCGGAAAGGGATGTCGCAGTTCCATCACGTTTTAACATAAAGCTCCAGCGGTGGCAGGCCTTTTCCGTTCCAAGTTTGTATAAGCACGCTGTTGCATGAAGCAAATTTTCTTTCAGTTCTCGAGATGTGCTCATTTGAACTTCCTCTGCCTGTCATGTCGACATAACAGGATTCGAAGCGCTGTAATTCTAAAACTCGCTGAAAACTGGAGGTTAGAGAGAAAACACATAAAAGACCTTTAGATGCACGTTTATGGCTAACCGCAAACCTAGGTTTGAGGTTTGCAGTTTGGAGTTAGAAGTCGTGATAGTTCGTGCATTTAGATTTAACTAAATAAGTATAAAGCTGCGGAGGCCGCCATATTGAATTTTCTCGATGCTCAGCGTTGATGTTTCAGTCAACGAAATACATGTAAATAAAACCACTGCTCTTTTGATTCTTTAGTTCACATGAAATGAAAGATAAAAAGTTGCTTTCTATATCTGCCCCGTTCATACGTGGGATAACATAACTTCCACATAGAGAGCTGAGGTAAATTACTAACATGAAAACCTACCTTCCGCTGTTGAAAACGTCAAAACTTACCCTCGAACGTGACGGCAAACGCTAGTCACGTGACTTCCAGCAGTTTGAGGTTAGCCGTCAACGTGGATCTAAAGGTCTCTATAGTTTACAGAAAACGCGACAGCAAGCGCAAACGGATGACACAACTGACAGGCTGCTGGCAACGAGCTAAGTCAGCAAACGACAGCAAGAATGACCACGTGACCATTGTTTTCCAGCCATTAATCAGATTAATTACGTTTTCGGTTTATCCTTGTAAAGAAAGACAAAAGAAAGATGGAAAAACGTCGAATTTTAAATTCCGTTTATTCCCTGATTTCATTTTGGGTGAAAATTGGGACTACAGTCTACTAGTCAACAGTGGAGCCCGGAGCCTTAAAGTACCTGCTATGGAGCCCTGGAGCCCCGATTTTTTAGGCCCGGAGCCCTAGAGCCCTAAACCCCTTTGGGACCCTGCTAAAACAAAGCATACGAAGCATACCCGCAAACAAGGCTTTTCACGTTTTAAAATGTGCAAAGAACATACTCTCTTCACCCTTAGCTGAGCTTATCAATCTCTCTGGTCAAACTGGAAAATATCCTTCAAAGGTAAAACATGCAAAAATTATCCCAGTATACAAAGACGACGATGAGACTGACCCTAGCAACTACCGTCATATTTCGCTACTCTTCGTCTTCAATAGAATATTTGAAAAAAAAAAACACGTATAACCGATTGAAATGATACATCGAAGATAATGAACTTTTATATAAAGCTCAGTATGGCTTTAAAGAGAAGTTCTCCATTCAGCATGCAATTTTGGCCATAGTGAATTCGATACAAACAAATATGGATGAGAAAATGTTAACATGCATGTGGCGGTTTTCTCGATTTTAAAAAAGCGTTCGATAATGTTAATCACACTATTTTTCGAGAATATATTGCACCATTAATATGGCATCAGAGGAAATGAGTATGAATGGTTCTCGTCGTATTTGGCTAACCCAACGCAAACACTTGACGCATATTGACAATGATCATAATTATCCAAGAAGAACCCAGTAACGGGAGTTCCACAGGGGTCTGTCTTAGGCCCCTTACTTTTTTTGATCTATAATAATGATAATTATCTCTTATAATGAAGTACGATCGTCCGGGTGAGTGTAGACCTGAGAAGGTCGACTGTTTGACAAGGACTGAGAGGAAGTCATCTTTACTCAAGTGATTTGTCTAACGTCAGTAGATACAATAGGACGGACGATCGTACTTTGCTTAAATATGATATGACTCCTGACTTCAAACCAGTTACGTTAATTATCTCTGTAGTACTAAATTTAGCTTGGCTTTTATCTATTTGCTGACGGTACAAACATGTTATATGCTGATAAAGACTTGAAATCCCTGAAAACCGTAGTTAATAGTGATCTAAAATATGCTTGTGAGTGGCGTAATTCTAATAAACTAACCATGAACGCTAAGAAACTAAATTTCGTCGTCTTAAGGCCAAGACAAAAAAGAATTAATAACCGGTACGATTTCTTTTTTTTTATCAAGAAAAAAATACAATTGAACTTAGCTGTGGGTTTGCGTGGTCATCTCTAATTCCCGCTGGCATAACATGTGGAGAGATCTAAGGTCTTTCACTTTGATGGCATGGCTATCCTCTGTGTGTCGAAGATAGACGACAGAACTTTTCACCCAGCATCTTGAATTTTTTTTGCTTCCGCAAGAAGCTCCTGGACATTCGGCGTAAGGTGGTCTAGCACCATGGAATTCGATAACTCCGCCGCATCTCCGAGGCCTACATCTTTTGGGTGACATGACTTCTTCTCGTATTAGTTGCCTCACAAATCTGCATGCGTGAGGGCACTTGGTGGGCTATGTCGATATCATTAATCGAGAGGATACAGCCCATAGCTTGAAAAATGCGAACACAGAGTTTCGTCGTGTCTATAGTAGGCTCTTTCGAACCTGTCTCAGCAATCTCGGGCATGCTGACCAGTTTAACATTAAAGCTGTAACTGTGTTGGACCAGATTATCAATTTCAATAGCCATTTCGTCGACTCGAGCGCTAAGTAAGTTAAGTCGTTCACCAAGTGCCTTTAGGTCCTTCTTGGCTACTACGTGAAGACCTTTTAGATCTTCAAACTCGGCTCCAACAAATTCCAGAGATTTTTCCATTTCAGGATGTGGTTTATGGCCGCCGTACGAAGATTCATGAGACTTTAACGCGGGTACAATCCGTCCAAATTCATTCTTCAAGCTTTCTATTTCTTTCTTTAGAGACTCTTTCTCTTCTTGAAGGAATTTAACATCAGAATTTGACTTTTGAGTCATTATCACTCGTAAAGCAGAGCTCAATAAAGCACGTCTGCACAGTACCAGAACATGCGCATCGATTTTAACGCGGTTTCGAAGTCATGAAACCGTGTCGTTCGTGTAACCGCTGCCTAAAACTCAACAGAACTCCGGTTTTTGTCTATTGAAATTTTTAAAAATATACCAGTGGTTTTCAGTGTTTCACAGACATCCAGAGTTACGATGAATTCACGAAAAACTTCTTTTTGTGATGGAAATCGCGTTGATATAGAAGAGAGAGTCACTGAACAATGTTTCCTTGTTTGTAAAGCCACATCGCGCAGAATTCTATTGTCTTCCGTGACATTTACTTGCAGTGCGAAATATGTGACAAGTCCGGCATAAAGAAACACGCATTCAGCACTGGTGGGATATGATTGGTCAACTGATTTAGCTTTGGGAATACTAGAGTCCCTTCGCCGAATTCTGCAACTGTCAATCAAAAGTTAAGATGAGCAGAATAAATTTTCAAGGTGCGGAAAGTGAACAATAACTCTAAAGATTAAAGAGCGGACTGTTCGCTTCATTGAAAGTGACATGGCAAACAATTCTTTTTGTTGATATGAGTTGATTTGGTTCAACAGACCATCAGAATAGAAGTATTTTAGAGAAAAGCGTGGAAAGTTTTAGTTACGCGGGCTTAATGCTTGCTTATTCCTCATGCCTTATCCGCTACCCGCTACCCAGAAAAATCTTGAAATAAACCAGCGCAATGTGTAAATATCCGATCGATGCTATTTTTTTTTTGAAAAACTGACCTGTAGAGAGAGTTCACGAAGTATTTTTCCGTTCACTGCCGGTTGTCTACACAGCCTCATCAAAGAAAAAGCCTCTTCCATTTTATCTTTTGTCCGTGATTTGCTAGTGTCCCAGTGGGAACGTCTTTTGTTTGCTGAAACTAATTATTCAATTTTCGATCTGTTCGAATGGAATAAAATATACAAAAGGATCAGTAACACGTAAACCCATTCAGTTGCTTAAAACTACCTTCAACACAACAATGTTGAAACGAGCGAGACATTGACCGCCATTTTCACAGCTATTACTGATTTCATGATTAAATGATGCGAAACATTGCCATTGTTCATAGAGGCGGAGCTTAGAGTCATTAATATGCACCCGCGAGGTTCACAATGAATCAATTCAACTCCCAAAGGCCCTTAGGACGGCGAGGAATCAAAGAGAGAAAATGTATGTTTCAGAAATGCTGGATTTGATACTACTTCTAGACATTGTATTCACTTTATATGATGCATGAGCTCTTTATACTTTTTAAGAAAACATATCCATATGCACCCCAACGTGTTTTGATCTTAATTTATAAGATATTAAGCCTCAAAGTTATCATACAGCTATTTCCCATACTCAAGTTTACCCAAAATTGGTGAAGTTGAACACCAAATTGATACAGGTTAACGAGATGGTACCGAGTCAAAAATGGTTGTTATTTTATCATGAGAATTTCTTCTTTAAAAGCCATATGCAACCCTTTCCATATTTTATATAGTTAAGCTGTAACAGAGTAAAACGCAGGGGACCCTTCCCTGTTGCGGCCATTTTTCTTTATTGTCTCATGTCATTTGTCGTCTCGGCCTTTCAAATTTAGCGTCAATGCACCCGTGAATATCCCAGATGTGTCATACAATTCTGCGCGATGATCCAGGGTTACAATTAAATTCACGAAAAAAATCGCTTTACATCTCGTGTTAATAAGTCTATTTTTCTACTATGACTTCCAAAACAGAGTGGAGTTAGTACTCTACTGTGCAAGGTGGAGTAGGAAAGACAGGGCGGCAACTTGGCCATTGAAAGAGGTACTTGCTAATAAGGCAAACCTGAGGGAAGTAAAAACTACCCGAGTCAAGTGACAATGGCCTAGCCTTTCTGGGAAAGAAACCTGAGGGGTTCCAGAAGATGTTGACATTTTCAGAAATCAGGTTGCTCCATTAAGAGAAGTAAGGTGTAAAAAGATGCATGTTATTTGACTTTGCCTTTGTTTTCTCAGAGTTTAACCAATTTTAACAAAGAACACAACAATTGCTTCATTAAAATTAGAAAAGTTACAAATGTATCATTTCTTCATTTTGTTTGTTTGCATGTACAGCTGTTAGGTGTATGGCGGAGTATATCGAAGACCATTTGCAGATGTAGCGATGGTGGATAATTTTGAAGGAGTGTTATCAGGTAGCATTGCTGTTGTCAACCAAGATGGAAACTACGGGCCTCCCCATCTAGCAGAAGTAAAACAGGTTGACGGTACCTCCTTTACTGCACGGTCGCTACAAGGCAAAATGGGTGCATTGGCGTGGATATTCACCCAGATTTCAACGTAAAGTATCATATACTTTGATACTGAATTTGATGAAAGGAAAGGAAAGGAAAGGAACTTTATTTAAGTGTCTAGTCGTTCTAGCGCTGGAGCGCTAATTGGGGACACTGTAAACTGAAATGAACAATGAAAGTAAATCAAGTCAAAATGTTGGTTTTTGAGGAGAGGGGAAACCGGAGTACCCGGAGAAAACCTCTCGATGCAGAGTATAGAACCAACAAACTCAACCCACATATGACGCCGAGTCTGGGAATCGAACCCGGGCCACATTGGTGGGAGGCGAGTGCTCTCACCACTGCGCCACCCCTGCACCCCTATGAAAATGGAAAACTGAAAAAACAAGCAGCACAGTAGTTGAGAAGAAGACAAAAGAAGTTACGAAAAAGTTAGCTGTAGATCAGATTATGTTATTATTATTCATGACGTCATATTTCTTAACAACAACTGTGGATGTCGTAAAAAGCTAAAGTATGCAATCATATTTTTCAAGTCTGTATGGAAATTTCCGTATTGAAAAATGCTGAAGTATGCAATGATTTGATCCAGGTCTGTTCATGGAAAGTTCCATAGATGTGGTAAAAGCTTAAGTATGGGACCACTCTATCCGTGCTTCTTCATTGGAATTTCAATAGATCTACCATATTTTTTAACATAGGTTAATTATGATATATTTTCATCCAGGTCTGTTCATGGAAACTTCCATGGATCTGTTAGTGATTTGGTAAAAAGCTGAAGTATGGGATCACATTTTATAGATCTGCTAGTGATGTGGAAAAAAGGTTAAAGTATGTGATGGATCACATTTTATCCAGGTCTGCAGGTTCATGGAAATTTCTACGGATCTGCTAGCGGTTTTGTAAATAGTTGAAGTAGCCAGGGATTATTTTATCCATAACTGTTCATGGAACTTTCTATAGATCTACTTGTGATGTGGTAAAAAGATAAAGTATGGTATGTTTTTGATCGAGGTCTGTTCATGGAAATTTCCATAATCTGCTAGTGATGTGGTAAAACGTTAAAGTAAGGCATCATTTTATCCAGGTCTGTTCATCAAAATTTCTATAGATCTGCTAGCGACGTTGTAAATAGTTAAAGTATGTGATTATTTCATCCATAACTGTTCATGGACATTTCTATAGATCTGCTGGTAAAAAAGCTAAAGTATGGGATCATTTTATCTAGGTCTGTTAAAGAACCATCCATAGTTGTTAAAAAGAATAGTAGGTAAACCGTCATTTGCGTTCATAACATATAAGTTGACAGTATTGTATAATGATTTGTGAGTACTTGTGATCTTCAACTGATAGCCACGACTCCATGAAGCACGTGTATTTAAGTTTGCCTTATCCCGTAGTGTCCAAAATTGAAAGTAAGATCCGTATATCATCCAACGTTCTTGACATTGGCCAAAAAACCTATTTTAGATTACTTGGCTTACCAAAATGGCCTTACTTCAGAAAATACCAACTTAAAAAAAATTACGTGTTCTCTTTTAGCTGGGTCAATAGCCTCTATTACTAGCTCTGAGTTAGTTGCCCACTTGGTCAACAGTTGAACGCCGCTGTCGTCATAATAACTGACATCTCTTGTTGAAGCTTCAAAGTTGAGTCCACTCTATCGGCTCCTGTCAGGCAATCACCGATATACATATTATGTAAATTTTCTTCTACTGCATACGAGGACATTTCTTTGTATTTTTTTACATGAATATAGACTGTTGCAATAACAAGGAAAGGACTCGCGTTCACACCGAAAGCCAATCTCTGCATTCTGTACACCTTTGGAGCTTCATTGGGCTGTAAATCTCTCCACAGCTAGTGGTGAACATCTCTATCCTCTGGTGCTATTTCGACTTGCAGAAACATGATTCATTTCATATATACCATTTCATCATTGACATCTTTTGTGTGTCTGCTATGAGACCAATTTTGTGTGTTCCAAATCGAATCAGTACAGATACAAGGTTTGGTTGTAAAGCAGGACCAGGAAGAACGCAATCGTTAAGGGGAGCATCACCTCCTTCTCGTGCGGAAGCATCAAATACGATTCTGCATTTTGCCGTCCTTTTGTCATCACGAAGCACAGCATGATGCGGTAAGTACCGCACAGTCCCATTGTCATCACTCTGATCAGCCACTTCCTCTGCAAAACCTTTTTACTACATATTCCTTGATCGTTGTTTTGTAAGCCTCAGCTCTCACAGGGTCTTGCCTTAACCTTCTTTCAACACTTTCGAGGAGTCTCAAAGCTTGTGCATAATTACTTTCTAGCCTTGGAGGGTCCCTTTGCCATGGCAGTCGTACCTCATAGTTACGTCCCTCAAAGTTTAATCCTGTATTAAAGTCAGCAACAGCACGTTCTTCCTCTTGTGACATAACAAGGTTCTCGGTTTCCGCAATACCGATTGATTCCAGGTCCCATAATCTTTTCAATGTTTCGTTGACTCGACTTCTTTATATAAGTGTCAGCTTGGATGCACTGTGCTTTGATTGGCGGTTTACTTGTCCAGTGACAATCCAGCCGAGACAAGATTCCACAGCAACAAGTGACTCACTGGAACCACCTCTCTTACAGACCCCAGTCACAAACGAGTAGTAGTGGTCTGCACCAATAAGAACATCTACTTGAACTGAACCTCAAGTATAACAATCTGCAAGAGTTAAGCCTTGAAGATGTTCTTATGAAAGACCAACTGTACTGACCCGAGGGGATTGCAAGTTTTGGGAATAGAAAGGGCCTCCATCTCCACCCTTGAAGCTCCCTTCATTGGTGAAAGGGCAAATTTCACTCTTTGTAACCTCTTCGCTTCGCTTTTGTGACACGTAATAACTCTGAGGGACCTTGCAGGTCAAGGACCTCCGCAATGTTCTATCGTATATACGAACGTTGACTTCCTGAATCTAGAAAAACACGGACTATCATTTCTTGACCGTTAACAATTAACCTGGCCAATACTGTTTGCAGGAGTGTTTCTCTCATAGGTAATGCAGGTTTAGTTGAGGCCAATCCACTTAAACTAGTGTTGCTTACGTGCCGAGGTGTAGCAACTGACTGCTGCCCATGCAATAACCTGTGATGTCGGTGACCACAATTCGCTACAGAACAAGTAGGATGGCGACAAACAGTTTGTTTTCTTGCACTAGTTTCCATCTGTTATCAAGTGATTTTTCATTTAACACTGGGCAGTTTTGTGACTCATGATCTGTCTTGGAGGGCGTGTTTCACAAAATAGCAGAAGAAGAGTATAAATCTCATTCTCACCACCCATTTTGGGAAATGAAGACTTTCTTCGGTTTTCAGAACTGTGATTGTCTGGGATGCTGTTCATACTTGAACCTCTTTCTCTGGCTTCTTTGGATACAACTTGCCGTTTAAGTCATTTAAAGAACAATTCAAAGCCTATCTCATCTTCCTGAGTGTCTGCAAGTTTCAAATCCCGTTTTTATAATCACTGAGGAGGTAACTTAGTCAAAAAGGGGTAACAAAGTACATTCATGGCTCATTGGATCTTCTTCAAGAGCCTCTAAAGCTCTAGTTTTGTTCATAAAGTTATAATCATAGAGATCTCTGAGGGAGGACGCATTAACAACAGACTTAGCGTCCATCTTGATGACAGATTTCACTAGAAATGAGATGATCATACGTTTTTTTCCATACCTGTGTTTAAGGCATTCAACAGCTGCTTGATAATTTGCTCCAGTTACTTCAAATACGTCTATTGCTTTCAAGGCATTACCAGTTAGAACTGAGCGTAGATACGTAAACTTCTGAACATTGGGTAAGTCAACATTGTTATGCCCTGCAGCTTCAAACTGATCCCAGAAAGTTTTGGGTTTTGGTAAATACATCGCCATTAAACTTAATTCAGATTTGAAGATACTCGACTGTCACTGTATGCAAGATCCTTCGAGGAGAGATCTTCCATATCGCAATCTTTAGTTAGGAATTCATGAGCAGCATCCACAGCTTTATCTACATCACTCTAAAATTTCCTCCTGAATCATATCCTCTGCCACAAGCGCGCTTAATTCATTTCTCACTTGAAGATAATTCTCACGGTACACAGCTCAACTGTACTTTGATTTTGTTGCTTGCATTTTGACTTAGATGCAAAATATCCTGAATCAACGCATCCATATCCATTTGCAAGGCTCTGGCTTTATGTCTAATTGAACGAACCTCCTGAATTTCAACTTCACTTTTCACTTGAAGAGATTAATTCGAAGCCTCGGCAAAATTCGAACCTTCCTTTAATTCTGGTGCAATAACATCTGATTTTGAATCGTGCTGAGCGTTCACTAACCTTTCCACTGAGACGCTTCTCTTTCCAGTAGTCGGCAATCCCCTTTTGCCAAGCGTTTCACGAATTTGATGGACTGTGAATTTAGATAAGTCTTACAGTTTTTCTCGAGGAACTGGTGGCCTTCTTAACACCCACGTGGTTGCAACTGTTGACCTTGCGAAAAATTAAAATATACTGCTGAAATATCTCCTTGTACCCGGCTGTAAACGACCATGTTAAGAATTACGACGAGACACTGAAGCGCAACGCAACTTTAATCCACTGGACTCGGCTACACATCTATTTACAAAGGGGATGTATAGGAGTGAAATGCTACGACGTACAAAAACCTTCGATAACAAGAGCGGGAACAACAACGAAAAAGTCACATGACACTCTGAGTCCTACAAACCTAGGTGGGGTTAGCATAATTATTCGAAGGTCCAGTCTCTCAGGATTCTTTTTCATTCTTCCAGAGCGAGTACGGGTTGTAACAACCACAATCAGACTCGCTAATTTTATGGACCGCTCCACTTTAGTTATCATGCCCATTTCTTCTATTCTGTCCAGTTAAGCTTTCACTTTGTCCCTTTTTTTAAAGGGTTAGGATTAAAAATTCGCCTTGGCAGGTGGACTACAGGAGTGTAACCAGTGTTTCTAGAGTTAAGTCGTGAGTAGTGGTCGTTCAGGATTTTCTCCTTAAATTGATGGCAAACAGTACAGAAACATATACTGGTGCACGTGGAGCGAAAAAAAAAACAGACTCATTCATCACGAAATGGTCTATTTTCCACGATTGACAGGGCTTTCCAAAAATATTACTTAACCTTTCTCAACTGTGAGATCTGTGAGAACTTTAGGCCGGTCTTTCATATACCGGGCTGTCATCCTCTTCCCAACCTCTTCCCAACGAGCCTGATCACACACGACTGGAAAGGGAGCTTATGCACGATAGCTTCCTCACGGCCGCAAAAGGTACTACGCATTGACACGAAAAACTAAAAACTCCAACTATGCAACAGTGAACAGTGATCACTCTTACAAGTTGAGTATAATGAGCTTATACAGTCTTCTAAGTTAATATACCTGGAGATACAGTCAAAAGTCTCAGAAAGAAAAAACGAGGTCTTGAAAACTCAATTAGGAAAGCTGTGGTCTGAATTTAAGAATCTGGAGTCTTCGCTCGCTGCAAGAGAAACGATTGCTGCGATTCAGGCCAATGGCGGCGTGGATGGCGAAATTGTAAGGAGCCTTGAGTTCCTCAGCAGTGAATATGATGACATGATTGCCTTTCGAAATGATGCTAAAAGGCAACTCCAACTTCTTAATGAGAGATTGTCAAATCTTGTTAAACAAGTGGATGAGATTGCTGAAGCTATCGACGCCATTGAACGATACAGTTATCAGTACAATGTCAAAATTGATGGGAAACCCGAAGTTCATTCCGGCGAGTCAGAAACAGGAACGTCCAACCTTTGTGTTAGGTTATTTCGTACAATGGGAGCGGAAATTTCCCTACAAGATATCGATATCGCCCATCGTACTCCATCCAGAAGCGCCACTTCAGGCCCCAAACCGATTATTTGCAAGTTTTCGCGTAGACGTACTGAGGAGAATGTCATGAATAGTCGTCATGACTAGTCGTAATGAATTGAACAAGCTTACTCAAAACTCCGTTGGATTACCAGAAGAACAGTCCTTATCTGATGCCAAAATGTATGATCATTTAACTCCTAAGACGCAGTGGCAAAACTGGCGGAGGAACGAGTCTTTATTTACAGAATAGCCTTGAGTACAAAATTCGTTCAGATTGTAAATATTCTGATCCCGATGTTTTCGAATCATCGTTTCTTGAAATTTGTGTTTCCCGTGGGACAAACATTATTAATAGTAGGTTCTCTCTATCGCCCCCCTTGTTGCAATGTCGCGGCTTTCTTAGAAAAGTTTACTGAAATTCTTATAAAAATTTCTAAAGTGACAAATATTGTTATCTTGCTGACTATTTTAACCTTGATCTGCTACATAGTTAATGCATGGAGATGGTTATGAAACTGGACAAGTTCCTTTGTTTCATGTTTTTGTCCGTATTTTTGGCCTTGACCCTGCACAAAAGACGCCTTTTTTCGAGAAGAAAACCAATCAAATCCTTCGATTAAATTATGCGCAACTAATTTGCGAACCCGTGCGGAGCGAAAACAAAAGATTGTGCAGGGTCACGGTCAATTCAACATCGATTGCAACAACATTGTTCTCGCTTTTGAAAGTTCCAAGGTTTCATAACCAGTCCCTCGATTAACTATGATCTGCTACGGTATGCTGACCATGAATCCACCCAATAATTTTTATTTTATTGATTGTTTGTTTTCTCATATGTTTCTTACTTTGATAAGTAGGCCGACACGTATATCTGCATATTCGGCCACGTTAACAGATAACATATTCACAAATCACGTTGAAGCTGAATTTTTTCGGGCATTGTTATCAATGACATCTCTGATCACCTACTAGTTTTTGCTTACGTTTCTGGGAATTCTGGTAATGATATTCATAAAAGATCTGAAGGAACGTATGGGCGAAATTTTTCTGCGGATAATTTAAACAATTTTCGTGACCACCTGTCTCAGGTCAACTGGCCCGCACTCTTCGTTGACAATGACCCAAATATTTCTTATAACAATTTTTTGAACGAATATTCTCGGCTCTATGACAATTGTTTTCCTATGAAAACTCTAAAATCGAAACATAGTAGAAGTTTAGCACCATGGATGACTAAGGCCTTACTAGTATCTGTAAAAACAAGAAAAATAAGTTATGTAAAGAATTCATAAAATCTCCAAATTCAGCTCGTAAGGCGCAGTTTAAGTTCTACAGAAATAAATTAAATCATGTCATCAAAATTGCTAAACGCCAATACTATGATCAGAAGTTCATCTCGGCAAAGAAAGACTTAAAGGAGAGCTGGAAACTGATAAATGAAATTATCAATAAACGTAAAATCAGGTCAACTTTTCCTTCATCTTTTCGGTCTGCCGATACGGTTATTAGTAACCCCGTTAATATTGCAAATGAATTTTGCCATTACTTTACTAGTGTAGGACCAAACTTGGCCAGGAAAATACCAGCAGAGGATACTCCTTTCTACTCTTTTATGAAGTGAATGCATAAATGAATCGCTTATTCTGAAAGCAACAACTCTTGAAGAACTGACTAGTATCTGTACAACGTTTAAAGTCAGGCAAAGCTAGAGGATACGACATAAAACAACACAAATGAATGCACAAAAATAAGGGCTGGCATAATTACATATGGCTAGCTGAATAACTCATCACTTAAACAACACAGGGTTGGGCGAATACAGGGTCGGGTTACGATGCAGGAATCAATCATCCCCCAGCAGACCCAGAGCCTTTAGAATGGCGCCACGATAACTCCGGTAAAGGAAATACTACCCTGGTGGATTAAAATGTACGCCATCCCTCAAGTACAAGTCCTTATAGGGACTGTTTAATTCCACATGAGACCAGGAAAAAACATTAGGCAAATCATCCAGCACAACGCAAACATACTGATTTAAAACTGATGCGTTATGAAAAAAGGACAGAGCATGCGGCACGGAAATGCCACGTGGGATGACACCACAAACGCCGATCGCGCGAACAGAAAATGTCCCGTGAAGCAAACGCACAAAGTCCTCGATATTAGAGCCAACAATCTCGGGAGGGGTATGAGGGAGATTGTTAGTACCTATTTCCAAGATAACGATATCTGGAGCAAGGTCTCTGACCACGTGAAGATCATTTTCTCGAAGCGTTTGGATAGTGCGGCCGCTGACGCCATGCAAGGAAACAGACGCGGTACCACCAAGGTTAAAATCGCTAGCCGCACAGGGATCGAAACCCGAGTCTAAATCGCGCTTAAGGCACCTAACAAAAGAATGGCCTAAAATAAGCGCTTTCAGAACAACCTCTGCCATAAAGATAGCTTACCTTTAGGCTATGTAAGAACGATGTGTCATCCAGCGAGGAAAAGCAAGAATGAATGAGTGTGTGACTGTTTGGTAGCCTGGCCAAAAGTCATCACAAGTGGGGGGGCTCAATACATTGAGGCAACAAAACCCCTTGTCCAGGCCCCGCACGTGACCTATGCTATTACATAACAAAAAGTGTTGCATAACAAGTTTAAGCGCGTGCATTCAATGTTACACCGTAGAAATTAATTGAATTCCTCGGGAAGAAAGACATAAAAATTCTATTCGCATAGCAAATAATCTCTTTCTATGGACATAGTAAAAAATACCATTGGACTTATCTTGGAACCTCTAATGAATATCATAAATTTGTCTCTCTCTAAAGGAATATTCCCAGATAAATTAAAAATTGCCAAAGTAATCCCTGTGTATAAAGCTGATCATCCTGATCTATTTACTAACTACAGGCCAATTTCTTTGCTTCCAAATTTTGTAAATTTCTTGAGAAAGTGATGCATAATCGTTTGTCAGAGTTTGCGGAGTCTCTCAATCTTTTCTATCATCAACTCCAGTTTGGATTTTGAAAGAAGCACTTACCTATCTTATAAACAAAATTGCAACGTCTATGGACCAAAATGAAATTACGGCCGGTATATTCCTTGACCTCTCTAAGGCTTTTGATACGTTAGATCACCAAATCTTATTTCGGAAACTTGAATACTATGGCATACGCGGTTCAGCACTGCAGTGGATCAAA
>NC_090885.1:32056648-32061648 GCF_036669925.1 Montipora capricornis
AGAGAGTTTTCATGACTGAACTCTGAATTTTTCGCTATGATTTCGATTTCACCGATGCCGGTAAATCAAGATTAGCAGAATCGAATACATATTTAACGAATTGGGTACTCAGTTTTAGAGGCACAATAAAAGAAAAGGCTAAGAAAATTGGAAATTGCGACGTGTGGAAGAACTTTCACTGTTTTCACCGTACTCCCAAGACATTCCGTCCCAGAATCACGACGGTCAAATGTCACGCTTTTTTTTTTTGTTTGCCTGATGTTACCAACCCAGCCTGGAACCAAGAATTGCATCACATGGTGGGAATTCTTCTTTGCATAGGATAGACAGTGAGAACATTAGAGCTGGGGTAAGTTGAAAGAAACATAATTTTCACTGTTTGCATTGGGATCAGCTATTCATCGAGTTACGAGTTGAGTTGAGTTTGAGTTGAGTTTGAGTTGAGTTTGAGTTAAGTTTGAGTTAAGATTGAGTTACAGTTTTTGGCGTTTTTCGGAATTAAAAGTAGTAAATATTCAGTACAAGTCACTTCGAAAACTGTTTCCTCCGCGTTGAAAGATATAAAAGCATACAATTTTGTAAAATGGCATGGCTTTCCAATGGTCCATACAATCTTATAATGATTACACCTTTCACGGCATCATTCTCGTTGCTACTGTTAAGTCTATCGACGTCAAAACGATGCCTTAGAGAGATACATGGGCTGTATTGTTAAGCCAGTTAAAGCCGGCCCGGCGGCTACGATGAACCGTATTTGTCGTCCGGCATCATGGTCGATCAACACGCCGTAAACGAAAGAGGGAAACATTTGACGAAGTGAGCCCGCACGCTTTTTGCTCATAACCGCTGAAATTCTAAAAATAAATACGTCAACACAACCGTTACGTTTGCTACTCACTGAAATTTTGTAATGTTGGCAGTTAAACGAGCCGAGCATTTAAATAAATGAAAATGTTTGACCTAGTCACACAGGTCGGAAAACCATTTCACTGAGAGAAGATGTTGAAAGTAATGCTTGATTGTTTCGCCTGACCTTGATGGTATTACATTTTTCTTTTAAGTGCTATTAAGTGGTAACTTAAACTGTAAGTTATGAAATTAACTGCACGTTAATCCCTACTTCGGTCCGCTATGACGTCTAGTTGCCTAGCTACAATCCCAGCCAAAAAGATGGTGACACCAACCCAAAATACAACCCCTTCCCCCCCGTGAGAAAAGTCAATATTTTTTTTTCCCTACAACTTCGAAAAGGGGGGAAGGGGTGAACTTATGTGTGGCATCAAGTGTCCCAGAAATTTATGACCGAGATTGGGTTGGGTCTAAAACAAAGGTCACTTTCAGTTTGACGGGTCACTCGTACTTGCAGGTCATTGTTTTACCTTTTCGAAAGTAACCCCAAACTCTCAATTTGCCTAACCCTAGGCCTAAAAGCCAAGTTTAGGTCTATGGTTACCCAAATCAATTAGGGTTTTGGGTTACTTTCGAAAAGGTAAAATAATGACCTGCCACGAGTAACCCGTCAAAAGTGACCCGTGTTTTAGACCTGCAGCCCAAATCGTGTCACGGTGCCCGGTTCGCGAGTTACTTTGTGACTAGAAAGGTGACGGGTGCGATTCGCATTGTTTTTCGAAATCTATAGTGGCCCCTTTCTAAAATATGACTTGTTACTAAGCAGTGAGAACACTATGAAAAGAAGTTTGTTTCGCTCACCTTCTGTTTCCCATTTCTACATGGTAAGACTTGGGATCTTTGCGCATTCCAGGTTCTGCTTCTCACACAATGGAATTTTGATAGTTAACCACAGAGTCGTTGGCAAGCGTTCGAAGTGGTGATCTTTAATTGTTAATTAAAAATTGTCTGTCTGGAACCCTTCGTAACCGGTTAAAAAAAGGTCTACAAACAAGTTTTGAAATCAGAGTATTGAAATTGAAAGTATGTCTATGTTCTGACCAAATCACGATAAACATTTCTTTCTGTCTACACTTTCTACCATCCTAAAACTTGCACTGCTTTAAATCATGTTGCATAAAGCAGTTTACAGTTATTTCTCATTGTTTATTTATTTACTTGTTAATTAATTTTGTTTTTTCGTGCACGGTTTCTTTTGTTTTTGCAAGAACATAAATGAGAACTGACAAAGGCACTTCTGTTAAAAAATGAATGAAGGGGTAGTTTCTAAAGAAACTGTGGTGCTGCGTCGGTGGGGAAGTAGTATACAAAAATTTGGTTTTTTCAACGGAGTTGATAAATGTAAATTGGCCACCGTACAGAGATTCTAAAAGCTGACGTTTCGAGCGTTAGCCCTTCGTCAGAGCGAATCGAGGGATTATGGGTTACCTGTAGTTTTTATAGTAGAGTAGGAGCTACGCTATTGGTGGTAACATGGCAACGTGAAAAATAGGAATATATTAGTTAAATGAAAAGCGTTCGTTAATACCGTGAGGATTAAGGGTGCCCATTTGAAAGATGAATTTTGTTCCAGATTCTTGCGGCTTTCCGTCGTACCTAGATGTAGGGAAAGGCCGCAGATAGCCATGTGTTTTTTGGAGTGGTTAGGCAGATTAAAATGGCGAGCGACTGGCTTAGATGCATCCTTGTCATTCTTCTCAACATCGCGAAGGTGTTCGCGGAATCGGTCACCTAGTCGTCTACCTGTCTCACCAATGTATAATTTATTGCATAACGTACAGGTTATGCAATAAATGACATTTGCGGAGGTACATGTGAAACGATCGGTGATCTTGACAGATCGCTTAGGTCCCGATATCTTGCTAGTGTTAACAATGAAAAGACAAGTTTTGCATCGTGAGCGCGCGCATTTGAAAGTGCCGGGTTGCTCGTGAGTTTTGAGCGCGCTTCTAACTAAAAAGTTGCCTACGTTTTTGTCGCGTTTGAAAAGACTAGGATCAGTATGGGAAAAAACGCGTTCCAGGTTCCGGATTTCATATTTAACATAAGCACTCCTGCAGCTCACGAGTTCCGATAACGTTTTGGCTGGTAGCCGATGACGAAAACCGCGCTGCTGAACGACAAACGGTACGTTTCAGCGTTTAGCCGCCAGGGCTATAAGCTGGCTTAACAGTAAATCCCAAGCCTTACAAGAAGACATCTTTTCTGCGTCGATAGACTTGATCGCTAAAAGAAACAACCGCGCGCCGGTGGATGAGTTTGTGATGCAGGAGATCGTGAGTTCGACTCCGGCCGGACCCGCAACACTCAGGGTCTTAAAATAATTGAGGAGAAAGCGCTCCCTTTGTAATAATATCCGCAAATGGTTAGACTTTCAAGTCTTCGCGAATAAGGAGTATAAATCGCAGGTCCCGTCTCACAACCTTCAACGTTCATAAACTGTACGTGGGATATTAAAGATCGCTCTCACTAGTCGAAAAGAGTACGGTGTTGTGGTCTGGTCTTTCCATCAGCCATGTGGTTGACTTGGAATAATCTTCTGAAGGGACTACTGATCGAGGAGACCACATAACAGCAAAACAGACAGTAGTCAAATCGAAGGAGTCCCAAGTGCTGAAACTGGTAAAGTGTTAAACAAGAATACTGCCGTGCATGAAATTTTAAGATTGTTTTGATCAGTTTAAAACCATTTCGCAAATATACACCTGTGCACTTCACGAAAACGGTGTTTGATGGTCTTCTCAGTGACTTCTACTTAATATTTATTAGAATTAAGTGCCAAAAATGCCCAAAAACCGTAACTCAATATTAACTCAATCTTAACTCAAACTCAACTCAAACTCAACTCAACTTGTAACTCGATCAATAGTCTATCTCGTTTGTATTAACATTATTAATTGACTTACTGTTTTCAAATAAGGCAAAGGAAATAAACAAGGGAGCAAATATAAGTCATTGTTAACGGGCAAATGTGTTTTGCAGATTCCGTTGATCTCGCCCGCTGAAAAAAAAATTCCAATAAGTTTTTGCATCTGATCTATTTTTTCCGATTTGAACTCCATTCTTGAATATTGTAAATATGTGATTTCCTTGTTGTACGCAAATGATGGAAAAGATGAATTCTGAAGTACTGCACGAATATTAATTGAACCTACGCTTAATTAATTTTTTTTACTTTATTAATTTACCTGTGACTTGTGCCCCTTGACCTGTGACCCGTGACCCGTGACCCGGCGTGACTCCCGACCCGTACCCTGTATTTTAAGTCTGCCTTGAAAAAGGATTTCAAGGCTTGAACAGGATAGTTCAGTTATATCCCGTAAGAGATGAATAAAATAAACATGTCATGTCCATTCGGGAGTTCAGACATATATAAATTTTACAAATTCTAAAATCACTTTTAGCGCATCTTAAAGGGGACTGAAAAGCGTATCTTCAAAGTTTCCAGGGACTGATTTACTTCCAAAAATCTAGACAAGCCATTTTCTATAAAAGTAGCGTAAATTTAATTTGATCTGAAAAAAAATATCTCGTCGCTGCCCTTCAAAACAACCGTAGATAACAAGTTAAGAGAATCTTCTCATGATCCATCTTACGTGCACTTATAGGTTTTAAAGGGATTAATTGTTCACCATGTTTCTTGAGAGCTCTTTGTTTCAGGCAGCTGTCAATAATTTAGTAAATAAACCCCTTCGGGCAGCTGGGATATTACGCTTACTGCCGATAATGTCCGGGGCTAATAGATTGTCCGAAAAATGAATATTTCACCAAGAAGCGAAGCTTCGAGGGCCGCAAATGTGATATTTTGAGGACAATTTCTCATAAAAGGACATTATCAGCTGACATACCAGGAGGCCAGGAGGGGGTTATTTCTTTTATAACCCTCCACTAATTTTCATAGCGAGCGAAAACCGCTCGTAAAAGGCTTATTGATGATGTGATAAATAATAATAATAATAATAATAAATAATAATAATAATAATAATAACAACTTTATTTAAGGTGGCTAGAGGCAGTTTCACCACTTTTAAGAGACCTTCTTATTAGAGGGGTGTATCTACTAACTCTGTTATCACGCTACAACAATGTTA
>NC_090885.1:32081648-32084148 GCF_036669925.1 Montipora capricornis
CATAATACTTTTAGCTTTTCTGTTAGCAAGTGCATGTTCTGATGTGAAACAGTGGTGTTGGAGTCCCTCTGTCTTCGCAAAAACCAAAAGGTGGTTTGTCGACACTGTCTATGCGGCTTTGATTACCACGGGTGACGAACATGGCTCCCGGCTTGTCCCTTGTCGGTGGGAACGCAATTCACTCTGTCCTTGCAACTTCAGGATATCTGGTCCTCTACCACGCTAGTTGTAGTGGCCATCATGATCAGGTATCCCTAACACTAGGGCTCTAACACATCAAGGCGGATCCTTAGGTATGACTGTGATCTTGACAGGTTCTCATGTGTTCAATTTCGACGTCTCATGCTTTACCAGTTTTGATTTGGTCACCTTCTTAAACAGTCGTACTCTGAAGTTTTTTGTCTCTATACTTGTATGGGGTTTGCCTGGGTGGTTTGTTGTAATTGTCTTGGATTGGTGTCGGCCATTTGGTCTTAGCTTAGTGAGCTTTTTGCTTTGTCTTAATCTCTTGGTTTCCTCTTTTCGACTTGCATGCTTGCTGCTGTGCCGTGAGCTTCCACATCATGCTTTATTCTCGCCAATAAAACGACTTGTATGTCTCAAAGAAGCCTTGGGTTTAATGACGACACAACTTGAATGGATGACACCATACACGTTACATTATCAACAACTACGTGACTTTTTTAGCTTTGAAATGGATGTGAATGGTTAAAACAATACAAGATCTTAGCCTGTAGAATGGAAGGAATCAGTGACGGGAATGTATCTTCACTGCTGGTTAATCTAAGGATATCATTACAATAAACACATAGGATACTGACTTAAACAAGGCCGATGACTTTTATTTCTTCTGACTAATCTACCAACATCGACTTTTAAACACGAGTTGAATCTTGCAACGAATTCACCTCTTGAATGTCGAATGGAAGCATGTGATTTAAAAAAAAAATAGAATGCAGGAACAGCTAATAACAATTTTAAAGGCTATCACTCAAAGGAAGTTTTTTCCCAGTCCCCTAGTAGATTTAGCCGAGCCTAAAAGCGGAGCTCCCGTTTCTAACCCCATAAAGCAATATAGAGTATATGCCAATAGTTGTGCTTTTGCATAAAGTACAAATTAATCGTTATTAGTGTACTAGTGCAGTTTAAAGTGATCAAAAACCTCTGAGCTGACAGCAGTAAACCAACAGTCCTTGCAAACAATAACCAACAATTTTAATCAACAATTAAAACTGAAATTACACACACAGTAATCTAGCTCTTTCACAACAATTTTCTGTTTGACTGATAATATTTACACCATCTCTCTTTAGAACAGCAAAATCTTACTGATTAAAATGTCAAGCCAAAGAGTAGTAAATTTGCTTACTCGACTGCAATTTCACAGTTAAACAATGCAGCTTACGACTGGAAATCCATTTCACACAAAAAGCCCTCAAATGTGATTGTTGAAATATGCCAGAATCTCTGTGAACACGAAATTGCAAACGGTTTCAGGCAGGGCGCTTATACGTCTCTTTCTGCCTGGTTTCAGGCCTTCGTCGTTTTAAGCGAGTTTTACAAAATATGTGAGGCTGCGAGGCATGAACTAAGAAGAAAAACAGTACCTGAAAGCTAACCGTTGTAAAGATGTGTTTTTCTCGTGCACTATTTATCTCCGCTTGACGGTGTTCTTCATTAACAGTTTCTCTTCTATTCCGTCCTAGGTTTCTCTCCAAGCTTTCTTCGCTTAAATTTGTCAAATTTCGTCGCCTATCTCCCGTGCTCTTTCCCTCTCTTTATCCCGTTGCTCGCCACTAATAGGGAACTTAAGCAACGGCAACGGCGACGTCAACGAGAGCGTCACAAATTTGCATATTTAGTAGGCAAAAACACTAGCTTTGCACGCCCTGCACGTGCGTTTTTCACTTTTGTCCATTTCTTTGCCGTCGTCAGCAAAACTACAACGTGAAATAGCCAAATTTGAGGTTTTATGGACAACGTCATTACTTGAGGATAAATTTTCATTTTCTGCCCTTAATTGAGCGCCGTTCCTACCAGCGTCATTTTTGAGGAACTACCACACTCCCGTCATATTAAAAAAAGTTGAAATAGTAACGACGCGATTACAACAACGCAAACTTATATTTTGAGATGACGTTCTCCTTGCCGTCGCCGTTGTCGTTGCTTAAGTTCCCTAATATCGATTTCCCGCCAGAAAAACGCTGGTTGCCAAATGCAACGCTGCCACGCGATTTCCCGCCAAGGAAAATTGCCCGATCACTCCAGTCCTCAGACGCTGTTCTGCCTCACCACCTCCACCCCGATAGTCTGTGCTCACGGGCGCACGCTGACGTCACAACCAAAGTTTCTAGCATGAATAGATTTCCCCAAAAATCTTACCCATGGTGCTGCGCTGGCGCGCTTCGTGCGCCTGAGCCTCGCTATAAGCTGTTCATTGTAAAAAAAATGTCCAGTGGGGTTAAGAGCAAGTGACAAAAACACTTTGTTCTTGCAGATA
>NC_090885.1:32086648-32089148 GCF_036669925.1 Montipora capricornis
ACAATTGATCACTACTTAATTCGCGAGTCACGCTTTAAGAACGAGAAATACTGTTTTGAATAAATTACATACTTCAACTTGAATTTATTAGTTTCTGCGTACCGCGTAGCAAGCTAAGCAGAACTTTATTCGAGTGGCAGGGTACGTGGGGCTTTCATCGATACCATTTACACAAACGTCAGAAATTTTAAAAATGATTTTCCTCAACTGTAAAGCTTTTCCAGCGTCAGAAAAAAACAAAACTTTCCTCCGCACAACTGACATTTATTCGAAACAGCACATGAGCTTGCTAAAACCAAACCTTCACTAAGTGCCCCGCGAAATAAGCCAATCCGAGCGTAGATTGTATTGCCGCAACTTTTTTTTAGTAGCCAATGAAAAATGGTGTACTGTCGAACTTTACCAGATCTCACATTTCCAGTGACAGAGTGAGATCTGGGTACGAGATTATTATTGCACTTCACTATCTGCACAAATTTCACTTTTCTGCACGATGTTTGGGATTAATTGAGATGCTCTCAGTCAATCGACACGCTAAATGTTTTGCACGTATACTATTATATTTAAAACAAGATATTTCCTTAATTAAATTTTTATTGTGTACTTTTTTTAACTTTTAAGTTCTTCAATCAGTGTATCGATTATGGTCATTGAAAAACGTTCAGATATAACAATACTAAAATTATTACGTCCCATTTTTAAAAAGTACTTTCTCATTAATTTGATATTTTAATCGATTAAATAAATTTGTCACATCTGGACAAATGAAATTTTAAAATAGCCTTTGAAGAAAAAGCAAGTTCAATACGTATACAATACCTTTATTTTGATTCGAATTTTAAGATAGCAAAAATTGCTAATATCTCCTAAAAAACAAGTTGAGGGAATAAGTATGGGCGGCCGTCACCGCCAAAAATACGAAGTATGCCAAAGGAATATAGCAATGTCAATTGGTTCATTGGCGCAGTGCAGAAGAGACTAAATGAGTTAGAAATGATGCAGCCTAAATACAAGTACTCGTGTTGCCTTCTGTCAAATGGTTCAGTCAAAAAGTAAACGAACTAGGAACATATTAAATTGTCTAGTCATTTCTGTTAAAACGGAAGAGACTAACTAAAACCGTTCTATGGAAATAAAGATCGGTTCATCTTCCAAACACGAACTGTCACCAGCCGGTCCGGTGTGATGTAATGGCTTATCTTAACTTGACATGGTTCAGTCCATCGATGTTCAGTGTAATATGAATCGCTTTAACGAAAGGTCAATTGATTTAGTGTAATTACAAATGCTTTATCGAAACAACAAATGACTCATATGGTATGTATATAAATCCACCTAACATGAAATGGTTTATGCAAAGGACAAATGGTTTACCTTGATGTGAAATGAATTAAAGAACAAAAACATAAGTGGTTCAAAGTATCGGCAAATGATGCAATGTAATCTGAAACGGTTTAACAAACGGACGATTGATTTAGCGTAATCACAAATGGCCCAGCGAGACAACAAATGGTCTGAAAAGAACTGAAATGCTACAGTGCACTAAGAAACGAATCGACCTAATATGAAATGGTTTTCCCTAATGCGAAATGAAGCAGAGAAAAGACAAATGGTTTGGGGCGACCAAAAACGATTTACCCCTTTGCGTGACATAAAACACTTCGCCGAACCGCCAAAAATACCAATGTGAAATGGAACAGCCAAATGTCAAATGGAACAGCTAAGTCTAAAATGGAACTGTCCAAACGCAAGTGGGTCACGGTATCGGCAAATGATTCAATGTAATCTGACACGGTTTAACAAATTGACGTTTGATTTAGCGTAATCATAAGCGGCGCAGCGAAACAACAAATGGTCTGAAAGGAACTCAAATGCTACAGTCCACTAAAGAAACGGATCGACCTAAATATGAAATGGTTTATGCAAAGGAAAAATGGTTTTCCCTGATGCGAAATGAAGTAGAGAAAAAACAAATGGTTTAGGGCGACAAAAAACGATTTAACCCTTTGTGTGACATCGAACACTTCATGGACCGCCAAAAATACCAATATGAAATGGAACAGCCAAACGTCGAATGGAACAGCCAATTCTGAAATGGCACAGTCCATGTGGGGTCTGACGTCAAGATCGGACATCAACTACTTAAATTTGGGCGCGAAAGCAGCTTGTTTACAACCGGGATTTCACCTGCCCTTTGTACAGTTCGGTAAGTTTCCTTCTGCTGATTTTCTGTTAAAATTATTTACTGCCTTCATTACAGAGTTTCGTCGTCATGCCAAAGGAAGCATTGGTAAATTAATATTAACAGGAGCTCATGAGCTCCAGATATCAACTGTAGTTAGGATTGAAATGTTTACACACGCAATTGCAAATGCATCATCGTCTGCCATGATTCCTCATGTGGCAGGGTTTCCACAGTCTGACTTGTTTCGTTAAGCGGCCTTTTCGCTGTAGACACTGGGTTTTATCGGTTTACTTGAAAGTATTATGATCTTGGAAC
>NC_090885.1:32094148-32096648 GCF_036669925.1 Montipora capricornis
TTAATAAAAGCGAGGGAACATGCTACCTGTTCCCATATAATTGAATAACAATTTTTAAATGCCTTGTTAAAAGCTTCCGACTTATTTGCCTTTGGTAGCTTTCTAGCTCCATAAAATAAGCTTTCGTTAATTCACGTGGTATGTACACTCCACACTGCTTTCTTTGTTTGACCAGTCAAATGACGTTTACTAGAGTCCAGGCTTCACGGTCATACAATGTTTACGTGTTAGAAATGTACAATTCTCTTTTTTCACGCATCCCACAATGCTTCGCGCCTTGGGGGGTAAAGAGAAGTTTTTCATTTGGTTTCGTGTTACAGCACTGCGTATGAACATGGGGAAAAATGATTTCTGTTGCGCCCCTAGTTGTTCTGATACTAGAAAAAAGAAAGGAGAATTGCAGTTTTATCGTATTCCAAAGGATATTAACCGAAGAAAGGTTTGGTTGAAGAGAATCCGTAGAAAGAACTTCTCGCCGACTGACAACACGTGGCTCTGCTCCGTGCATTTCTTTGGAGGTCAGAAATCTGATTAAAATTGACAGTGTATCCTACAATCGATTAAAAAGACAAACGCAACTAGATTTATTTTGACAACGTTTCGACATCGTCCAATGTCATCGTCAGGCAATGAATTTTAATCGGATGAAGCATAACTTATAGTGCAAGAACAATAGAATACTATATACTATTAATAGTACGCTAACAATAAATGTGAAATCTAAGTAAATAGTTTTGCCCTGACAGAGTCTGACTGCACATTAAGTGATGGTTTTAATTCTTTGATGTAGAACATCTCATGAATTAAGCAATCAAATTTCGATGCGCAATCTACCAGCAATAATAATAAAAACACCATTAGAATCGCCTTGCCATTTATTGACCAAAAACCAGCCGAAGCGCCAACTTACTCAGCTAAATAAGAAACTGGATATAGATCTACAGCCAGTTTTTGTCAGCCGCAAGCTCGAGGATGTCCTTAAATTCCGTGAGCCCAAACCATCTTTAGTCAGCCAACAACTAGTCGTCTACAAATTTCAATGTGGCTCGTGTGATGCGAGCTATGTTGGCTATACAGCTCGTCACTTGCATCAACGAATTGAGGAACATAGATACTCAGCTATCGGGAGGCATCGCCTAGCAGATCATGGCCAAACAACAGCACCCCCAGCGGCGAGTTTTAGTGTCTTAAAGATATGCGCAGAATTAAAACCATCACTTAATGTGCAGTCAGACTCTGTCAGGGCAAAACTATTTACTTAGATTTCACATTTATTGTTAGCGTACTATTGTATATATTATTCTATTGTTCTAAGCCCAATTTTACGGCAATAAAATGATTTTGAGCTGTGCCTTTTTTCACTGACCAAAAAGTATTAGTTTAATTAGAGCATGAGAATAGTCTGTCCACACAAGGGGACAGGGCTTAAGAGGGTTATTTTATCAGGCATTTTTTTTTATAAAAAAGAGTTTGTTTTTTAGAACAGCCCTTCCCCCACTTATTCCAAGATGAAACATGAATTGCCAAGTAGAGGTGTTTTCTGAGGGGTGGAGAACAAGGTAGTGGGGGAGGTTGGAGCCTAAAACCCTCCGAGTGGTATGGATATTATCTGCATCAGTGCATCAAAACAACAGTAACTCTTTGCTCAGGAAAAACATGAGGAGAAATTACTTGCCTTTGCAAGTAGTAGGCATGCTGTTCAGCACAGGGACAAGACAACTAATTTTTTATTGAAACTTCCTATTTATTACAATGTAACTAGCAACAGGAAGGTGATAGAAAACTTCCCCATGCCCTGGCCACAAGTGGCCTATGCAAGGGCTCCAGCAGAAAGCAGGACCAACTACTGGCCATAAATCAAATCAAACTATTGCAGATGGCATAAGGCTCAACTTACCCACTGACCCCCCCCCCCCCCCTCCCCTCCAAGCGGCCTGCCCCAGGTATCAGTGACAGAGACTCACCTTCAATTTTCGTACCTGCCAGTGGGTTGGGAGAGTCCATGTTTTGTCAAATCATGACAGAAAATCAGCCATGCGTATTCATAAAAACGGTAACAACAGTGATAACTACAAGGAAGAATTATCTTTAATAATAACACGCAGGAGGTGGTTGAAATAAAAATCTGTAAGCTTTGGCAGCCACTCAGACTCCCATTCGTTTTCTTCAAAGTGAATTCTTTGTACAAACAATCCATTTAAGCCAAGGCGAGGATCTGTCAACAAAGCAAAATCAAACCATTTTATTCCTGATACTCCTTCTCGTCCCTGTACCTGGTAAACGTAATTGTGATCTTCACTCAGCTGCAGATGGCCACCTTTCGTTTTCGGGCGGAAAGATTTCTTTTTTCCTTCTTTTGGAGTTTGCTTACTTTTAAATGCTTCACATAGTCTCATCCCCTGCGCAGATTCAATGCATTCACTTCCAAACCACCAGTTGATGGCCTAGCATTGGGATCATAAACTAGCCTGTCTGGAGAAGCTCCCAACCATGGAAAGTG
>NC_090885.1:32111648-32116648 GCF_036669925.1 Montipora capricornis
TTTAATATTTGCCCTTAGGATTGATAATTAGTGCTGTTTGTGGTAGAAATAAGGTTTGTCAGGATTATAATTTATAAGGTGAAAAATAGGATTTAGTTACTTTTTCTTTGCTGCAGCGAAGTAATACCGTAAAATTGTATGTTTGTAGCTAACTTCACCCTCCCTAAAAGATGAGGGCATTGTACTCGCTCTAAAATCCGCGCAAGTGGCTTATTTTTTTGAGCGCTGTTACGCTTCACGTGTGAAACAACCAACAAAAGCGAAACAGAATAGTTTTATACTTTTTAAGCGATATTCCGCGGTTAATATTAACTGACGGCGATTGAATCGCCCTTCAGCTAATTTGCATAACATTCCTCAGTTATCTTAAGCTCGTCATGAAAACGGTATCACGCAGTTTCAATTAATTAGTGTTGCCAGATCCTTTCAATTAACATGGGCAAAGTAATTTTGATGACAATTATCCAGGAGCAGAATCCTTAAGGGCCTACTGACGTGTTTTTCGGGGTGCGTTGCTAAGGATGTAATGATAAAGTAATTTGAGAGAATTTGGCATTATTTTGCTCACTTTCCAACTTTCGTAAACCAATGACCCTAAATATGACGCCATCATTTCACGCCCGTGATCACGTGACCAATAAAAGAAAACTCTAAATTTGCCTACCTGCTGCACAATTTGGGTATTTAATCAGTGGTTTGATAATTTGTGTTCGTTTTTGCATCCAGCCAAGTATGGTTTTCTTTTTATTTTGAAAAAAGCTCTTTTAAAGCGATAAACGATACTGAAATACCCATAACATTTTCAAAAAAGATGATTTGAAAAATCAATGCTTAGCTATATTCTTTATTTGGTGGTGAAATGTGCCATATTAAAAAAAAATTCAGTTTAAAGACCGCCGGAAATTTAGCTTTTTTTCAAACCGGAAGTCCGTTCCTTTACGGATGCGCAGTTGATCTGAAAACGAGCGCGAGGAAGGGCGAGGGAAAACCTTCGTTGCAAACAATAGATTATGCGGTGATTTGAGTGGGATTTCTGGCCAGCTCACGATATGATGACGTCATTAACCGGATTGAACATTTCACTTCCTTAGCAACGCGCGAAAACCTTAAGACAAAAGCATTATGCTATTTAATCAGAAACCCATAAGGGTTGAAACGTGTAACGCGCGTTCACAGCTTCCGAATATTCAGTGCGAAGGTATTGGTTGAATGTTTCAGTGCTAAGTACCATATTTGGAAACCCCTCGCTCTTGTTGTTCCAAATATGGTACTTAGCAAATTGAATATTCAGAAGTCTGTTTCCCAGCACACAAGGGCCCGTTACACGTTTCAACCCTTATGGGTTTCTGATTTAATACAGGCATCATATGCCCTTTCGATTTTCATGGACCGGCAATGTTTGGTCTCCCCAAGATAGTTAAAGGGGCTAGGTCACGCAAGTTTAGGCAATTTCAGCACTGATCGAATGGTCATAGAATTAACTAAAATATCAAAATAACTGTTCAAAACTATAGAAGAACTCTAACAAAACACAGGGAAGCCAAGAAGGGACATGGATGGACAAAACTGGAGAGGATTGAAGTGGATTGAATTTGGGTAAATTTGAAAAACGTCGGCCCACCTTTTTTCAAATTTATATCAATCTATATCAAAATGTCATTTACAAAGCTGGAAAATCATTCTCAGTTGTTATGTGGCCGTGATTTTGCAAATGAAAGACTCTTGCTCTGCCAATTTGACGTTTAGAGCTCATAATTAACAAAATGAAACAAAATTACCTAAAATAGCGTGACCTAGCCCCTTTAATCCAGGCAATTATCGTATTAATTGTAATGAATGATCGGTCCTAAGATGTTGGAGACGTCACATTCTGAAGATGGGAGTTGACTTATTCGTGTGGAAACAGAGCAAAATAATTTACAAAGAGCGATGACTACGCATATTTAAGTTTTGTCAAAAGCCCACAATGTTTTCTGAATGAGATGCTCTTATCAGTTTTATCATGGCCAGGCTTGCAACATATTGATGGTCGGTTGTGCATAATTAGAGCTAAGAATGTTACTAAGCTAAGAGAGTATTGACATTTCAAAAGGCGGAAACAGCTAAACAGCAACTTCAACAGTGTAGTTTGAAGATGTTCTGTCGTCAAAAATTCCCGATGCCTAGACCTCTTCGGGTATTTCTTTGTGTGACATATATGTTTTCGAGAAATAAAGGTAATAAAATCAGTCAACAATAGTTCTTGTCTACTTTTAAATCCCTAAATTGCTTTTGAAATAGTAAAAGCGAGGCCCAGCAAAGATCCAGAATTTGAAATCAACTTGGACTGGCTACTACAAAATTAAACAAAATTTGCATTACCTCTAACAACAATGATCACCACTACAATCGAAGTGACTGTACTCTTTCTTTATCCAGGAAAAGTCAAAGATATAACTGATGTCTTCTCCGAGAGAATGTAAATGCGTCAATCGTAACACACAGCTATTTCCATTTGCAAACAATTAATTATTCAAGACATCTCACCCAAGTGGTTAAATACGTATGCATATGTATGCATCTGTAAGCGTCATTCGTGGAAAGGTTAATGAATAGTGGTCGGTAGAAAAAATCAGAGATTTCAAAGTCAATGTGATAGGAAGTGGTTGTTTCAGAACCCCAACCCTAATAAACTACGAAACGGAGAAACTATTTCTTTAACGCCGTGCGCCAAAATTGAATTTGGGTAGCTCGGGGGGCAAAAAGCGTTTCAAATTTGATATTTAGAGTGACAAATGCTAATAAACCTATTTGCTCGACAGAACCCTTACGCAGGGGCGTAGCTAGGATTTTTCAAAGGGGGGTGGGGAGGGGGTGACCCCACGGTGTTTTTGATGAAAATGACAATTCTTCTGATGAGCAGCGAGTGCGGGGTGAGGGGACAAGCAGCAACCAGGGTATGAAAAAGCACGCAACATTCCTCCGAGCCTTTTTCCAGAGCTTACGCGCTCAGGAAATGAGTTGTCAACTTTTTGGGTGAGACAGCCATTAAGAACCTCGAAAGATGCCCATCGTAAAAGAATATGGCCTCCACAGCAGAGATCTCCATACAAACGCCTGTCATTTTCCATGATTGTTAAGAAATAATGATAACCAGGGCATGAGTTCATGCCCTCGAGGTAGTACGCTGGGGATTTTGGCACGAAATGAGGTCTTTATTTTCTCTGACATGAAGAGGGAAAAAATCATGCTAATTCAAGAAAATTTCAGAAAATCGACCTTTTTTTTTTTGTTTCCAAGCCGTTTTATGCTTATGTCGCAGTGATACCAGCCCAACTTTTTAATTTTTTTGTTATCATCTATGAAATATTGCTTATATTTTTCTTTACTCAGTCAGGAGCCCATCTGGATTGTGCAACTTCCATACAGCGTCTGTGAAACGGCTTTTTCACAAGTAGGTTTATTTTTAGACTAGCCCAATCCTCGAATTAGGTCAAAAAACAAAGGCAGTTCCGGTTCGGTGACCCTATGACGTCAGCTTAATTTTTTGTAATTGGTCATCGGGCTTCTTTGGGAGTCTCATTAGCGGGAAATTCAATCTAAAAATAACCTTACTTGTGAAAACGCCGTTGCACGAAAATAGGTAAGTTGTACGCTCGGAGTGATGGGCTCCTGACTCAGTTTAATGTCAGGAACTATTCTATTCCCAAACTCCCAAACTTTTTGTAAAGAAAATGTTAGTTACTTGTTGCTTGACGAGAGTCAACGAGAAGAGAATATTACATTTTATCTCTGTATTGAATAATATTTAGATTTAGCCAAGCCTAAAAGCAGGGCTCCCGTTTCTCACCCCAGAAAGCAAAACAGTGTGTAAAAACAGGAGCCCATCTGGAGCGTGCAACTTCCGTACAGCGTCTGTGAAACGGCGTTTTCACAAGTAGGTTTATTTTTAGACTAGCCCTTCCCGCGAATTAGGTCAAAAAACAAAGGCAGTTCCGGCTCAGTGACCGTGTGACGTCAGCTTAATTTCTTGTAATTGGTCATCGGGCTCCTGTGGGTGATACAGTGCAGAGTGTTTACACATCTCTGAGCTGACTGCAATAAGAGAACAAGCCTTGCAAAAAATAACCAACCTTTAGTTTTAATCAACAACAAAAACTGCAATTGCACGCACAGTAAACTCTTTGACAAAATTTTCCGGTTTGAATGGTAATCTTTTCACGCTTTCTCTTCAGTTACATTAGAACAACGGCAAAACTTAACATAAGCTAACGATTAAAAAGTCAAGCGTAATAATGCACTTAAGCCCGGTTTACACTACAGAAAGTTTTCGGCACGGCTCGTGTGAAATTGCCACGGGTGCCTAAAAAGAGCTCGACAAACTTTGTTTACACTACACCATTTTTACCGTATCAAAGATACCGTGCCAAAATTTTTGGGCCCGGGTGAGGCCCGGGTAAGTTCTCTTGTAGACATGCGCAGTTCAGTTATAATCAAGAACGTCCGTGTGATTTTGGTGGAGAATGAGCAGACATCTTGAAATATACTCAAAAAAACCGCTAGACTATATGAATTAAGGATCAAATTTGGCCCTTTAAAGTGTTTACACAACTTGTTCTATCCGAACCTTGACTATTTTTTCAGCACTCGTACCGTTTTCACCCGTGCTCGGACTACCTCGTCAAAGGTCCCAGCACGGGTAAGAATTTTGGCTCGGCACGGATGAAATTTGGGCCAATTTCACCCGAGCCGTGCCGGGCTTTACTCTACTAAAATTGTGTTGCTAGCCGAAGAGCTTCCACGATTTTAAACTACTCCTTTATTTCACGGACATCGCGGGGCGTGTGAACGTTCAAAATCTAAATTACAGAGCTGAAGATAGTAAGAGAAATGCAAACGCTAACTTGAATAAAAGAAAAACATTTACCCAATGGCGTCTCACAGTTCTTCTGACTAGCAAGTCATAAAGTTGTAAACTACGTCTATGACGTCATCAAATTATACAAATTGCGGAATGTTCG
>NC_090885.1:32129148-32146648 GCF_036669925.1 Montipora capricornis
ACTCCTCTGAGTTTTTCTTGTTTCGCTTTAGCGTTGGTAATGAAGCAAAGTGAGGCTGCGTTGTCCCACATGACATTAGCCGTCCCTTTCCTGGTCTCGACTCTCTGTACCTGGAGGAGACATGTATCGAATTTTAAGTTGTTACAAACATTTGCGGACGCTGTAGCCTGTTGTGTACTTTCATTGCGTGGAGTGTGTTGCTGGGGCGTATTTTCATGAATTGATGGGTGATGTCTCCTTGTGCAGTCATTTACGCCACACTCTCTTCCCATTCTACAAGTGCGTTGCCTGTGGCCAGGCTTAAGACAGGACCAACATGCCCGCTTTTCTTTGAGAAAATTCTTCTTTTCATCAATCGTCTTCGCTTGATAAAGTCGGCAATTAGCGGTCCAGTGCCTACCGTTGTCGTGAATCAGGCATTTTGGTCTGGGTTCTCTACTATTTTCCTGTTTTTCCTCTGAAATACTCGCTGTGCAGTGTGCCGCGCCTTTATGATATTGGTTGCTACTAGTTGCTCGGAGTGTAGCACTCTCGTATTCAATGGCTCTTTTTTGGCTCTGCAGAAAGTCGAGGAGACTTGGAAATTTGTTGCTCTTGTCAACAGGGCTGTCACGGGAGCTTACTAGCTCGGACCATTTTCTTTTAATATCTGGCGGGAGTGCTTTCTCAATTACGCTGACTGAACTTGTGGTTGTGATCTCTGTTTCCAAGCCAAGTCTCTTTAGGTCTCTATAGCCATCCTCTATGAGGGTTACAAATTCGATAAAGCGTTTGTCTTCTCCTTCTCTGAGCATTCTAAATCGCTTTATTTTGTCAATGATGACATCAGCGACTTTGGCGTGGTCACCATATTTCTCGTCCAAACGTTGCCACAACTCGGCTATGTCGTCGTCTACCCTTGTCACCAGTTTCGCTTGCGCCCCGTTAAGACATGTGCGTAAGACGTATTCTGCGTCACTCTTTCGGGTCTGAGTCATAACTTGCTTCTGGAAGTCCCTTTTAAATTGCGGATACTCGCGCAGTTTCCCGTCAAATTGAGGCATTCGTACCTTTTCCAGTCTTAGGAACGAAGCTGAGGCGGTAGACTCCTGTTTTGTTCTCCTAGCTTCTTCTACATTAGTGTAGCTTACTACTATTTTCTCCTTTATTTCGTGATAACAAGTTTGGATTGTGGCGATCCAATTCATTTCAGCTTCTGTGGATTCGCTGGATAATAGCTGTAGCAGTTCTGCATACGATTGTTTGCATTCTAGAAATTCGTCTTCTATTTGTGTTTGTAAATCTCTCAGTGCAAAACTCGGAATTTCTTTCGATTTCAGGGCGTGCGATATACTTTTGTAAGACGCTTCAAAAACGGCGCGCGCTGTGTTCCGTTTTGTTCGCGCTCTGTCAATGTATCCTTGACGTTCTGCGTCTTCGTGTGTTCTTCTTTCTTTTAAAGTGATTTGCTCCACATATTTGATCTTGCGATCAGTCGCATCATTAAATTTCTCTTGGACTCCTGTCATCCAAGCTTCTGCTTCTTCAGACTGTTCGTCCGGCAATAACTCAACATAGGTTTCATGCTTATCTTCGAGTTCATCATACGCTACAGCTAAATTTGCGTAATTTGTTTGGCTTCTTCGATTGCAGCTGTATTCTCAGACATCTTTAGTATGATCCAGTTGTTGCTTTGTAGCAGACCACCTTGGATTTTGAATGTGTTGCTAGCCAAAGAGTTTCCACGGTTTTAAACTACTCCTTTATTTCACGGTCATCGCAGGGAGTGTAGACGTTCAAAATCTAAATTACAGAGTTGAAGTTAGTAAGAGAAATGCAAATGTTAACTTAAATCAAAGAAAGACATTTACCCAATGGCGTCTCACAGTTCTTCTGACTAGCAAGTCATAAAGTTGTAAACTACGTCTATGACGTCATCAAATTATACAAATTGCGGAATGTTCGAAAGTTGCGGCCTTAGTTAGCTTGCGTAATACAAGTCACATGTATATTTAGCAATACAAAAATATTACAGTCAAACAAGTTCACATGCGTTGGCTATCCATTTCACATAAAAAAGCCTGATTTAAACATATTAATTTAGTGTGGACAGTTTACATATATCGTGTCACGCAATACGCCTATTGGGACCCAGTGCCGCGCCAAAAAGCGAGAGCGAGGCGATGAACTTGAGTTTCCAGGGTGAAAAGCTTCGGCAAATAACTCAGAAACGCTGTAGCGCACAGACCTGAGAATTGGTGAGGTGATTTATGAATTTGGCTCCTACAATATTCCATGTTTTTGGCTCATTTCATTGAACGGTTTCGATTTTATTTTTTCGTCGCGTGACAATGAAAACGACCTATAGCTAAACCCGACAACTTCCCCTCTCTTATAAATAATACTCCAGAGGTGGCTTGACACGGTCTGAAAAGACAGCTTAGGGGACCCTCCCGACAAGCGAGCAAGTACTTGCACCAAGCAGTCAAAAGCAAAAGACTACGAAAGACTCCAGCTCTTCGAATTGCAAGCTGGAACATTTGCACCAGTACGGCAGTACGGTGTAGGCTTTGCCGTGAGGAACTCACTAATTGACACCACAGAAAGCCCCTCTGGAGGGTCTTCGAGAATTCTTGCGCTTCGCATGAAAACATCGGCAGGCTTCGTGAACATCATATCCGGCTACGCCCCAACTCGGACCTCCACACCAGAAGCCACTAGGCTCAATTCTACGAGGCTCTACAGGAAACACTATCCGGACTCCCAAGTTCCGAGGGCATACATTTGCTAGGCGATTTCAACACTCGCGTTGGGACCAACTGACAAGCATGGCCTACCTGCCTCGGCCACTTCGGCGACGGCAGGATGAAGGAGAACGGGCAGAGGTTGCTCGAACTCTGCTGTCACCACGGCCTCTGAATCACCAACAGCTACTTTAAGTGTAAGGACTGTGGCCACGCAAAGGGGATGTATGAGGGCATCAAAACTGCCACCGGCCCTACAACACGCCGACACTGGAAGAGCTCAGCATAGCCACCCACGGTCTCGTCTGTGGCAAGGCACCGGGGAAGGACGGTATCCCGACGGAAACCATGCTGCAACCGCTTCATGAGCTCCTCTGCCTGTGCTGGGAGCAAGGTCACATCCCCCAAGACATGAGAGATGCCAATATAGTCACCCTGTCTAAGAACAAGGGTGACCTTAGTGATTGCAACAACTATCGCGGCATCTCTCTTCTGAGCATTGTTGGCAAAGTCTTCGCTTGGGTCACCTTGGCCCGCCTGCAGAGCCTTGCTTCGCAAGTCTACCCCGAGTCACAGTGTGGCATCAGAGCCGGGAGGTCCACAGTGGACATGATGTTCTCCCTCCGTCAGCTGTAGGAGAAGTGTCGAGAGCAGCAGCAGTCATTGTTCCTCGCCTTCGTGGACCTCACCAAAGCTTTTGACGTGGTGAGCAGAAGCGGGCTCTTCAAGATCCTCCAGAAGATGGGCTGCCCTCCAAAGCTCCTGGCAATCATCACCTCCTTTCACCAGGACATGCAGAGTACGGTCTGCTTCGATAGGGCCACCTCCAATGCCTTCACAGTCAGCAGTGGAGTAAAGCAGGGCTATGTCCTTGCTTCAATCCTGTTCGGGATATTCTTTTCGATGCTGCTCCAGTATGCCTTTTGTAGACTGTCAGAAGGTGCCTACGTCCGAACGAGGTCAGACTGCAAACTCTTCAACATCGCCAGACTCCATGCCAAAGCCAAAGCTTACGTGGTGCTCATACGGGAGCTTCTTTTAGGCTTTGGTAGATTGTGCCCGAAAAAAAAGCATATTATGCTTTTAGCAGTGCTCATATTTTGTAGAAATTATGCTCTCTGTCACCGAAATTATGCTACTTAGATTTTGAGTAAAATAAGGATCACCAGTAGCTTAACTCTATCAATTCTGACTTTAATGAACATTCATATAGTCCACCTTCCAGTCTTACAGTCTTTAGCATCGCAAATACGCATGTGCGCACCTCGAAAAGCCAAATGATTAACAAATGCTATCAAAATCAACCGTTTCTGGGTTCTGAATCCGGGTCAGAAAGTTTTAGCCAGCATACGTGTTTTAGACGCCATCCAAGCAGAGCCCTCAGTTCAGTACAAAGACAGCTATGCATGTTGTTAATCTCTGTGTTATCGGTTATTGTACTGAAGCATTACGCAAGCCTGTAAATAGTCCACGAGAGCTTGCTCTTGTGAATCGTTAAACGATGAGTTAAGAATAGAGAATACTCGTTCAGCGGCTGCAGACGAGGGCTGCACCAGCAGAACCTTCATAACTGCATGGGGTAAGTTATCAGATTGTTGGTCGCTGGAAGTGCTGGAAGTAGATGAACTCGAGGATGACGCCATCTTTGATCTGTGGCCTGAGGCTCCAAGCCGCCGAGCCATAAGCGTGGTGGCTTGAGGAGAGTCATGCACAGGAAAACCTGGTCTGCCAGACTATATTTGACCATGGGCCTTAGCACATACCTCAACATTTTCCAAAAACAATACAGAAATAAAACACAAACTAAATTATTCTAGAACTATGATGGATTTTTTTTTTATTTTCAATGCATAAAAGCCCGGATTATGCTAGCAGTGCTAAATTGAAATAAAGGCTTAAAATAATGCTTGTTTTGCTACATTATGCTTAAAGTTATGCAAGCACAATCTACCAAAGCCTAGCTGCTGTTTGCAGATGACGCTGCTTTAACAGCCCACAGAGAGGAGGGCCTCCAACATCTGGTAGACAAGCTGTCCCACGCCTGCAAGGAGTTTGGGCTAACGATTAGCCTCAGGAAGACCAACATTGTGGCGCAAGGCGCTGAGTTCCCCCCCCCCCCTCCCCCCACTCCCCAGTCATCACCATCGACAACACGGAGCTGGAGGTTGAGGACACCTTCACCTACTTGGGCTCCACCGTGTCAAGCTTGACTTTCCTCGATGCTCAGATAAGCTGCAGGATCGCCAAAGCAGCTGCTGTCATACACCTTATTCCAAAATGGCCGCCATTGCAGTATTCTTTTGTTTGATTGCAAATTGGCCCTTTTGGCCTCGTTCGAGTTTAAAGGTTCTTTTGAATTTTACGTTTGAAAGCGAGGTCAAGAGGGCCAATTTGCAAGGAAACAAAAGAATACTAAAATGGCGGCCATTTTGGAATACGGTGTATGGCCAAACTCAACAGGCAAGTGTGGGGCAATGACCTGTTGAGCGAAAGGACCAAGATGTGCGTCTACCAGGCTTGTGTCCTGTCGACTCTCCTTTATGGCAGCGAGTCGTGGACGACCTATGCCAGACAAGAGAGAGCTTACGCAATGACGACGTGGCCTGTGAGGACGTCGTCATTTCCCGCCCTTGCAGTCGACGTCCTGTAGTCGACGTCGTATTGTTTTAATTACATACGCAATGGTGCATTTTGCGGGAGGTTTGGCGGGAATTGGAAACTGCCGGTTGCTATTACAGTCAGTAATTTGAAAAACATGGCAAAATTACGTGAGGCGAGGAATAGTGTGCTTTTGAGTCATGACGAAAACCTTTTGAGAGATGAAGAGTTTATCCTTTTGTACGACCTAAATTCTTCAAGAAATCCAGATCTACCTTACTGGCGATATGACCCCTGTGAACTGGAAAACTTCTCAGACGACGAGTGCAAAGTCGCCTTTCGTTTCTTTAAAAACGATGTATACATGCTTAAAGATGTATTGGAGATACCCGACGAGATAACTTGCTGTAATAGACTTGTTGTTAGTGGAATTGAAGCACTTTGTATTTTACTGAAGCGTTTTTCATATCCTATCAGATACAGTGATATGGTGCCTGTGTTTGCAAGACCTGTTGCACAATTGAGCATGATAACAACAGAAATCATGAACTTGATTTACAATGACCAAGTTCATCGTTTAACCCTTTGGCTACTAGGGATTTGGCCGAAAAACACGTTTTGAAGCTAGTTGAGGGGTTTTTTGGTCACTGTCGTGCTGTTTAAGAGCTAAATCTCCCTACAAGCCCGTTCCCAGGTTGTACACTTCGCGGCCTTTTCAACCAGGTGCAAAATAAGCGCTTGCAAAGTTCGGGCATGCGCAGAAAACAAAATTTGGGTTTAAAAGTAGCCCAACACTTTCGACTTTCACCTTTCGCTTTCTCTTCTTCCCTCTCTTTTCGCTTTCTTTGCCTCATTTTTTTTTTAAACTTGCTGGGCATTTGGTAGGCTTTATTTTGGTGGGAAGAGTTTCTGAGAAACCTTTCATCATCCTAGAATTAGGTGCTCAGAAAGGTAGGTGGGTAATGGAGCAAGCTTTTCATGGAGATTTTCAGGTCAGTGTTACATGTTTTTTTTGGCCGTTTCTCCAGTTTCCTTGACTCAATTGTGCTCATTCTGGTATAGTTTGAAAGATCTCTTCTCCCTGCACAAGTTAGTGACCAAAGCTGTTCCTGACCGTTAAAAGTGATGACGTCACAAGGGGTAGATGGGACCGTGGATAAAGGTGGACGTATTTGGCCAGATAGTAATCAAAGGGTTAACAAGCTTTCAGCAAGAGTGGTTATCTCCTGTGAATCTTCAGAGATTTGCAGAGGTGATTTATAATGCCGGTGCTCCGTTGAGTAACTGTTGGGGATTCGTGGATGGAACTGTCAGGCCAATATGTCAACCGGGAACTTTGCAAAAAACTTTTTATAACGGCCATAACCGTGTCCACGCAATTAAATTTCAATCAGTGGTTGCCCCAAACGGACTAATCGCGAACCTTTATGGCCCGGTCGAAGGGAGCCGTCACGATAGTGGAATGTTAGCAGATTCTGGCCTTTTGCCTCAATTGCGTCTCTATTCTCGTACACCAGCAGGAGATCCCTTGTGCATTTACGGTGACATGGGATACCCTCTACGGACGCAGCTTCAAACTCCATTTAGAGCCCTACGCTTAACTCCACTGCAACAAATTTTTAACACGTCTATGAGCAGTGTGAGAACCAGTGTCGAGTGGGTGTTCGGTGATATTGTCAATTATTTTAGCTTGCTGGATTTCCGAAAAAACCTTAAAATTGGAATGAGTGCCATTGGCAAAATGTACATTGTTTGTGCTCTTTATACGAATGCTCGAACATGTTTTTATTCATCCACAACCAGCAACTTTTTTAACTTACCCCCTCCCTCAATTCATGAGTACTTTTCATAGCTCAAGCAAAAAATAGTATGTAATCATTGGAAGCTGGAAGTATTGTACTATATTCCGCCTCTAACAAATTGTAATAATAAAATAATATTTTTAATTTGTCATTTAACTGGCTTTCTTTATCCACATGGATTCGACTCAACATGCACACAACTCAAGTGCATTCAACTAAAACTGAGCAATTTTTTAAATGTACACGAAAATCATTTTAATTACCATTAATCATGATGTGTTCATCAAACCACAAACAACTTTAATATGCGTAAAAATTGTCTTTTTTCTCACCTCATAACATTCTAGTGAACAAAGTAATAAGAATAATCAGAGTCTGTCAGCACGGTTTTTGTTAATATACAGCTTCTTTGAAAGATATGACAGGTACTCGACAATCTTTTCTCATAAAATGCAGATAAATTGGCTTTTATTGACAGCCGCCTGAACGGTAAGAAATCACTAAACTATATAAAAAGCAACGCATCAAGAAGGAAAACGCTCGGCTAAAATTTACTTGACTAAGCGAATTCATCAATAGTCTTTTTCAAGCGAGTTTTTGGTCAATTTCTCAATGAGTGTTAACAGCATCTGAGTTGCTGTTGTTGCTGTTGCTGTTGACTCATGTACATCTGTTGTTGTTGTTGCTGGATTAATTGTTGTTGTAAATTTACTTGCTGAGATTGAAATTGCTCATACATTTACTGTGTGTTTTGAGCGATCAAAAGCTGGTTTTGCTTCTCATCGTTCAACAACTCTTTCTGTTGCTCCATTTCTTGCTTCTTCATTTGTAATTCTTCTTTTCGCAATTCAAATTCCTTCTCGGCCTTGTTTTGAAGATAAACCATGGTCTCTGTCCCTGATTTTCTTTTTTTTCGACTGCCCAGACTTGAAGAGTCATCCTTTTGTTCTTCGTTTCGTCGCTTTTGTGTCTCCCCTAAGCCTTCTAAAGCCTTCATACGAACTTCTTCGGCATTTCGGCGATCCTTCTGATTTTCCTCTTGCTTTCTCTTGTTTTCTTGATCATATAACCCAGTTGCCTCGTCAGCCTCTTCTGTTATATTTTGAAGAAGTTGGTCTAACTGCGTTTCCTCTGTAGTTGAGCCGCTTTCACCTTCCTGTGAACGCATTTTTCGTTTGTGCTTTTCGACAAGTAACCTGTATCTGTCCCTAACGGATTTTTGCGTAACATTAAAAGTGATGTCTTCCAAGGCTCCAAGATCAACAGCGATAGAAGTCCAAGCATTTCCACGCTCCGTGCTTCCAGGTTTAAACTTGTAAGGCTTCATCAACAAGATCTCGCGACAAAAGAAAATGTCATGTCTTTCTGACCACTTCATTACCACACTGTAAAACAAAATTTAAAAGAAACTTATATCTTAAAATACCGGATCGGTTTTCAGGATTAACAGATTTTTATTTATAATTTAGCATTTCGCAGGATGGTCTTTGTCGCCGTGCAATTTTATGTTTCAGTGTTTTCAGTTTTTCAGAGATAATGCGCTTGTCTGACTCAAGTTTATTAAATTAATCGATAAATGACTAATCACATCATGTTAAAAACAGAAACCCACCTTTTTTTGGAAGTTTTCTCTTCATTTAAGGCCGCCATTTCAGCAGATTTGAGGACGACTGGAAACTGTCTGTTTTCGAGGCGTCGTTTTCCCGCGACGTAACACAAGAAGAGGTTCTCAATTATACACGCATGCGCCCTTCGTCGTCTTTGTGCTACCGCGACGTCTTGTGTAGGCGCCCTCGTCATTGCGTAAGCTCTCTAAGAGCGGCGACTCAACGCATTCCACCTCCGCTGCCCTCGGTGCCTGCTGCACATCAGGTGGCAGGACAGAGTCACCAACACCGAGGTCCTGGAGCGCGCTGGCTCACTGATTCATCGACGCCTTCGATGGCTCGGCCATGCACATCGCATGGAGCCTGACCGCCTGCCAAGACAAATCCTTCATGGAGAACTGCGGGAGGGCGTCCGTCCCGTGAGTCGACCGCTGCTGCGCTAAAAGGACGTCATCAAGCGAGACTTGCGATCTGCACTAATCGACACCAGTGCATGGGAGGACATCGCCAATCACCGAGATACATGGTAGCAAAGTGTCAAAGTGGGGTTTTCAAAGGCGGACACGAACGCCAGAGTCCAGGTACAGGCAAGAGAGCGGCGAGGAAAGAACGCGCAGCCTCTGCGCGTGTTTCCACAAGGCACTTTTTTCGCCACAGTCCTACAAGATCCTGCCCAAATCCACAGGGCTAACAATCGCCTCTTAGAGACTAGGATGCCACTACTGAACAAGTCTTAGAAGAAAATTCGATTACCGAGGAACCAGATTGTAAAGCCAGTAATTGCCATGGTTCATATGTAACACATGTAATAGTGGAGCTCCGCGCGGAGCACCATAGTTAAGAAAATATACATATACACATATGACGTCATCGACCGACCGTCTGTACGTACGTATGCCAATGTGACCATTATCATGCTAGTTTACAGCATACATCTTTGCGCTTATTCCACGGAGATGTAGAGTTTGACTGAAGTGTAAGAGGACAGGCAATTTGCAAATATAAATCTCAGTATTCTCATATTTACATTATACCGTTCCTTTGACAAGAAATTACGAAAGGCCAGTTGTTTGCTACGAGAATAACAGCGAAAAGAGCATTACTTTGTATCGAAGTTTCTATAATAAAAGTTTGTTCAGAAATCAAAAGTCTACGTGAACAGCACACACCAGGGCTATTCCTTAGTATCTGGCTTGCCAGCCGCGCTTCAGCCATTTGACGAGAGCCAGTCTCTGTTTGCTTCTCAAGTTGCTTGGTTCATGCCCAAAAATAATTCTGGGTAATTCTGCCATTCCATGACAAGGCCAGACCCCCGGTTGTCGTTTCATAGATTTTTTTTTAAGTGTCAGGTCACCCAGTCCTACCAGCAAGATACAGCACCGCCTGAACTTTCCAGCTTTCAAAAAGTGCCCAAATTGTATCGGTAGGTCCTGGAATTCGTCCACAGAGATGCCAGAGAGACAACTTCACTCGTGAAACGTCATGTTTGAGCATTTTAGGCCTCCCAGTCTGCATGAAACCATCTCTCACCTCTGTTTTCTTTCAAAGGCTTGCCTTTGCCCACATTCCAGCTTAATATAATGATGCCAGCCTGGTGGCTCCTGCGGAAGAAAATGGCCCGAAAAATCAATTATAACATGGCAAACCTACCAGATTTGAGCCAAAAAGCTCACTCCCCCAACATGAACCGTTGACATTTGTCACGTGATGCTTAGAGCTGAGCCCACATTGACCGAAAACCGCAGATGTTTCAATCAGGACGTCTTATAAGGCGGAGCCAAATGCTGCGGAGCTCCAAAAAAGTTGAAAAAAGCAAACACTTTATACTTACATTGTAAAGGGTTAAACAATTTAAATTAATTACCATTTCTGTACCCTATGTTAAACTGCAGGGTTGCCACTCATTAGAACCAAAAAAATCCCCTGACTTTTCCCTGACTTTTTACTGATCTCAAAACAATTTTCACTGAGCTTTCATTAGACGAGTTCCACCACGTTTTGATAATCAAAGTGCCACTGTCGTTGCTCGTGGATATGAGAGTTACCGCTATTGTTTAAAATTGGCAGGCTGAAGTTTCCTTTATGCATTAGTCAGTGTCATATAAGAGCTGGATAATTGTGTAAGAGCACGGGGGCTCTCATATGCAACTAGATACCCAAAATAAGGCATGTATGTGAGGTCATCCCCTTTGCTGGAATTCAACCGTGTAAAATAAGTGTACTATTTCTCCAGTAGGCATAACATTACTCTTTCACACATCCTTTTTAAAGAGCTGTACCATGTGTTCAAAGTTCCTAGCACAGGTGACGGGGTCTTCTTGAGTAAGGTCTGATTTTTGTTTCCAGGTCATATTTTTTATGTCATCAGGTTAGGAAAGTAGAGCAGATCCATTCAGTACTATTAACACTTTTTATGCCATTTATACATTCCTCCTAGAAACCTTGCCGATATTTATCACTATATTTGATACTGTTACACTTAGAGACAGATGATCTGAACCATAACTGATCACAGCAAGTCCATATATATTCAGGGCCATGTGTTCTCTTATCCTGAAGACTGAACCACTTTTGGCATGGCATGTCTAATAGAGTCTTGACCTTGACAATTTTCAGTTTGGTTCAGAGTTGAGATCTCTGCATAGCTTTTCTTAAATGGTTCTGTGCTGTTCTGTTTAGTTCTCTGATATGTTCTGGATTGGAAGCTTTACCCTTATGAAATGTTTCTTTTCATATTCCCTTGCTGCTTCAATATTTGCAGACCTTTTTTGGCGTTTTGCATTGTTTTTCGTTTCCCTGAACTCTATATTTTGTCTCTTTCGCTTGATTAATTCTCTCATATAAGCTCCTTTTGCCACTGCTTTGTAGAAATTATTACTGACACACATAATTTTTGGCCATGGTTAAAATTAATCGATTGTTACCTCTGAATAATTGTTGACATTGGTAACACTGCTGATTTCATAACCTGAAATATTGTCATTATAATGCTGTCTGCTTATAGGACTGATACCAGTTACTGTTGCCCACCCCTCAATAGATTCATTTATACGTATAATTTGTAACATTTAATGCATAGGAAACTGCTTCCACAATAAGTGCATCACACCATGTATGTTGCTGTGACAACACATCCACAATAGCTCTGTAATGGGTCCAATATATTTTTGACTGTTCTTTCTGATGTGTTCAACGCCAGCAGCACGCACGTTTATGTCATAGGAAGGATCATTATATAACTGGTGGGCAACAGAAGAAAAGAAGCATGAACCATCTGAGGTACATTCTAGTGCCTTTAATCTTTTCTCAGCTGATTGAGCCTGCAACAGTGCCATAGAAGGACTTCTAAGTACTATGTGTGTACTTGTTCCATGAGCAACATGGCCTGGGTTCGATTCATTGTCTCCTGATATCAATAGCTTTTCTCTTATAGACAATAACTATTATTTTGTTGGTTCAATTTTGTTGAATGCTTAGTAACAGATTGACCTTGAATACACAATAGAACTGACCAGTCTTTTTTGTGTTTAGGAGTCCTGCGGGTAATCAACAAATAAATAGACCTTATTCATAAATGGCGGTCACATTTATAATTCTTTTGTCCACGTGCAAATTAGCCTACCAAGCCTCATTTTAAAGCAAGAATTCTTTTCAATTCACTGTATGGTATGGAGGCTTGGTAGGCTAATTTGCACTTCGACAAAAGAATTATAAATTGACCGCCATTTATGAATAAGGTCTATGAAAATTAGTATCTCCTACTCTCGACGATTTGTTACGTCTGAGTTGCGGTGTAGGTTTAGACATTCTTACTGCAATATAATATTGTTTTCCAAAAGCAAGAGATAAACACTTTCTCAACTCAGACAAGCTCGGTTCGTTCTTCTTTAAATAATGCACAATACACCTTCTAATTACATATACCCTGTCTTTATAAAACAAGCTCGACGTCTTCTTGTATAAAGGCATTCTGGAAGGTTCTCTGCCCCGCAGTCCTTGCTCTATCGCAGGAGATTGATACGGATTCCTCATCAGTTTCCTTACATAATCAATGACCGAGTCTTTCGACAGTTCGTCATTATGGTCCGCCAAACAAGTCCTAGTGTCTGGAAGCATGGGTTGCTTGGTTGCCTCACTGTTTTTCATGTCTCTGATGTTGTTCAAGTTGGATTCATGTGGCTTTGATGACTCATTAGCTTACAGAACTTAGTGATAGCTTTGATAAACATAATTGGTATACTTTGATAGCTTCGATGTCACTATCCCAATGGAAGTCACCTTCCAAATGGAATTTATTAATCCCCCGTGAGTTTAAGGGATCGACAAAGACTGTCTTCTCACCATGTGTCTGTCGATTGCATTTCGACATGCATTAAAGTCTACGAGTTGGTGAGTGAAAGGCGGTGCACAATTAATGATGAACCATAGTGTACTTGTTCAGAATCTTTTGCTTCACCTTCGAACGACGCCATTTCTTTAATTCTTCAGTCTCTTGCTTCTAAATGCAGCGGAAGGTGCTCAAACACTTAAGACGAGATTTTTTTGAACTTCGAGCATTGCGCGGCCAAAAAGACCATAAAAAATAATCTTTTGCCGCCGGTCAAGTTTTATAGTTGGAAGCACCTGTGTTTCGCGCCAGGGAACACTTTGGTGGCCGCTATGATCATTTCGATTAAAAAAAGTGCTGTTCCCTTTGCTCATTTCTAACCTTTGTCGGAAGGATATGAAGCATTTTGTGGTAGAAAAAACCCTAGGATGCAAATGGAAGGTTCGCTTCAGTAGACTTGCCATGAGACGAGAACAATGCCGGCCGTTTGTCAGAGAAGTTATGGCTGATTCTGACGGTTTACTTTCGATGCTATATTGCCAAAGCAATTCATTAAAGGTATGTAATTGTTTTACTTCTATAACCTAAGTTATGTCAATGACAAGTGATGCTTTAAAACTCTGAAATCTCTTTGAAAGACTGCTTTAAAGCACAATTAGCATAATGGTCGAGCGGTAAACCGGTCGAGCTGAACTTGCGTTCTCCCATTCATTGAGCGAAATTCTCCCTTGCGAAAATAAAGCTCAAACGAGATTATTTGTCAACTTTATGGAACTGCCAACATTTCAGAATAAACGTTTTGACTTCACCTGTTCTGTTGAAACCGTAATTTAGTTAGTTGTTTCAGTGTAAGCGGAATATACAGCGGTGAATTTTTACGCGTTTGGGAATTGAAAATAAAATATACCGTTATGCGAAACCCATATTATTTACTTGTTTCTTGTCAGGTTACGCACCAAAAATCTTGTTTTACCAAGGATTGCACGTCTTAATTGATAGTTTCTAGAAGTTCTACACTTGATTTGATCATTATTTGCTTTAAATGTATTTGAACCGGTTGTCTGATCTCGCCTCAAACTTGCAGGGTAGTGCATTTCTCAACCTTCAACATCGCCCTTTCAGCCAGAGATCTGCTTCCATTTTGGTAAGTACTGGATTACTGATCATACTGTTATTTTGAACATCACCTCTGGTGCTTTCACTTTGCATAGTAAAATGCTTTTGAAATCATGAACTTTTCCAAACATCCGCGATTCCTTTGTGGCAGAGATAATTGGTTAACGAATTCTATATGGCAGCACTGTTTATCCGCTTTGTTGTAAGTTCATTGTATAGTGTACCGACATATGTCACTACAATACTGAACGTGCCTGCTTTTCAGTGCTACCTAAATAAATGTGGTTTTGTTTTGAACCAGTTGCGTAATTTTAGTTTGAAAATACACCTCGATTTGTTTACAAAATTGGCATTCGAAACCACTTGCGTTCGAGCTTCCTTCACGTGCGAGCGTTCTTCAGCCAGAAGGTTGTACTTTTCATATTTGGACAACATTCTTTGCCTTGTACATTATTTTTGGAAAGTTCACATCATTTCCAAGAATTTTTATTGCTCAGAAAAGTGAAGGTGATGCCAAAAAACATAAGCTAGACTGCTGGGGTGTAGAAAGAGCAAAGCTATTGAAATATCCTGTTAGATGGTGTTGGAACATTTGCCACTGTAGCAAAAATATGTTCGTTCTGACTTTTCTTGTACCGGAAACAGTCATATATTATTTGTTAACGTTGTTTGTTTACCCTTCAACTTCTTTGCTTTGCTCATTAATCCTGGAGTCATGTCTGGTTTACGTTGGCTCCTCAGCATTTCACCTAAAGGAGTTAGCAGCTTATCTACCAAGGATGAAATACTCTGCGCCAAGTTCTGTCCATACATACAACATACAACTTTATTTAAACTCAGATTTAGAGTAGCCGCGAGAGAGCTAGTGTCTCCCAGTAAAATTAATACATATAAAAAAAATAAAAATAGAAATATAATAATCCGCTTATGTACACATATATGCTTATGTGCGCAGTCCAAATGTTAGAGCCCTACCTTCTCTGCCATTATTTTGAAATTTCCTGCAGATAAACCCTTAAAAAAGGTACTAAAGCTTAAAGGTCTAATCTCCAGTTGTGCACATTCCTGTTTGCAATGTATATCTATCATAAAAGGCAGACTTGTTTTGCTTAATTGAACCACAAAACAGGTTGATTTCCTCCTCCTAATAATTCACTTATCCATGATTTTTGTTTTCCATCACAGAGGGCACTTTTATAAGATGAATACTCTTCACTAACTGGATGATGGATAAATTCCAAGACAAAAGCAATGGTTTCTGGTGGAAGTTTATGACTACATTGGTGTCTTATTTTCGGAAGTGCTGCTCCTGGACCATACATCTTACTACGACATCTAGCTTTTGTTAATTCGTAGTCTGTGCATGATACTTCTTCTCCTTGACTGTTAGTAAACCTAAACATTTGCTTAATTTCCTTATTTGTGTATTGCTGTGCCACACAACTCAACAGTTCAACCCGTTTGCGACTTCCAGGCTTCTCTCTGGAGTAGCTGAGAGCTAAGCCCTCCATGATGTTAGCATTTGCATGTGGAACATTCACTTTTTCCTGAATAGAATTTGAAAGAAGTGAAGACAATGGCTTGCTCCTTTTACTTTTTGCTTCTAGTAAGAAACACCCCCTAGAGGGTGAGGTTCACATGTTTACAATCATATTTCCAAAAGTTGCCAAAGCCAGTATTTATGGAAAGTACTGATAGAGATGAAAAAATATTGTGGTCTTGTTTTTTTTTATTATCAAACGGAAAGGAAAAATGTCCTGACGTGGAATTAGTCAGTAATAATTACTGACTCTGATCTGATTATTAAAATGCAAAAAAAGTACTCTTGATAGACTGGATTAGTTTTCTATTCTACCTCACCGTTACGTCATTCAGGGATCACGTGAGATTGCGCGACCTGCCAGCTCAGCTCAATGCGTTCTTGCTCAGCGAAGAAATCAGGTGTTATTTCACCTCCCTGTCTGTGTTCGACATTGAGGAGAATATTACGGCAACAAAAGCTATACCGTGAGAGCGGAGACGTCTTATCGGAAGCTTTTATTTAAGCGTGGTCGATATTGGTGAAATCACCAAAGAACCACGAGCGGCGATACAGTGTGTACAGATTTAGGAGACATGACGGGAGAACCTGAAGCCGTGCTCCTAGAGCCAGAAATTGTCAGCAAAAAGGGGAGAATTCCCAGTCGTGAAGTAAATGAAACAAATTTTAAAGTCACCAGGCCTAAGAGCAGTAAAGTGACTGAAAAGCCTAAAGCCGAGCGAAAGCAAAAAGGCAGGCATGACGAGCAGGATACGGCGAGTACATGCTCCAGCGAAAAAGCGGACTGTATAGATGGCGCCAAAATTGTATCTGAGCCGACATCAGCAACTGGCGACTCACCAAAGTCTTCTTTACACGAATCATTAGTAGCAACAATGAAAGCTGGTTTCGATCAGCTTACGAATATTTTACTTGAAGAGAAAGCTAGTAGGAAAAGGCTAGCAATCTCAGATAGCGAAGACATGTCTGACTCGGAGGAGATAAAATCAAGTTAAGCAAAGCGCTCCCGCGTTAGCGGTGATACTTTGAGCGACTCAGGTACTGTGAGCGATGTTGACGGAGATATTAACTCACTTATTCAGCAATCCAGTTCCCTGCCAGAGCCCTCGCTTGGCGAGGAAAACGAAATTCTCGGAGCAGAAGTGCGGACCTCAGGTAAATGAAAAGCTGGCCGCCATTGTAAACAAAGTGGCACGATCAAAGCTTGCTGATGACAAGTTGAAGGAGAAACTAACGCAGTATACTAGACCCAGGTTTTGTGAGAAACTAGCGGGAACGAAAGTAAACCCAGAGATCTGGGCAAAGATCAGCCCTGCAACTCGGAGTCGAGATCTTAAACTCCAAAAAATCCAAACTACGTTGTTGAAAGCAACGACGGTCTTGGTGGAAGTCACTGATAAATTCCTAGAGTCAAAAGATCAATCAAAGAGCTTGCTTAATGAAGCGACAAAATCACTGTTTGATGCGCTTGCACTGATAACACATGCCAACTGTGACCTTAATCACAGACGCCGTGACCTCATTAAACCAGACTTCAATAGGTCTTATCAGCAAATCTGTTCAGAACAGATAGAACTAACAGAAAACCTTTTTGGGGTTGACCTTCCCCAAACAATCAAAGATATCATCACAACCAACAAGGTGGGCAATAAATTGACAGACCCCAATGGGAAACACGCGGCCGAATCGTTCAAGTGGCCACGATTTCCGACGACCGTATTTTTCAAAAAATGGTCAACGGTCTGGATGGAGATTCCAGACCCATCAACAGAAATGGCAAAGCAGCC
>NC_090885.1:32154148-32169148 GCF_036669925.1 Montipora capricornis
AACAACATGGGGATTAGTTTTCCTCCTGAATACGATACTGAAGGAGAGAATTCTTTCACTATCTTGTAGTTTTGGAGCCTATTCTTAATAACAGTAATAAATTTATAATTAAAGGAACTGTAGTAACTGTGCATCCTTAGTATCGTATTACGCTGTTAAGGAACCCTAAAGGAATTTTCATTAATCAATTGTTTTAAGTAATGATCCGTGTAAGGTGGATAGCAATTTCCTTTGTTATGCGGCAACGGGGCTTTCCCCACATAGGAATGTTATCATTTTTACACAGAGAATGCATAAACCTACAGGAAGGCAGTTAACGCAATAAAATTCATTTACAGCCCACTTTGAAAGGGTGCTTTTTTGTGTTAAAAGATTTTGACTAATCACAAGAGTTGAAAACAAAAGCCAAGAAACGTTTACAATTTTACATGTTCCCCACATACGATTTCTGTGGAATTCATTTAAACTGAGACCAGATGAAAGATGGAAGATGGTTGGAAAGTAAGGATGAATATAATACTGCTTTATGAAGTTTTGTTAACCGTTTGCTGTTTAAGCCAATCAGAAGTAAGTACAGACAATAGAAAAGTTATCACCTTTTTGCATACCAATTGAATTCCAACATGTTCGTTGCCGTTGTTGCTATCGTTCTTATCTGGACCGTTTCTTAAGTACTCAGCCGGCGTTTGGCATCCCCTCTTGCATCAGCAGCAATTATGTCAAATGGAACACCCTTCATCCAAATCCTTCTCTTTATGCACAAGGGGAAAATTGTGCAATATTTCCATTGTCACAATAATGACGAGAGTATTCTCCACGGCTGTGAGCAGTCCTAAGTGCAGACATGGAGTTCGTCGTTCTAGTGAACCAGATCGTTTATTCCGATGCCTCCAGTTCAGGCCTGATTTAGAGAGTTCCTAGAGTTCCACTTTTCGCGAGCTGCTTGCTGTTTCTTTATCTTTACAGTCGGTCCCAGATTCCCTTCCTGTGGATGTTGTCTGGTATACAGATAATAATCAAAATGCTGCTCGTATTGTGGAGATTGGTTTTTAATTGTTGACTCGCACCTGACAAACTGAACGTTTCAAAGAGAAATATTCTTATTTTAATTTTATTTCCAAACCTCTTGTCTAATGAAAAATAACGTCTGTATGTAAACGAAATCGGTGTCCAAAAACCTGGAAATTTAAGGTTATAACACAAGCTCAGGCAACGAAGGCTAGGATTCCGCCCGTCGTGAGAGAGCCGGATGAGAAAATTCCACCCGCTCCCGGGACCAATCAGATTCCAGGATTTGTTGCATTCCGCCCACTCACGCACTGAGAAAAAAATCAAATAAGAATTAATGTATGGTCCGTTCACCGAGACAAAAAAGAGTTAGTGGAGGTTCAACCGTATCTAACATTTTCTTGTAATAATGCTAAGAGTGAGTCAATAAAGATTATAAAGATAAAGATCCTTATATCGCGTGTAATCAACTTTCGGTAAATTCCCGTTCAAATTCTGTATTTAATTGCGATTTGCGCTTTATGTTTTTCTTTTCGAAACAAATAGTGTTGAAGTTTATGAATGGCCAAAAAAGCATCCTTTTACGAATACCCCGATATTAAAGAAAAAGTTAAAGTTAAAAGAGCCTCATGATTTTTGCTTCACAGAACTTTCCGGCCAATCCTTTAATTCCTTTTGGGCAAGCACAGAGGAACGAAGATTCATTTCTGAAACACTCGCAAGACGATTTGCATGGATTAAACGACGCTGAAATGGAAGTACATGAATTAAGAATTCCCTGCCAAGTCTTATTTTACGTCTTTAGTTCTTTAATTTCCCTCGGTCGTGAATATTCAAGCGTTTAATTTAGGTCGAGAGAAATGCCGGTTAGGTTAAATTAAATATTTTAGTCGCTTGCGAGAGCTTGGCATCATCCGAGTTTGCAAGCGGGTCAAAGGGGTGCAGTTCGATTGTAAATCTCTGCAAGGCTTGCTCGCCATCAAAGTTATCGTAATTCATCCCATATATCGACTTTTTTCGCGACAGAAAAAACGTCAATTTCTGTATTTATTGGTGAAAAATACTGTACACAACTAGAGGGCGCGGAAATATCGTATTGGACGATTTTACCTCATATGATGGTGAGCTGACCGATTTCTGAACAAGCAGGCAATTTTCAAGATGGCGGAAGTCTATTTGCATTTTTGGTCATCTTTAAGACGATATGTCTCTTTTGTTTGACAAGATCGGCAAATAATGTCTTTAGAAATTCCAACTGGAGATAGAGGCCAAATATCCTAAATAACTTCATTCTTTGACCGGAGTTCCCCTTTCAGGTGTCACATGGTTTTGTACCACAGTGGTCCCTGTTAGCTTAGTTGCAGTGGGTGGTATCACTGGCTGATGAAACTACTTGCATAACGGAAATGCCTACAGTCGCCAAGGCTTATTGTATTTTTATTAATACCTTTATTGATTATATGTGGATGATTTTTGTACAAAATCACAAGTGCTACATTAATATTTTTTGCTACTAGCTTCTCCTACCTTCTTCTTCAATTGGTCCGCATCTGTACCACGATTGAGCTGATTAAAAAGTTATTGCTATGAATATGTACTTTTTTTTCTAAATCAGGATTTTCTGACTAACTCGGATGGACGAGTGATCCGCTAATCACAATTAGAAAAATAAGGAAAAAGACGGACCCTTTTTTTTATTTAAAAAGTAAGAAACAACAACAACTAAAACAAAAAGCAAACAAACAACCCAAAGAGCGAAAATAGACAAGTTGAACAAGGAAACGTCAATCTTAACTTTGCGATCGTTCCTCCTTTTTCACTTTACCAAAAGAAGGCTTTACAAACGTAGTGCTGATTAATAATGGTAACTGAACTGAGTGGAGTGCAGTTTAGTCTGAAAGCATTCGTGAAATGATAACATCGATTTGAAACCGCTCAAATTCAGGACTTTAGTCAGTACCTAAATGTTTTGATCCAAAATGATGGTTAAAAAAATTTTGGAGACAAAATGGACACTGAGAGTTGGAAACTACCCGAAATGTGGGTCTTCCGCCTGAAGGAGCTTATTGCCACCATTCACAAAACGGTAAACAATTAAATTCTCCATTTTTTTAAGTCAAATTTTTGGGAACAAAACTTGCAAAATTCTTCTCAGAATGGCTTTCTTTTTCTCGTTCGTTTTCCTGCAATTTGATTGGTTACTTTAAATAAGCCTTGAAATCTGATTATAGCTGTTTTGTTCTATTGTTCTTTCCTTATTGGCTGGGGAAAAGGTTCAATTTAGAGCAAAAAATAGTGCAATTCGTGAATATATTCCACTGCTGAGAGCCAATCAGATTGCAAGGATCATCAGCGATTTCTAAATGAATATAAAACCGAACAAAATGTGCGCCCTTTGTATAATGGTATGTCACGAGATAATATTTGTACGGTGCATTTTCTCTGTGAATATATATAAGCTCGCAAATCCTCTTTGAGAACAGTGCTTCAAGCCTGATCAAAAGAGAACAGGGAACACTGTTAACGACGAGTATTTCGTAAGACCAAAGTCAATTTTGTTTTACTAATGCGATTACGAAAGCAGTTCTTTCGCCTCAAGATCCCGAGTGCATGTCGATCCAGCAGACATTACCTTCCGCACTGTATCAAACCGATCGACTAAAACTGTTCTTCTTTCCAGTAGTTCAGAAGAGTGGCTAAAATTATGAGAATTGAGGTGAAACCAGGCCAAGCATTGCATAATCAAATTCAAAATAAGTAAGAAAAATAACTAATGATACTATGAGCACTTTGTGGCATCAGAAGTTCAGCTCATCTGAGGCGACTTGAGTTATTGAGAATAATCAGTGATATAGTATAATCAGTGATATAGTTGCAATGTGAAAAAAGAGTTATTAAATGAATCAAGCTATATAATGCTCTAGAAAAAACCAAGATCAATAGACTAAGGAAAACTGGCTGCAACACTGAGAAAATCATATCGTATCGACCCGCTTGTCTACAAAGTATTCATTTTCCGATCGTGATTTGCTGTATTATTCAGCGTTATTACTTTTATGCGTTAGCATACAAGCGAACATTATTTTTTCCCTTTTTTGTTTTCTGTTTTGGCGCAATAGCCACTTCACCATTATAGGTAAGGCCAGAGTACTCGCCATCATGATGTTCTGGCTTCTTTGAAGAGAGAGACATATAAGATGCAGGCTCAGCCACAGTTACTTCAGCACTGTTCATGCCTCTCCCTTGCGAGCCAGCATAACGCACTGCTGTTGACTCAGACTTTTGTTCCTCTACATTGTCATATACAGGACTTTTTCCAATCCTCGGCAATGGATCACTTCTCTGTGACTCTGTAGGAATTTCTGGAAGAGGACGAGAAGACATCTCGAGAACAATATCGTACTCATGATCATTTTCACCGCCATCGTTAGCGTAGCCCAAACCCAAGTCTCTGTGAGTAAGGCTAGTTGACGACCCTTCTGGTACATCGTTAACTGGATCCGCCTGGAACGCGTAATTGTTGTAGATCTTCGTTGTGGCACTAGGACGTGATGTTAGTTGCGTGTTTAGCCGTCGGATTTCAAAGACCAAGCAAACAACTACAGCCACAAGAACCACAACAATAGATGCGGATATTGCGATAATGATGGCTGCCTTTCTCTTGACAGACGTGGAGTTTCCTGGGAAAAGTAAACGTTACTTTTGTTTAGTCTACTGTATTCGTAAAATTGAGTTTACATAGTTTTTTATCCTTTTTACAGGACACAGCATATTTTAACATATATGAAAACCTAAACGTTTTTCAGAGCACCGAGAAAAGTACTGTCGTCAACGTAACCAGCAAAGAAGCATGCATGTACCAAGAGCAGAAAAGGCGCCAGGGAGCGTGAGGTCAAAATCACTATCAGCTTTGCCAAAGGGCAAATCGTGTGCATTAATAATTCGTACTGATTACGATGATGATAATAGTAATATTAATAATAAGGATAAGGCAATTTAGTTGCAACTACGTTAATTTCAGCATATGTCAGCGCTCACATCAAACATCAAACCAGACATATTATTTAGTATATACTAAAACAGAGGAAAGCGTTCAAGTCACGCTCTGATTGGCTACTCAAACTCCGAATATGCTTTGCTACTCACCTCCGAGCAACTCGCGCCCAAAATATTGCAGGAATAATTAAGTTAAAATCATCTTTTTGTGCTATATTATCATTGTTTTAGTATATATAGAGGATATAAGATGGCCGCGCGGAGATACGAAATTTCTCTTCGAGTGTTAATATTACGAGAATATTATCTCCAAGCGGTCATGTAATATTCTGTTTATTATATAAACACCAATGAAATACTACATCATTTCACGAAAGGCATCGAAAGGCGCGATTTTCATATGTAACCGTAGCAACAGCGATCTTTTCACGTGTGAAAATAACATGTTATCTTCACGTGTGAAGATATCGTGTTTTCGCGCAAAAGCTCACTTGGTATTTCATTGGTGTTTATACAAAAAACTTAAATAATTCACAGCGAGGTAAATATCCACCTCTAGCCACCGACACTGTAGTCTCCTTCGCAGCATCGTGTGACACCACGCCCCAATAACGGCTGCGGAGGAGACTACCGACACTGAGATGAATAGTTGTTATATATACCAACAATTCACAAATACAAATGTAGGAGTCACAATCTATTAAGTCTTTGCGAACATCAAATTGTGCAAACCTGCTTAATAAAACCTTTTTGCACAGGCGCGAAAGTTCTTATATATCCTTTGTAACTTATCCAGACCTCAAGGAACATCGTGCTATACGTGTGACCAAAATTAAGCGATCCATTTCGTAGATTTCAGGTACGTTAAAAACCAAATTGAACGGTTTTTTGAAAGAATCCAAGGCAGCAGCATTCTTAAGCGTGGCATTCCATACTTAAGAAGAATGAATTGTACTTAGAGCTTTTCTCTGCACGTATCCAATAGCGTTAACCGGATGATTGGGAAGAGGTGTCCAAACAGGCGCAGCATATTCAAGGGCAGGCTGTAAAAGGTGGAAATAATTTGCACTGTGTCAAAGCGAATCTCTCGTACTTGAGCGTAATGTTACCGGGCCCTTTCTAATATCTTTTGTGTATTGACTGGCCTTGTCGGTCTGTTTTCACGTGAAATAGAACTGGTAAAGAATGTGTACATGGGCCACGATATTCACTTGCGTTCTTTACATACCACCTCCAGTGGAGAAGCCATAACCGTGACGCCAGCATATGGAAACATTAATAGACAATTCACAAGACAAATCTTAGTATGCTATTTGTTGGGCGGTATATTCGAGAAATGTAAAAATAACAGCTATCTCACCTCCAATTTCTGAGAGGTTTCCGTCTTTAATTGTTAAAGTTCCATTTTGGTAACATGAGGTCTTGTTTGTGCATGGGCGGCTCAGGCATGGATTGACAGCTGAAAACCATGAGAAATCAAACAAAATCAATTGGCCGCCTTATAGGGAGAGCTTTACTGAGAGAAGCTGATCATCTGATACCATCTATCAACCCATTTTCAAATCGTCTTTCGGAGACGTTCAACTTTGGGATAACAGGCGTTACATTCGTTTGTTGTCGCTTCGTGATTTATGAGTTTAGTGAATGTTTGTAAGGAGCGGTGTCGCAGCTCCCGAAATCCGGATACCGTAAGGAAATGAAGCGACTCCTATCGCTTTGTTTAATAACACGTCACAGCGCCCTTTCGATTCGCAAATATGTCAACAGAAAACTACCAAACCTTACCAAAGCTTGGAAGAATGTTTGTACCACTCGTACAGAGTGCGGGTCGTCTTTTGTCGGGTATGGATAATGTTGCATAAGCCCGTTTCCAACATAGAAGCCAGATACACTCATTACCTTTCTCCTTGTAACGGATTGAAAAGTGGCCAAAACTGACTATTCGTTAGCGGGCTCGAATTTCCCTTCCGAAAGAAGACCCGCTTCTCGCTATATCATATTTCGCGCAAGTAGATTTCTCTTGCTTCCACTCGACGAGTTAAGCGAAACACGAAAGTTGGTTTATTATGCCAAAAAACTATCAGTAATTCTAAACTATTTCGAAAACTGGATCATGTCAGTGTCATCATATATTCCCTGTGGATGATCAAAATTGGTCAGTTTCACAATCCAGTAATTAGTAACGTGCTATTAAGCTGATGAGTACTCTAAAGCCGAGCCAGTCTTTGATGATACAGAAAGCTTGATCAAGGCGTGATATCAAACAAACAAGTTAAAGTGAAAAGAGCCTCACCGTTCACGATTTTTTCTTCACAGAGTTTTCCAGTTAATCCTTTTGGGCAGGCACAGAGGAATGAAGATTCATTTCTGAAACACTGTCCACCATTTTGACAAGAAGATTGGCATGGATTAAACAACGCTGAAATGGAAGTACATGAATTAAGAATTTAAAGGATCTGATTGAAAACCTTTTTCTTATACCGCCATTGATCATTATTTTAGCATTGTAATGCCATAATGCTGAGCCAAAAATTACACGTTGCATCCTTCACTTTCCTTCAGAGAGATAGTTAACCAGACGGGTGTGAAGTTTAACGTTGTGAGTTATTTCTCCTGGTTTGAGCGCGTCTACAGAGAGAACTCCCTTTCCTCACATCACACAGGGAAAAATGATTAATTTAACCGAGCCGGCATTTGTCTCGACCTAAATTTAACTCTTGCATATTCACGACCGAAGGAAATTAAAGAACTAGAGACGCAGAATGAGAGTTGGCCGGGAATTCTTGGGAATTTCCCAAAGTTGTAAGGCAGTCCCTCCGTAGGCGTGAGCTCATCTGAAAATGCCGACATGGAGATTTAAGCAAAACTTCATTTTGAATTTCCTGTGAACCTACATTAACGTTTCGGGAAACGCAATTTACATAGCCCCAAGGTCTGAACCAGGTAGTCCTTCCTTGTCTCTTAATGTCATTTTGTTCTAGACACCGGAGCTTGATTTAGTAGAGGGGCCAAGGAGTCGACAGGGATGCTTTTTGTCCCAAATTATTTAAGGTTTCTGTAAGTCTCAAAGGTCGTTTTCCAAAGCCTTAGATTTTGGCCACATCGCTGTATTCCGAGAATGGTGTAGGCAGCATTTCAAAGGATCAAATGTTCATTTTAGGTAAAGGGGGGTGGGGGGAAATTTCTTTGGCCTCAGCTTTCTGCCTTCCTTTATTTATTTTCTGGATACGTCCCTGGACACATCAATAAAAATTGCGTTTTGCAACTCACGTATTTCGCACTGGAGACCTGAAAAACCGTCAGTGCAGTTGCAGACAGCACCAGCAAGAGTGTTTATGCATTTTCCATTGCTTTTGCACTTCACGTTAGAGCAATTTTGAGAAGTACCTGATAGGTCAAGAAAAACGTCAATTATCAGTTTAGAGTAGTCTGTTAAATTGCGAGTGAAATGTAATTTTAAAATTGCTTCAGAGTGTGTATCATCTACCAGGGGAAAAATCCCTAAGACATTTCTAAAAAAGTGGATGGTACAGTAATAAACAAATGCCCAGCGACCGATTTTGGGCATTAAAGAAAACTTAACGTGAAAACTGGCTTAACTTTGTGGTCAAATATAAAGAAGCAAAGCCGCACTTACCAATTTAAAGAAAAATAAGGGTTTTCTAAAATTGTTTGGCATGGCAAATGAAAATTCCTTTGTATGAAGATAACGTATTCCTGTGATCATGAATCGACTTCAACGAAATTCAACGCACCGAAGCTGAATGTTCTCAAACTATAGATGCTTTTTCATTGGTAGATATAGCCTTTTTGATAGTTCGTCTTCCCTTTTGTCTGAATACGGTACAAAAACATTACTCGTACTATGAGAGAAGAAAAAAGGCTGAAAATAAACAACAATAGTTAACCTTGCTGGTATGGTAATTTGCATAATACTGTTGCCCAATAGGGGTTTGCAAGATAAGCAGCGACGGATTTTGGACATTCCTGGAAAGTGGATTCATTTCCTAAACATCTCACGTTTCTAAACCAAACTGCGGATTTGCCGAAACCAAACTGGTCACTTCTTCCGGAAGAAATTGCCCTTGGATATCCAAGCTGACGGCAAACAACATGAGCATCTATCATACTCCAAGGGTAGCCATCAATTGTGCCCCAGATTCCAGCGTAGAACACCTCCACTCGTCCAGCATTACTGATTGGTGATCCGGCCAGTCTTACACTGAAGTCTTTGAAAACAGAAATGAGTAAACAATTATAGGAAAAGAGTACAGTAAGCCTACCGACTCGTTTTCCTATTAAATTCATAAAATAATAGCACTACAGCTCTGCTTGCATACAGCAGTATTTACATTTTGATATAGAAACTCATTTGCAGCCGCATAGCTGGTGCTTCCCGCCACCTTTCACAACTTTGACACAAAAAAGGAAGCTACCTGCCCTAACTTTGGACGACCTCAAACGCATTTATATCAAGCACTAATGTTTCCAACAAACAAACAAAAGTCACTCCCCTGGCTAAATTAACTATCCAGATTATATTATTAACTGTTTATCGGTACAGTCCATGAGCCAACCCACTAAAAATGCCCTTTTGGTACCATGAAAGGGGGCAAATTCTATCCTGCATTATAGACTCTCCGATGTCTCTAGTTTACAGAAAAATGTAATAGCCCTCGCAACTTGCCAGATTTAGCCTTTTTCTCAGCCTTTTGTTGACAACCTGACAGTCGAATATATTATATTCATCTTTTTACAGAGCATCCTCTCAATTAAGTACTCAACTTACATTCACAAACAATTCAATTCATCAAAGTGTCACTTAGAGATACTTCATTACCATCCATTATTAGTGTTATCGAATCATAAATGCCTTCGGGTCCATATTTGGTGCTGAGAAGAGAAGTGAATCAAGAGCATTTGTGTAAGTGTAAGCGCCACGGTTTGCAGCGTTTGTTGAGTTCTCCTCGTAATTTTTACATTTTGATGTTTCATAAACTTTTAAGTCGCTTTTTATCTATAGTATATATTTCCTAATAGCTTTAGCAAAAGGTCATAGCTAGTTTTGGAGTCTCTATCTTAGTATTAAGCTTTATGTTCGCGTGAAGTTCTCCCATGCTTTCTCGAGGAGTGCTGTTGAACTTGGGCCGACAATGCCGTAATAACCTGTTGTCAAATTACGTACCAACACAAGTATTTCATCGAATTAAGGAACTGGGCTTTCTAAAGAATACACGAGGCAACAGGGTTAGTCATTCTGTCGGACAACGCTCGACAAATCGATTCCCTGGCATCGAACTGTTGGCATTATGCAAATTTTAGATCTTCAAGATCTTACAGTGGAATCAACAATTCTATTCTCTTTCGCTTCGCTCAGCCGAATAGAAAACATTTCTATTATATGTATAGAAGAGAAAGTAACAAACAAATAGTGGGGGAAGCCGCCAGCAATGGTCGAGTTTATTTGCAAAAAACTAAGCCGGGGACACGCTGGATACAGGGTACAAGCCAAGGAATATAAGAAAAAAGTCATACGCTAGTTAAAACGACAATACAAAATAATAAGGAAAAAACAGCCTCGAGTAAACTGGTCGGCGTCAAGCGGTGTGACATTCACGAGGAGTGGTATATAAAGGGCCTAATTACCTCAATGGGAATTAATACCAAGCAACCTAACTAGACACCTAAAAGAAATACATTACGCTTCATTAGGAATGTGATTACAATCAACTGCGCAAAGCCTGGTCCTATACATGCTAAAACTATACCTAGAATTATGGTCATTAATGCTCGATCGATTGTTAACACCGACACTGCTCCTGCTTTACAAGCTGAGCTTCATAGCATAAACATCGATATTTGCCTCATCACGGAGACATGGCTGAACAGCAAAGTTCTTCTAGTCTAGTATGTCCTGACGGATATGTTTTAGTAAGAAAGGATCGTAAAGATGATCGAATGGGAGCTGAGGTTGCTATCCTATGGAGAAACAATTGGAAAATCCATCGTATCAACTTCAACATCAACGACCTTAAATGTCTCTGGTGCTTAATCAAAACAACAATTCTTAATTCCATGTTGGAGTAGTTTATCGTCCACCTGATCCAGTGTACCATGATGAGATTCTACTAAATCCTCTATCTTAAAGCTGTGAAAAAATCCTTTTATCCACGCCTGACACCGATATAATCATCGCTGGTGATATTAATCAATTAAATATTCGAGATCCATTAGGTCAACATAACCTAGTACAGATGGTTAAAAGCCAACAAGAATTGATAGAATACTGGATCCCTTCCTTACAAATAAGATGCATCTGCGAAAGCCCGCTCCAACATTATTTAAAGGTCTTCTTCGATCTGACAACCTGGCCGTCTTAATGACTCCTCAAGTCAATGCCAAACTTATAGGGAAGATTGTCTATGCAAGAAACGCAAGGGAACAAAGGAAAATACAATTGGTTTGCAAGCTTGCGGAGTGTGATTGGTTACAAATCCTAGCGCATAATGACGTAAATGACATGACTGACGAGCTCAGTGACGCTTTAACTCAGATGTATAACGAATGTTTCCCGCTCATCAAAGTGAAAATATCATCTCGTGATCCTCCTTTTATGTCGCCGTTAATTAAACACCTGTGAAACTTAAGGAACTAGACGCTCCATGAGCATACACTGGGTTGCCTGTGGTAAGTGCTACTCAAAAACAGAAGGGACTGAGCTGGGTGGTATTGAACTGTACCGTTCCAGTAATTTTTTTCAAGTTGGGGGTCATTAAGACCATTTAAGGGGTCACTCAGAAGTCGTGCCAGCAGAGGCCCATTGGCTCACACGTTGATACGACGGAACAGATCTTTTCTCTAAGGCTATAGAAAAAATTGGCACGCATTGCGTACCTGTGGTAGTGCAGTAACACAGTGCTTTATTCCATATTGTCAACTGAGCTGCGTTTTGTCTTCCAGGAGATTCAAGTTGTCTTTGCGTAATATGTAGCTCTAATAGTACACGATATTGTTTTGGTATTGTATATCATTGTAGTGTCATGGTAGAAGTCTTAGGTAAATAGCCCCTGAGAAGACATGTGGTTTTTAGCAGAGTACTAAACCCAGAAAGATTGAAGAAAATAAAAGGGAATCGAGAAACATTGGCTTCTAGGCTGACATGTTGATCATTTTCAAGTTCCCTCAAAACTTCTTTTTACTACAAGTTTAAACGTGCACTCTTAGCCTCTGACAGCTTTGTAATACAAAAGTTCACTGAAGTTAATCCCTGTCCGTCGGCGTTAGTATTTGGATGGGTGCCCTAAAAATATTCCGCTGTGTAACAGAAGCCTAGGGCCGAAAATTATATTTTAACGCTCAAAAATGAGAACTAAGCAAGGTACAGATTTTGTTAGCTTGCTTTATGCAAAACAAATTAATACTGATGCAAAAGTAAGTAAATATTATAATATCATGGGTGACAAATTACTCCTTAATTTTGGCGCGAAATTTCAGCGTTAATTTATAATTTCACATGTGAAATTACAAAATTGCCATGGTAACATCTCTTCTCAATCAGAGCCAAGATGGCGTCGAGATTTAAGACAGTGACCAAAAGTGAAGAAGTTACGAAATTAAAAGAAGCGGCAGAAAATTTAAATAAGCGAAAGAGCACAATTAACTGGGTGAGGGTTTTGGAGAAGTGGTGTGACGAAAATAGCCTTGAGAAAAACCTGGAGATGATTCCTCCCGAGCAGTTGGATAAAGTACTCGAGCGATTTACGGTTGTAAGCGTAATTTGTCACCCACGACATTAAAAGGTAATCAAATACCTAAAGGCTCGGGAAATTATCAGAATTTTGACAAAACGCGCGTGAAATTATTTCCTAATTTTACTTGTCGCCATTTGATTACACTTACTTACACAGTTTTTAGGAAGAGCAGAAGGAAGTTTTCAGGACGGTCGATCGAGAATAAAATATTTTGCCATCAGCAACAAAATTTACGACATGAAAACAACTTTTAATTTGAACCGCGAATATTAAAATTTACCATCAGCGAAAAAACATTTTGGGATATTTTTGCTACGTTCAATTTTGTTATTGTACTTTTGGCTGCACAAGTAAATTGCAAAATCGAATTCAGCGGGCGCCGTGATCAAGTTATCGCGGCGTGTTTACTCGCGAAACAGTGAAGCATCTGTGTCAAATGATGGAAAGACACCGGGTTTTTGTTATTGTTAGTTTTCTTTTCCTTTGAAGTGTTATAAAGTTTGACAAGAAATGTGCGTCAACACAAAGATCACAGTCGCCCAACTCTTGAGTTTGGCCTACCAGAAAAATCCTCCCGCGTCACATTTCAACCCACGTATGCAAATTTGTTAAGCTCAAAAATTACACAACATGATAAATTCACAAAGGCTGGAAATATCACAGAAACCCTTTTCCAGCGAAAAATTTATTGAAACAAACAAAATATTTGCTATTAGAGCCAAAAACCCCTTCTTATCTCAATTGCGCGCGTGCAAACAAGACACACAATCCGTGTCACAAAGCATATGCAATTAACTAAATTTCTGACAGTTCACATCAAGCCCTTTTCGAAAGAACCTTGACCGTAAACAATGAAGCACAAAAGAGACAACAAGCTTTCATTCAAATAATTCTTCACTGTCACATTCCATTTTTTTTAAATCTTTGCAGAGTTGAGTACAAAATAAATGTAAATTGCCAGACAAGTTACATGCGACTTCAGTAAACACTGTGATGCATTCAAGGCGTTCGATTCCTTTAATGATTGTTAAATCCATAAAAAAATTGTCATTTGATTTTAGTGTTGTATATAATACCAAGTTAGCAAAAAATTAGAAATAAAGCTCACTTGATAGCCAACGGCGAAAAATGAAATTGTTGTCGAAGACCATTACTCGTCGCTTTAAAGATTCCAGATATTTATTTTTCACCGCCTGACTTGTTCATCCAATTGACGTTCCATTCTTAGCTCTATGAGGGTATATTTTGTTTAAAGATCCACAAAAACGCCATTCACGTTACAATGACTTTCGACGCCATCGAAGGTTAGCCAGAATTAGTGAATTTCCTATTGATACCGGAAGACTGTGCAGAGTTGCAACGATTTCTTGCAAACATTTGAAAAGCACCAGATAAAAGAAAAAAATTATTAGTCGAAGCCTCCTCAATGTAAAACAGCACACGTTTGCCGTGGTTAGGATGGCTTAGCGTAATTATCGCGCTCCTGGCGCTCGTTTGTTTTCCGCATCTGGGTGCAATAGAATGAAATATGACAGGAACGGGAATGCGAAAGAACGTTTCTGAATACCGGTCAACCAAACCAACGTTTTCTCTTCGACTGCTGGTCGGTGATACCAGCGGCCCCGCCATATTGTTTTGTATTTTTGATCTCATTAGATTATTCGAGCTATATTTAAGTAGTGTTTCGAATGGTCAACGAATCGTAAATTTACCTAACATCGATTTTCACTCGTTGATTCATCGAAGTTGAATTGCGTTTAATATAACTTCGAAAGTTTCAACGATACACTCGATTAGTATCGCGTGCACTCACCAACCTTTAAAATTTTTAAGAGTAAAGGCTGAAATGGGTTGAGCGAAGTCGCCTACGTCGAGAAGTGAAATCGCCTTTGTAAGCGAGTTCACAAAGCGTAGGCGATATGGTGTTACCCTCAATATTATTGAGAGCTAACTGTAAACAGGCTAACCTGAATTTTATTTAGGCCTAATTAGGCTAACCGAATGTTATTTAGGCCTAATTCAGGCTAACCGAATTTTCATCGGTCTGCAGTTTGCAGTCTGCGTTTTTCAGTGTCCCTTTTGTTATGTATCTTAAATTTCTCGGACTGAGCATAATCGACGAATTATGTGACGAGTGTCACGAATGAAGTAATTTGTTTTCCTTTCAACTATGCCACAAATAATTGTGCGGAGAAGTTTGAATATCATTATCGTTGGTTATACGGCGCGACAATGGCTGCCACGC
>NC_090885.1:32174148-32175969 GCF_036669925.1 Montipora capricornis
CCAGAAACGAACCGCTGCAGGCCCTGATCAACTCCTCCATGGTTGTGGAAAGATGTTGCTCACCAGCTTGCACCGATTATCACTACGATATTCAATTACTCTATCATGCATCAGTCTGTTCCTACACTTTGGAAGTCTGGAAACGTCAGACCCATTCCAAAAGAGTCGCCAATTACTAAATGTATACAACTTGGATCAATTCCTCTAACCAAGATCATAACGAAACTCTTTGAAAGGCTGGTATTTAAGCATGAAATGCGAACAGAATTTAAGTCGATCATTAACAAAGACCAATTTGGATTTAAGGAGGGGTGCAGCACTACTCTATCCCTCTTAAAATGTCAACATTTCTGGTTGTCTGCACTAGATCGTGACTCTGACTATATGCGCGTGTTGTCCTTTGACTTAAGTAAACGCATTCGAACACAGTATCCCACAAGATTATCTTTGACAAGCTGAAGTCTATTAACATAAACCCATATATCATCAACCATGTGTCGACGACGTGATCACTGCGTTTCGTTGTCATTAATAGGGGGGCTCCTCAAGGCACCGTATTAGGACCCATTTTATTTTTTCTTATGTGAACGATATTGCAGCTGTTTCTCCAATGAACAATCTCCTAGTGAAGTATGCTGACGACATTGCGATATGTGTTCCTGTTATGCAAAGCACAGATACTGCCGCCGCTGAGGTCGAGAACATGAAGAAGGGGGCGGATATAATTATATAATTGGGATGTCTCTCAATTTTTCCAAACATGGGAAATGTGCATTCACGGCAAAACTAATACGTTATCCTCTCCAGAACTACCAGGAATAAAAAGGAAATCAAGGTTAAAACTATTAGGCGTCACATTTCAGGAAGATGCTACGAACTGGGAAATTCATATCGACCATATCCTATCCAAAGCCAGTTGTCGAATGTACATTCTTAGGGTATGCAAATCCTATGGATATCCTAAAGATCAACTCAATAAATTTGTTTAACTCGCTGCTCATGTTCGTATTCTTGTATGGGATTGAAGTTTGGGTGCAGGTTACTAGCGAAAATACCTAGACAGAATCTACAGGTTTCTCAAGAGACAACTATACGTGACTTAGTTAAAGGTAGGGACTCTAAGCTCTTTTAAGAACATAATCAGTGATAATCATATACTTCATGATTTGCTACCTCCAAAGAGGAGAAGTGTGCTCAGTGAGCACAAGCATGACTTTATATTACCCAGAGTTAAAACTGAACGCTTCATGCATTGGTTCCTTAATAGATGCCTCTTCAATTAAATTCAATGTATATAAGGAACGTCATAATGTTACAAATTTTTGTATATTCTTAATTATAACTGTCTTATCAACATATTGTAAAGTTACACGTTTGTTGTTTCTGATTTTGCAGAGAGGTGAAAACCTGTATCTAGCCTTTGTAGACTAGAAAAGGTATTTGTGTGGTGGGCAGATGAGGAGGCTGGGATCTATACCAGACATGGCTTAGTTTGTACGTGTCAAGGGCAAGTATTTCCACACGCAAAAAGAAGCAGGGTCTGGATTGACAACTCCTTCATTGCAAAGTTTGAGGTTCAAGTAGCGGTGTCCACCAGGGACTCTGTTTGAGCCCTCTGCGTTTCATCATTCTCCTGAGAGGACGCCGTCTAGTGAACGTTCGCACAGGGTTGCCCTTGAGAGTTGTTGTATGCGGACGATCTTGTACCCGCCTCAGTCCGTGGAGGGACTACTGCAGAATTGAGTTTGGGTTCAAAGTCTCTTCTTTAGCAGTACCGTCGATATAGGCGATGGAATATGCAGAAGACAAAGGTCATGATCT
>NC_090885.1:32181069-32193569 GCF_036669925.1 Montipora capricornis
GAAGAATTGATTATATCAATGTCAAGAAGATAGTCAAATGCTCGATTTGATTGGCGCATTAACTATAGATCAATTTTCACTGTCACGCAACAAAAAAAAATAAAATCGAAACCGTTCAATGAAATAAGCCAAAAGCTTGAAACATTGTAGGAGACAAATTCGTTAATCACCTCACCAATTCTCAGGTCTGTGCGCTACAGCGTTTCTGAGTTATTTGTCAAAGCGTTTCACGCATCTTTATAGAGTTCATAATCCTGGAAACTCAAGTTCATCGCCTCGTTTTTCGCCCTTTGGCGCGGTACTGGGTTTCAATAGGCGTATTGCGTGACAAGTTATATTTTATATATGGCGTGACAAGTTTTACATTTTCAAACAAGTTTTATATATAGCGTCACAAGTTTTATATTTTCAAACATGTTTTATATACGGCGTCACAAGTTTATATTTTGTAGCACGTTTTATGTATAAGCTAAGATGTTTTATATATTTAATGATAAGTTTTATATATGACAAGCGGCATTCCATAATTTCGAGTGCAATTTGGAATAAACGAGCGCGAGTAAATTTTTTCAAAGACGAAAAAGGGAGAGTGCAATTTGTAGTCTTGCTTATTTATTCCAAATTGCACGAAAGAAAATCATGTGATTTCTTTTTACCAACAGACATGAAAAAAATATCGAGAAAAAAAATTGTGCCCTCCAGGGCTAGCATTTGATTGGCTATCTGTGGCTTTCTTTGGTCATTGACCAATTAAAATGCCTGGTTTGTCTACGTCTTTTTGTACTGGATTAACTATTTTTTGCACTGTGTTACTTGAAAACCAATCAGAATGGACGTATTTTCCCATGTATTCTATTAGAACAGAAACTAGTACTCGTTGTGATACTCGGGGTCCTCGACTGAACGCTATTTCGGTATAAAATCTCTGTTGCCCCCAGAAGCCGTAAAGACAACCTATATATTATCTGTTTTTTTTCCTCAAAACAACTTGTCAAGGAAATTCGAAATGGTCTCCAGCACAAGAAATGTTATTGCAACTGACAATAGCTGCTATCAAGCTACTGTAGTATCAGAACTTTGGAGCATGGATCCAAGGACAAAGTAACTTTAGAGCTAACTCAATAATTGTTTTCTTCAGTTTCAGAAATAATAAACAAAGTGAAGCAGCTCAATAAACATGACCAATTGACCCTCTTAAAGCGCATGTAAGTTGTTGGCACTAAGAAAATATCACCCCTTTGGGGGGGGGGGGGGGGGGGGAATTTTGAAAGGCTTGTGGGCAAGTGTGACCTCGTGTGATTTACATGCCCCTTGGAGGCGTTCCGAAGTGCTCTTGATGTATGGCAATGAAGCTTCTTCGGAATCTCTAGAAACAGATCCAGTGTTCGGTATTGTTAGCATCCAATCAGGATAGTTGTTGGCTTTCAAGGCTTGCTTAACATGTTGAATTTCCTTTACTTTGTCAAGTTCTTTAGACACCAAGGTGTGACCTCGAAGTAGCAGAGTGTTAACTACAGCTCTTTTATGTTGAAGATGACAGTTAGAATAGAAATTCAGATATTGATCAGTATGAGTCGGTTTCCGGTATACGGTGACCTTCGTTGAGCCATCTTCGTTCACGTGAAGGCAGGTGTCAAGAAATGTAATTCTGCCGTTCTTTTCTTTCTCCGAAATGAACTGGATGTGTGGAGTGATGGAGTTGACATGATCGCCATTCGGAAAATGAGCTCACTGCGCATTCATGAATTTTGGTCAGCGTGTCATGAACATATCGATACCACATAGCTGACGGGGTAGGTGCAGTATCCTATGCTCTGCTCCCAAAGTGTTCCATATAAACATTGGCGACTATGAGTGAAATTTGGGAATCCATTGCGGCCCCTTGTTTTTGCTTATAGAATCCATTTTGGAATGTGAAGTAGGAAATAGCAAGGCACATTTCAAGTAGGGTGGATAATTGTTGTTGACGACAGCATTACCTATGAGAAATTGACATCCGACCCAACTAGATCTATAAAGAACAAGCTCATTCAAATTTTGAGAGATTGGCGAAGAGAGGGCAGAATTTTTGACTCCCTATATAACCAAGTGTACCTTATTTTATTCCTAAATTCTACGGTCTTCCCTAGATTCATAAGAAAGATGCTCCGCTACGACCAATAGTCTCAAGCATTAGCAGTGTGATATGTAATACTGCTAGGTCTCAACGATCACCATATCATCAATAGTGAGGATTTCATCAACAAAATCGTAGATCTTGAAGTACCCCCGGGACTGAAACTCGGGTCATACGATGTTTCGGCGTTGTTCACGAGTATCCCGATCAATGAAGCTATTCCAATTATTGTTTGATCAACACTGGAAGGTGACCCAACTTTACCAGATAGATGTTCTCTGGATGTACCACGATTATCCACCCAACTTGAAATGTGCCTTTCTAGTACCTACTTCACATTCCAGGATGAATTCTATAAGCAAAAACAAGGGGATCGCGATGGGTTCCCCAATTTCACCCATAGTCACCAATCCTTATATGGAACACTTTGAGAGCAGAGCATTGGTTACCGCACCTACTCCGCTAGCTATGTGGTATCGATATGCTGATGGCACGATGACCAAAATTCCATCAATCCACACATCCAGTTCACTTCGGAGGAAGAAAAGAACGGCAGAATTCCATTTCTTGGCACCTGCCTTCACGTGAACGAAGATGGCTCAACGAAGGTCACCGTATACCGGATCAATATCTGAATTTCCATTCTAATCATCATCTAACACATAAAAGAGCTGTCGCTAACACTCTGCTAGTTCGAGCTCACACCTTGGTGTCTGAAGAACTTGACAAAGTAAAGGAAATTCAACATGTTAATCAAGCCTTGAAAGCCAACAACTATAAGTCCTGATTGGATGCTAACAATACCGAACACTGGATCTGTTTCGAGAGATTCCGAAGAATCTATCAACGAGAAGAGAATATATGCTTCAGTGCCATCCATCAAGGGCGCTTCGGAACGCCTCTAAGGAGCATTCAAATCACACGAGGTCACACTTACACACAAGCCTCGCGTCAGCTCGTGATTCACGTGGGTCACCAGAAATAAGCAAATACCGCTTATTTTTGCTCACCATTCTTCTAATTCCTATATATATGAATATAAATAGACATCTATTCACGAAAACTGCGAAATTCTACTCAAACGGTTTAATGGTCACTTAAATCCGTTTGTGTTGGCCTTTAGCTCCACTCGCGCGAGCAACTCGAATGAGCGGGTGACGCATGCGTAAATGCCGATCTTGTAACCCCCTCATTTTTCCTGATTTTGCAACTTTACTGGTTTATATCTCTGCTTCCGGACGGTGAATTTTTTTCACTTTTTGCATGTTAGCTTAGATTAATTTAAAACGTTTGTCTTTCAAATTTTAAAAAATTCTGTAGGTGAAAAAAAAATTAGACACATTTCAAAAAACTGATTTTTCTGAAAAACTTACCTACAAATTTTGTTGAATTTTAAATATTTTAGAGGTTATTTCTAACATTATCTGGTAACGCTGAATGGGAAGATTATACCTTCCAGTTTTTTCAAAAAAGACAATATATCTTGATTTTAAGGCTCAAAGAAATGCCTTATATCGTTGCCATGGTAACGTTATTTTGGAGGAAAATGTGATGTGAGAAATATGTGATGGGTACTCAATACACTTGCCAAATTTCGTCTTGATATGATTACCCTAACTGTATCTAAGGACAGAATATGTTTGTTTGAAAAAAGGAGAAACTATTCGAGCCTCCTTAAGATCACAACTAGGTAGTGTTAAACCTTAAAAAGTATGGAACCGTCTATCACATCCATTGCGAACAATGTAAGAAAGATTATGTGGGCGAAACTTCTCGGTTATTATAAAGTCGAGTAAAGGAACATCTTTCTAGGAATTCGTCAGCTGTTCATGAACATTGCCAGCTTACGGGTCATTCAGTGGATTCCTGCAAAACAGAAGCTCTTGCCACGGAAAGTAACACATTCAAACGCCACATAAGGGAGGCAATTGAGATAAGATTACGAGAGCCCTCTTTGAACAGAGACAATGTCTTCGGATTAGCCAACATTTACGACACCATTTTAGCTCCCTCAGGACCATTATATAACCCTTCTTAACATTCAAATTTGCATTGTGGCTGACAGTTCGGTGGATCCGAACGAAATATCCCACTAAGTGTTTAATTGCGCTCTGAGTACAGGAAAAAATATTTTAAAATCATGATTCCAGAGCAGGAAAACAAAATTTTTGATTCAATTTGTATACTGTCAAAATAAGCAGTGACACCACAGTATGGCGGCGACAAGGAAATATATATGAGAAGTGAGCAAATCCCATTGTCACATGATAATTGTCTGAAATTTATTTGTATAGTACGTCCATGCTGAGAAGGTCTTTTAAATCTGTTATTCCCATAACCGCGTGGTCCATTTTTACACCAACTGTGACACAGACCCAAAACTAGATTACAAAAAAATCATCGTAGAAAGTGCTACCTTTGTAGTGACATCTGTAAATGGTTACGGAGACTCTCTTGTCGTCTCCGATAAGGACGATGAAGTGCATAGGCCCTATCTCACAGCCCCTCAATGTTCTTGACCTAGCGGGAAGTGAAAGACCCCTCACAATATTGGCAAAGAGAAGGGCATTGAGTTCCCGGTGTGCGGTCTGTCCTCTGTATCTTATCATTGTAAGAGGGTAAATGCTCGGAGATACTAGCTATAACAAGAGCCACTGTGCAATCCTAGGGAAATGATAAGATGTAAACCGATGTTGTCCGCTTTAGAAAGCGTAATCGTTGTAGCAATTTTTGCATTTGGAGGGATTGGGTGCTCTCTGTAAGTTGTCTGGCATGGTATACACGCCTTTCGTTACCCACCTTTAATTTAACTACGAATATTGTAAATTCGTTTTCTACCAGAGCTTGGATCGCCACTCGTAGCCTTTGCTACGGGAAAAGATTACATGAAATATCGGCTTCAAAAATCATATATTTGAACTGTGGGTATGAAGTTTTTCAGTGGGAATTAAAATGATCATCACAATTGAGATACGTAACTTGTTACAAAGAAAGTGAAAACGATGTACATACTATAGGACGAAACGGGCAACGCGAACCCGCGGGACTGTGTTGCACATGTACTGCATGACCACTGATTCATAAAGCTTTTGTGAACTGGTTAGTTGTATCCGCAAAGGGGTGAAAAATGGGGATAAGGCATTTGTTATATAAAGTTACTGCAGTTAGAATGACCTTGCACCACATTTAGAGCAACACCTTAGGCAGCTGCAAAGACGCCTGCAAAAAACTATCCCGGATACCAATCTATAAGACTAGTATGGCCAAAAGGGGAGTACGGCGAGTAGTGGCGACCGTAATCTGTTGTCTTTCTTATTCTGCTTTACTCAACAGCACTGATGAATTACTCGCCGCAGACGATGAAGTGATAGACCCACCGGAAGATGAGGTCTCACAGTCAACACCCACTGTGAATAATACAAACACGGGGCTTTTAAACTATTTTACAACAAGAACGACTGATAGCCTAGAATTCAATTCAGCGTTCCCAACCACAAATGAGCAAACAACTTCCGAAGTACGGGAAGTATTTACGAATTCTGCAACAACAACTCCACATCACTCCCCCTTCTCTGTAACAAGTACGACAAATGTGAGGACAAACTCTTCCACCTCAGAAGAAACTGTAATCAAAACTTCTCCATGGACACCTGAGACAAAGTTAAATGCAACATCAACTAAAAGAGTCTTACCAACGAAGGCAACAGCCCAATTGCAAAAGGGACAAAATACAACATCGCAAAATGAAATAAGCAAAGAAAAACAACTTCTAAAGGTATGAAAGATCGTTATGGGGTTTTTTGAAATTGAAAATTTGGGTTATTCAGACGACCGTTAATCAAATATGCTTTTAACCTACAATACTGGACAAAACGTTTAGGGAGAGTTAAGCCTTTCAACCGCTGTTGAGCGATCGCATGCAAACTAACAGACCTTTTCCCGTCCATGTCGAGGTTGGTTATTCAGGGGCTCTATTCTGCTGCCTTGGCAGTTGTGGCTTTAAGGAGCTCGTGAGCACCTGGGGCGGTCAAATACATGTTATACCAATTATAACTGGATGAGAAGGAAAAGGAGGTCTCGAAAAACATTGTGTATCTGCTGAACATGCCACGATGCATTACAATACGATACATACTGAATTGACCGCTCCCCATAGGGGCTTTTCAGGGTCAATAAATCAACGAAACAACAGAACACAACTACAACTGTTAAGAATCCCAACTGGCCGGAGGCAAACCAGTTGGCTTTTTACAAGTGCAGCTGGGAAGTTGAACCGGGGAATACCAGGATCAAATTCAACGAGTGGTCAGAGCGGGTCTTGAACCCGGGTTCTCCGGATCTCAAGGCAAGCGCCCTAACCACTGGGCCACACTGCCTCCTGAATAGCATTAGCATTACTTGATTATTCCGACATCTTCTCTTCATGTATCTTGTCAACGAGTTAGAGGCCGATTGTTACTTTCCCGTCAAAATAGCATCCCCAGCAATTCCCAATAGTGATTAGTTTTAAATCATATAAGATTTGAAAGTAAACATTATCTGTATGAGAATTTTTTTATCGTGAGAGCTGTTCCTTGTTTGTGAGAATCTTAGTGTGATCGCACTGTCTCCAGAGAATTTGTATTGCCAGGGACTATGTAGAGGTTGGGGCTGTAGTCCCTACTCCGGTTTTGCTATTGGTGTTTTGGTGATCTGGTTTAGTGCATAATAAATTGGGGAACAGTAGCCTTCGATTATTGTTCTGCTCAGTTTTTTAAACACTCACACCACAGGCAACCCAAACACATAATTTGAATGCTCAGTTAGGTAACGGTTTGCAGGGTCTGGGGTTTATATGAGAAACATGAAATGCAGAAAAAAAATCGGCTAATTCTAGTTTTAGCGAGGAAAACACAAGAAATAAACTTACTCTTACTTCATTTTGTGTCCTTGTGTCGATTTAAGGCGTCCTGGGCAAGTTTTGAAATTTGCTCCTATCCTTCATTAAAAGAAGACAAGACTGGACGCTCGCAACCTCTGTAGCCACTGATCACTCCGCGATCGAGGACAATTTAATCCCAAAAATCGGCTTGATTCGTCCTTTTGTCCACTCTCACATGAAGATCGACAACAAACGATCTAGCATAAATGCCCAGAGTCCCAGAGCAATCTCCACATGCTTAGAGAACGGGCCAATTTTCACAAAGAACCCGCCGCTTTCTCCAGTCTGAGAGCCGTTCGCCATTCAAACAGGACACGACCGTTGGTCTGGTGACAATTTCAGCGTCTCTCTAGGGGTAGGTATCCAAGATCAAATTTCGCCTTTCTGGATCTTTCGCACGTCCCCACGGGCTTTTGACGAATACTCAATCGCGTTGCTCAACTACGTAAACACGCAAATATCAGTTGATTCTCGAACGTTTTCCTAGAGAGAAATTACTTGCTCCCCGCTGCACTGCCATGGAATCAAAAACCATCCGCGAACCTAACGAGTCGTCCTCAGTTGAAAGCAACGGAAAATATCCATTCGCTGTCCTGGTCATTCTGAGCAAAGGAAGTCTTTCGATTGTTAACAATGCGATGTGATGATCACGTTGGTTCTCTTTTTCTTTTTCTCTTTTTTTTCCCTGCATTTCATGTTTTCCATATAAAGCCTACAAACCGTTATGTTGACTGAGCATTCAAATTATGTGTTTGGGTCGCCTGCGGTGACAGCTGAAATACCCGAGAGCTTCGCCTGGTTGGTTCCTTAGGTGTGATTACGACTATATTTCATTATCTTGTTTTTTCCGATACATAGATCACTCAAGTCCAACCACAGTAAATAAAAGACAGGACAAAAGGTAAGGGAAACTCTGGTAATACAACACACTGTTGCCCAACGTCGTTCCCAGGGTCCCAATTATCTCATCGACAAAGAGACCCTCGGCTGGGAACCACTTACCTTCAATTGCTAGTGTCATCACACGTCAATATTGGCAGTGACAATGATTAAGATAATGATGGTGACAAAGGTTCAGCTCAGTTCAGTTCAGGTCAGTTTCAGAGAAACCGAAGACATGCAAATAGCGAAAGAAAACAATTAAACGTTTGATACGAATTTGTCGTCGGTTTGTCCCTGAACTCCATTGATCAGCTGAATACGTTGTGCAGTCATTGGTGAAGAAAGGAAGTGCAGCCCCCTCGTTACGTCTGTCCTAGTCGACTTATTCTCCCTCGTATTCCCAAGAGACTGGTTACAGACCTCCACCGATACGCTAATCCACCTCTCTGTCTGCTTTCCTTTCAGTCGAGGAAATGGATTGTTGGGATACAAAAGTAATTTTCCAGCGATTTTTATGATAATTCTGTTGTTAATCGTGGTGATTTACTTTGGTTATCATAACAGAAACAAGGTGAGTTACAAATAAGCTCTTGTCGATGAGATGAAGATTAAGTCACCGACAGCTTGCTAGTTGGGGCCACAAATTTTGCTAGTCCTTATCTTTCTTCCTATTTTTTACCATGCTCGAGGAACTACCGCCTTGTGATAATTAGCTCAGACCACATGGCTAGAAGCACCAACGTATCTGATAAGTCGACTAAGTTCTGCTATGACTTATCTTCTCCGTACTGAATAATCTAGTGGATAGCGCTCTCTTCCTTTAAATTTGAATGGCTGAGACTAGTTTCTAAAACAACATAAATCGTTGAAAGATGAAAAAGGCATCCGCTGTGACCAATCCACCTCCTTTCCCTTAAGAATTCTACAGTGTTTCACTATGTTGAGATTCCCTCCCCCCCACCCCCTCCCCCCAACCTGCTGAGAGAATCAGTGCGGCAGCAAAAGTAACAATCCCAAAAGAACAGCAGGCTACGGGTAGCCTACACTTTGTTTGAAGGATTTTTAGCCGACTTCCTTTAAGTTCACAGTATCTCAGTGGGTTTTTTGTATGCTACAATATCTAGGTAAATATCCAGTTTGAATTCCGTAGTCCGACGTCCAAAGTCCACATTCCGTGACCCAATGATAGGGTTTAAGTGCGATCGTGGATATTTGTTTACATTTAAAACTGTTGCTAACAGCGTTGATTCCAATCAAAACCACAAAACAGATGCTTTTCAAGTCTCTACGATGATATTTAAAAATATTTAATAATTTTTCTTAACAATACTGGGGGAATTATAAAATTACGATATCTGTTACAGAGTCATACGATAGCCGGATAAACTCGTTTCCGGTCACGCACACTATTGTTTCATACATATTTCCCCGTTTATCTGTCACGCAGTCTTCCGTGGTTTAGTGGTCATCGCGATTGCCTCTGAAGGAAGAGACTCACTACGAGACAGAGAAGTCTTACGCATGCGCAGCCAGAGCGCGACCCGAAAAAAAAGTCCAAAAACGAAGTCGTTAGAACTATAAGGTTCCACTGACGTTTATACTCCATGAACAATGCGCTTTTTGTGCGGAACAGTACTGCCCACCTTGTCTATGGCAGTTTCAGTGATTTGCTTTATCTTCTCTCCTCGCCATACCAAGAGAAAAATGAGAAATGTTCCGTTTCACAAATGCTCTAATGTAATTACAGGGTGAGATGTTTGTTAGGTCTTTTTTCTGTCTCGAGAACGTAACATTTCGACAAATTATTACGTTTTAGATCCAGAGATTTATCAAGACAGGCTACTCTAGCCGAAATCATGGCAGTTCAGGTTACGTCAAAGTCAAAGTCGAAGACGAAATCAATCTACCCCACGATGCCAACAGACATTACGTCTATTAACACAATCTAGGGAGCAGGACAAAATAGTCAGAGTTGGACAGGATGAGGAGCAGTAAAGCATTTTCACTTCAAGAACCTCTTTGTTTTTGTTTTCAAACCCTCATTTTTGTTCTAAACGTACCGTACATTTCACTAGACACGGACGTACTTTCGGATTCGAACGTGATCTTTGAGGCGAAATTCTTCCTACCCAGCGTAGCAAGCGAAGGGCTCCGAAGAGATTTCTCCGCTTTCTAGCCGCGCAAAAAAATAAAATAAAATAAATAAAAAAAAAAATGTGAAGAAAGCCGCACAATGCTTTTTGTCATGTAGCAGAGGGAGAGCCGTATTTAAACAAGAAGACGTCAAAACGTCTAGACGCATAGGTCTGGCTGTTTAGTGCGCCCCGTCTTTGTGCTAGACGGCTTTAATGGTTTTCGACGACTACGACGCCTGACTTTAGAGGGAATTAGCATCCCGTTTCGGGCCAGCCTATTTCAGGCTATCAGTGGATCGGGAAGAGTGTAGTTGTGGCGAGGGTGAGAGCAAGTCTTTTCTAGCCCTGGCCACTATCCGGAAGTCCCGACCCGACAGCCTGGAACAGGCAAGTTTTGGGTGAAATTCTCGTTTTTCCTACATACACAAAGTATCTTTTCAAAATATAGAGACAAGTCAAGTTAGAGTGAGAAAGTTTTCATGCATTTATGATAAGCAGCGGTCTGCTGTTTGCCGTTTAACGCTTCTTATTATATAGATACTGATGAAATACTAGGATTTTCCTTCTTGCGAAGAAAACATATCTTCACCGCGCGCAGTGAACATATTTTTATCTTTCACATGTGAGAATATAGGTGACGTCATGGTAACGAACACGATTAGTCAATAAAAGGCGAGCTTCCCCTAATTGTAAGGTACTTTTGTGCTTTAATAAAATTCTTCTCTACAACAATAACATTTTTATTGCACAATTTTACATTATCAAGATTTTTTTCATATCTTTTTTCATGTTACACAACATGCATGTTTTAGCGGTTGGTGACCACTTTTTCATCATTTCGAAAAAGAGTAATTAAAGCAAGTTGTTTTTAATCTGGATATTTCATCAATATCTATATAATAAACAGAACGTTACATGGCCGCGCGGGGATACGGATTTTATCTTCTTGTGCTGAAAGTATCTCTTACTCGTTCGCTTCGCTCACTCGTGAGAGATACTTTCAGCACTCGAAGATAAAATTTGTATCCCCGCGCAGCCATGTAATATCCTCTATATATTCTCTCTATTACGCACGATTGTAACGCACTTTGTCTGACAATTAATGTTTCTACCATTTTTCCCGCATTTGTTTTAACAAGGCCAACAATGTGTAGGAAAAGACGAAAGGTCAGTCAAACCCAATGGAACCAAAATGTTGGAAATCTTGACGTCGTACTTCCGTATATACATTTTATAAAATAATTAGGATAGTACGCACACTCCCATTGGTCAATAGCTGTGTTTAGACGAGAGTATGGAAACACGGCTTTGACATCATACCAAATTTGATTGGTTATGTATTGTCGGACGCGTGTTTTGATTGCCTGGTAGGAAACATGAGTGTGTGTCAAGAAAATATGTTTCAATCAAGAAGTAAAAAACCGGCATTTTCCTTTATTTGTGGAATTATCTTTGAGAAATGTTTTATAAAAGCAATAGAGGATTTTTTCCGTGTTTCCATAGGAGTTGGGAGAATTCTCGACAGTTATTTTCACCCTGAGATGCATAACTGTCTCGAATTCTGCTAACTCCCCTCGTGTTTAGATGAGGCTATGGAAACACGGAAAACGTTATTTCAGACAGCTCAGTAACACAGTTGTAGTTTATACATTACAAGCATTATGAATAAAGACAACTTTTATTACAAAAAATGCATATAAAGGGTGAACACAATCTTATTTGACATTACTCCTTAACTGACTAATCGAACTTCAAGACTGCCATTCAAAAACACATGTGGTGGTAGAAAAAGGCAAATGTACTTTAACTGGTTATAGAGCGGTTTTCAATTGGGTGTCGAAAGTGATTAGCGAATTGCTTTGGTTTATGATTACTTCACTCAGTGATTGGTTCAAAGTTCTCGCGCCACTTTTTCAACCAATTAGAAGTGAAACCAAAACCAATTGTGGCTCGGGCGTGCACATTTTCCCGCGCTTTGTGTCGGCTACGTGTAATTACTTCGAGTTTAGATTGGTTTACTGGATTGTCTCTGTCCTTTTTGATTGGCAAAAGTAATTACTTTGGTTTTGGTTTTACGACACTCGATTGAAACTCGCTCTATTAATTCATTGCCTATACTGTACGTCAAAAGAGTCCAAGAGAACTACCAAAAATACTTAGGACAAAATAATACGTTTTGGACATTTTTACAACGTAGCAGCGATTATGGCAACAAAATATGTTTGATTTGTCTATAGGGTGAACCAGGGTGCCTTTGAACCTTTCGCATTGTTGCCTCAAAGAAGCCCGCATGGATGGTTGGACTTTTTGGACGTTTGTGAAATCAATATCCTCTTTTATGAGTGCTAACCTAATCATCCAGAAACGCGTTTTCACTTGGTCATCCAAATTTTAGTATAATTATAATTCCCAAATACTCCTAGATATCACTTTCATGAGAAGTCTC
>NC_090885.1:32198569-32216069 GCF_036669925.1 Montipora capricornis
CTGATTTTTGCTGAGGGAGGAAAACCAGGGAACCTGTTGAAGGTTCCCTCAAAGCAGAGTAGAGAACCAACACAAAGTCAACCCACTTCTGGCAACCCGTACAGGAATTGAACCTGGGCCACATTGTTGGGAGGCGAGTGCTCTCACCACTGCGCCAACTCTGCTTCCCTGCTAGGAGGGTTACTTTTTTTTCAGAAAATAATTTTCTGGCTTTTATTACATTCATTTATATATCTATTTTTCATCCAAAAAAACAACCTCAATATATGCAAAAATTTAGTGATTTAGAGCTACAAAGAGTGAATAGGCCAGTTTCAAAAATACCATAATACTCTTTGTTTCAACTCCAACATTTTGCATAATAAGCATTTTTAAATTTCCCTTGGGACTTACAATGGCGCCATAAATAAATAAAAGCAACGCTTATTCAAAATTCTGGAGGGCAAACAAAGAGTATTATGGTATTTCTGAAAGTGGCCCACTGCAGGCCTTGGCGTGCCACTCCCACAATATTCGACCGAAATCGACCCAATTTAAACTTCTAGCCACCACGAGTGAGCAAAACGGTAGGCTTGAAAGATCTCAGTCTCACATAATTAAACAGACGCTGACGTTTGGTTAATTCTTCGACCTTGTAGGAATCATGACCTCACAAAATGAAACTGTGCTCGAACGAATACACAACCAAAGTAAACTGAGTCGCCGATAAGCATGTAACTGTGATTGCGTAATGTACAGAGAGCAAACGAAGGGTTGAGAATGCCATGATGTTTTCGTTTGTTTGTTTGTAGCGGTGTCCTTAATAACCAAGCACCTATTCAAGATATATAAGATTGTATGTCCAAAATAACGTAATCAAAAAGCCCCGACACCTACCTTGCGAAAGTCTCAACACTGGTGAAGCAACACTGGTATGTGGTATGCTCGTCACGGAACGACCGCGTGAGATCTGAGACTCAAGCCAAGTCTTTTGCGGTCAACAGTGTTGAATTGGAACGCCCTTTACTTTTTGCCAATATTGACAGGGACGACCAGTCCACAAAGAGTAAAGTGAAATGAGTTTTGTGGCCTTATGTCCTTATCACCTTCCCTGGTGATACGAATTGTTCCTGATGATGGTGAAGCCGTAGACTGGACGGTTCATCAGAATATCGTTTTTCGAGATGTTCTGGTATGATTTCTGTTATGCATTTATAAATAACTTAATTTGACAAGAATGTACGCCGGTTTGTGAAATACTTTACAACTTTTTCCTCAAACGAAATTTGCTTAGAGTGATGCAGTTCTCTGCGAAATCTTAACTAAGGTTTAAATTTTGGAAGAAAAGCAGCAATAAGTCTGATTCACAGTGTGACGTGCACACGTGCACTGCCGCCTGAAACTTTTAGCTCTCACAGTTCTTATTCTGGTCAGGGGAAGGTACTGCCTTGTTAATTACTTTGATCCTGTCTGAGATAAGATAAATATCCCTTGTTTTTGCTTTTTTTGAAAATGAGTTAATTTATGAGGAGTTGTTATAGACGTGTGAATCAATACATGTATGTTATCATCATCAGCATAGCATGTTATTATGTGACCTGAGCCAAGTGCTGTTATTTGAGCCCTTGTAGAATTAGACACTATTATTTTTAAGTGCCATGCAAGGCTAATTCAGAAAGCTACTAAATACTTAAATGGTATCTAAGGTATGTTTAATGTTAGGGGTCATCCAAGGCCATATGAATTATTCTTCCTTGAAGGTCCTTTAAGATCCTTAAAAAGATTTTCACCAGGGTATGTCACAGATATGATTTTGCTATTTAAAAATTAATAATATAATCATTGATTGTCTTGTGGACTGTCTTATCTTGATACAGGAGGCAATATCCCAGGTGATGCCTAATACTACTGCCACTGCATTTGAATGTAAGCATACTACTGTATGGATGACTGCTATTCATGGATGATATTTTTATTTAGGAAGTGTAGCTGTTTTTTTTGGTTTTGTTTTAATTTTGTGTTTGTTTTGTCTCTTTATCTTGTATCACTCACATTCTGACCTGTAAGACCTTAGAGGGCTGTAATGTCAGGGTTTTCTTTACGGTTTTAAGTAGCCGGAGTTTTTTGACGGTTGTGGGTCCGGAGGACCCACATGATGGGCTTTAGCCCATCGCTTCTAGGGGGGTCCGGGGCATGCTCCCCTGGAAAATTTTTGAAAACTGAATGCCGGAAAATGCATTTCCTGGCATTTTGGGCCATGAAACTCAGACATTAGGGGATGAATTAAGCTACAATTATACTATGAAAACCATGTTACTCAAAGAAAGACGAAGCGACATTTCAATAATACAACCCTATAAACAAAAAGTTGAGGGATATTTTTTGTATCTTTTTGGTGGTTTTGCTGGAGCTAACGAGCATGGCAAATATTGCCACTTGACAACGTGTAAACATGGCACATACTTTGAAGGACTAAGACCAGCAAAGGCTTCTGATTGGTTGTTAAATAAAGAAGCTGATTGGAGGATACTAATTGGCCAATGGCGTAAAGGATGTTTCGATCCTGTTTAAGTGTGAAGATGACACACATTCGTTCCATTGTGTAACTAGGGGGAAAATATGCTTGCAGAACTTGGTTGTAGTAATTTTGAAAATTGAAAATCACTCGAGCGGTTTAAGAGTGATGTAGTGTTTTTTCCGAAGAGTTTAGGAGTTCCGTAAAGCAGTGAGAGTTGATCAAGAGTGACGTTGGATAAAGATCCGTTGTCATGTTGAAGCGTAGAGATGCCCTCGAGAGGACAAGCACTTACGCGGGCAAGTAGGATTTAACTCCGAGGAGCGTTACGTTCAAGTGTTTAAATAAAGTCTAGGAGTCCTCAGCTTCTACGTTCGCTATAAATGATCAACTGAAAGGTTCGAAGTGGAAACGAAGGAGCGGTTAGTGAATGACCAGGGGCTAGTTTTGTTTCTCAGTTGAGTTGTGGTAAGAGATGCGTGAACGCAGGCTGAGCGTGTTGCTAGCAGAACATCATATGTAAATTTCCTTCTGGATTGAAAACAAACCTTTTGAAAGTGTTTCTTTGTTTACAAGTTTTTTTATGATTGCGGCGTGATTAAAGGAAGTTTTGCACGAACTAAAACGTCCTTGAGTGATTTTTCCTTCCGGTAAGATACAATTGGTGGCTGTTTAAAGATATTGAAATCCAATATGGCGGACAACAAATCATATTGTTCCTACTTTCCCGCCTCCACAGCAAGATTTTTTCAAAACGAAAGTCTCAAGCATAACGTTTTTAAACTGCCCTTGAGTCAGAAGTCTTTTATGTGTTTTCAGAAAAGATAGGCACTGCAAATTTTTATTTGTATTGAGCCCAAGTAGTTTAGACCTCATAAACATCATCTCCTCTACATGTCTTGACTCTTCAAACAATGAAAGTAGGCAGCGAAACCTGACAGAGAAGGCCGTGAACTTCGCCGGCTGCCGGCTCTTACGTACTTGTATATACAACCCTGTACTGTGGAGGAAAATTATTAAAGGGATGTCACAAAATCAATGGCTTTTTGACAATAAGTACAAGACTAATAATGGAGAGTTTGAATGTACAAAATCCCTGTGCTGTATATTAAATCAGTTGTATTCACTTCTCACTCATGATCTCTCCTTCCCTGTTATATTTGAGGTTACCTTAACTACATGTATGCTGCAGCTGGGCCATCAAAATAATTTATAGTCATGAGACCATCACATTTTCTCAACTGTTCAAAAAACATTTTTCCAGTTCAAAAAAAGTCTTAAATGAAAATCTTTTGATAATAACTGTCACATCGGTGATGAAGTCAAGATATTTTTGGGTTCTGGTTGTAGGCTGGACCACAATCCACAAATTAATTGATTGATTGATTGATTGCCATCTTAAACTTTGGTCAGACAAGGTGTAATGACCAACTACAATAATTTCCACCATTTAGATATAAATTTCCAGTAATTAAGTGCGATTTGCCACTGTACTTGTTGTATCACTGCAAATTCTTCGCTGTTAAATTTTATTCTAATGGCAAGAAATAAGAACGCTCAACATTAGGATTATTTTTCAATTTGCATTAATCCATTTCTTGCCTTGCCACACAAGACAGAAAAACGCATGTTTCAGGCAAAATTAATTGTTCTTGTGTGGACGCAAAACTCACTTAATTATGTGCACAAGTTGACTAATGTCAGAATTTTGTTTTCTTTAAGGCCAGCTTCATGCACATTTTCTTTTCATTTGAAATGTTTTAATTTGAAATTTTACTGCAGATGAAGATGAAGAAGGAGACAGAATAACTGTCAGAGGTGATGAAGAGCTGCAGGCTATGATCAGTGCAGTAAGTTGAAGATTTTATAGCAATTTTGGTCCGTCATGTACTGTATGTAGCTTAAAATGATAGCATACTTTTTACAAATTGTTACAAATAAATAATCCTACAGCTGTAGAATTAATGTCTGGAGGAATACTGATCCCATCAAAAAGACAACTGTTTAAAGCCTCTCAGGATTTAGCCTGATTCTCAGACGGTCCATGTCGCTCTTGTCACACTCCCTTTGAGAAAAGTGTGTGACACGAGAATTAGGCTACTGAGGATTAAGCATCGCACAGGAATTTAGATTTTCGCTTTAGTTTCAAAGCCAATCATTCTGTGACTGGCATAATCAGTGTTTAGTATCTGAGCACATGCAGATTGAAAAGCACACATCAGATGAAATGTATAGTTTAATTGTCCTATCCCTTCTTGAAATCAGTGAGAGTGTAAATGTTTGGTGTGAACCAATATCTTGGTCGTTAGTGATAAAACCATGAAGTTACATGTAGCATTTTACATTTTTATGATTACAGCACCTTTGGATTACATCTGAACGACTGAAAAGGAATTTGTCACAGGAACCTCTAATTGTTTATCCAAAAGGTAATAAATTGGCTTAAAAATGCTTAATAAAGCTTAAAAATTAAAGTAGCTTACGATCCCTGAATCCTCTGGACCTTAATGCTTGCCAATGAAGAGGTCCTTTTATTGTTTGTTGGCTCGCTCTTACTGGGCTTCTGATAGGATGCGGAAAAAAATTGAAAATTATGCAGAAATTTTTTACCAAATTACGCATAACATGTGTTGATTATGCGGAATTTGAAACAGTTTGTATAATGACTAACAATTTGGCCCATCCAGTGTATACATTTTTGTGGTACATGTACATGTACATGTATTTCATGAAATTTTGAAATGAACGTGGTTCAGAACATGAATATTTTAAAAGAATAATAAACTTAATATATACATGTAGATGCACTTTTAAAATTTTATTTTGACTTGAAGTCAACTTTGAAAAAGTCCTAGTGCTCCCATTGCACTGTAGTCGTTACCTGTAACCTTCTGATTACTTAGTCTACTTCAGATGCTCGATCATTGAGTTATAGGTGACTTTTGGGGACTAAGGCTATTACAAGACGGCTTAGGGCACAACTGTGCTGCCATACTGCATTGTTTTGTTTTATCAACCTTCTGAATTGGAGATGGAGAAGTAGGTTGACACTCCAGCAGGGCCACATTGTAGCCTAACTAGCTGGTGGTTTTGTCAGTTTTAAAGCACTCAAAAGAGCCAGGAAGCTATGAGGGGAATGGGGCTCCATAATCCCTTCAGAGCTTCTCAGATAGTTTTAGTTTCTTTGCTTGCTTGCTTGGTGAACTAACCTGCAGTACTGTATGTTCTATAGCGATCTTAGGACATGCATTTTAGCCCAAGCTAATATAATTAAGTCCACTAATTCTAAGAGTCTACTCCCTCTGAGCCCTTTAGTTCATTATTGAGCATTAATTAGATCATTGTATTACCAGCTTGCAGAACTTCAAGAAGAAGAATTTTTGTGGACTTACGGTAAGTCTATCAGATTTTCACGAAAATTGCTGCCATTTAATGCACCACTGCTCCTGAAAACAGACTAGTCAGTTATAATGGGAGAATGCACTAAGAATGTTCATTAGACCCCAGTTGTTCAAACGATAGATAGCGCTATCCGCCGGATAAATCACTACAGTGTATCCCCTGGATAACTCAATTGGTTTTGCTAGTGTTTATATATCCGCTGGATAGGGATTTATCCAGTGGATAGTGCTATCTATCGTTTGAATAACTTGGGCCAGATGAATTCAGGTTTCATTCTTTTTTGCCCCTTTTGTTCCCACCTTCCTAAAGAGAATTCTCTTTGAAGAGGGAATATTTTTTCACTGGCGTATCATCTTACACCTGACATTCTCTATAACAGATAAACACAAAAGCTTCACCAGTGAACAACGCAGTTCCACCAGTAGTCAACAGGCAACTAAATGTGTGAGTTTAACCTACACGTATGTGAATTACATCGTGATATATATGATTGTTTCTTTTTTACCGTTGGTGATTTGTTTTTAAAATTGATCATCACTCTCCACAGCATAATTATGTTTCACAACATTAAATTTTATTGCTGAATGCTTTCAAATGGTTCTTACACTGTAAATCTTAATGATCCCTTAAGATGTAAGAACTGTTAAAGAAAAGAGTGGTTGGGCACATGTCATGTAACTTGACAACCCTTTTTCCTACTTTCAAAGTGAAGCAAAACTAGATTATTGATTCAGAAGAACTATCTTTATTTCACCAAGGCTATAAAATAGACTATATCACAAAGATCAAATGGATGGTAATTAATATGGAAATGAAAATAATACATCAGCACACAAATATTCATACATAAATGAATTACATAAAAATATTGAAGATCCGTTACCAGGATTCATGCTAAGAAAGAAGTAAAATCGTTCTCTGGTAAAAAGTTTTGAAAAAACTATGAGCTTTCGACAGACTGAACTGCTGCCTTCAACGGATAAAAATGTGTGAATCTTAAGCGAAAGAAATTTAAATATAATGAAAAATTCGCATAAATTAAAGGATAAAAGCGTGTAGTAGAAAGAATGTTAAAAATGCTAAGAAAATTAGTGTTTCTTTAAGAGAATGTGATATTGTCTTGGGAGCGGGCACAAATTATTGTCTGCCCCAACAATCATGATATTGACTTAACAATTCTAAAATCATTGACAAAGCGAACAACCGGAGTAGAAAGACATTGGAGTCATGGCACACGGCAAAAACTGTTGGGGCAGACAATAATTCGTGCCCCCTCCCAAGACAATATCACATTCTCTTAAAGAAACACTAATTTTCTTAGCATTTTTAACATTCTTTCTACTACATGCTTTTATCCTTTAATTTATGCAAATTTTTCGTTATATTTAAATTTCTTTCGCTTTTAGGCTTCACACATTTTTATCCGTTGAAGGCAGCAGTTCAGTGTGTCGAAAGCTCATAGTTTTTTCAAAACTTTTTACCAGAGAACGATTTTACTTCTTTCTTATAAATGAATTAGTTAATAAATACTCAAAATTGGCAAACAAATACTGGTACAGGTGAAGACATGCACGGCGCCATAACGAACACCAGTTACTGTGGGTGTGGCAATTGCAGATGTAAGCTGGTAACAAAAGTAATGTGATTTCAGAGGTTGAGTATTATTTTATATATATACATGTAATTTCAATCTCTAATTTTGTTGAATACACACTGTAGATCACGGTGCGTACATTAGCATGATTAGTATAGTCATTATTTTTCTCTTTCTCATAGTGGCTTGCACAAGACTGAACGTGGTGACATCAGAAACATTTTAGCCAATGGTCAGGTATGTCCTTGACTATTAACTGAATAATTGGTTTGAGCAAAAAACCTTTTTTTATGAGGAACACTTGCATTAAAAGGAAACGTACATGTAGATATAAACGTTCAGTGCAATTACCATGCAAAAGAAAACACTGAGTCATGTGAGTCTGAGTTATGCACTAAGTGGAAGTTACAGCAAATGTTTTCATATCCTGACTTTTCACGCGAAAACCGATGCGTTTATAACATTTGTTGTAACTTCCACATGGTGCATGTAAGTGTAGCATCGTTTAACATGTAAATATGACCTTTGATATTTATATGGCGAATTTTGATGTATGTACATGTATAACTGTCCTGATGCACATGTACAACCACTTGATATATGTATGTCATTCTTATTTTGTAAATAGCTTATCTTAATGTTTTGTCCCTCTAAATTTAACAAGCGTAGGTTCATCTACATGTACATTCATGTACATGACTGTATGTTTATTGAAAAGTTTCAAGTAGCCCCTTCCCATGGTCAATTCTGATTGGCCAACTGATTTGTCTATACATGTACTATGCTACCAAACCTTGGTCAAACATTTTATTACAACAGCTTGTTTAAATTTATGTACAAGTTTGTCTGTATGACTTAGTCAGTACAATTAAATAAATGCATAATTATTTGTGAATCTGCAGGTATCGCACACTGACATTCAGCATCTGGACATATTAGGTCATGGAAACGGAGGCACAGTATATAGGTTTGTAACTAGAATCTGCTCTTTGTAAAACGAGTCAAGTGTGAGCTCTTTCTTATATGTTCGTTTTCTTTCTATTTTTTTTTAAGGGGGGGGGAGGGTTGGGTTGTTATGGAGATTGGATCAGCTATTAAATCTGCATTTTGTATAAAAGCAAAGTGTTTTGAAACTACTCAGTTTTGACAATTATTTGAAAGATAGGATAAATTTTGAAGGACACAGAGTGTATAACCACTAAAGATGGATGCCATCATGTTTGTTATACACACCCAAAAGGAAAAAAAAAACTTATAACAGAGTATCTCAATGTGAACAGGCTAATGAGAAAGTTCAAAGTTTGAAGTTTTGAAAACAAACTTTCATGGTCCCAGCTCTCTCAAGACTTACTATTCATTGTTCAAGTATCCAAAGAAATGTTTCTTTTTCACACAAAATATAGAAAGTCTCTACAAATTCAGGTGGGTTGGTGGTCTCACAAATCTCTTTGAGTGAGTCCTCAATTGTCCTTTAGTGGTGCTGGATTGCACTGTGCATCACTATTGATTGACTTCCCTGTGGACTGAGATGATTCCTGCACTCTTGAAGATCTTTACTGCGTCTGATTTGGCTTGCTGACTGCTGAATCTGTACTTTGGTGCTGGACTTGTGGACTTGCAATAGCTAGGCTTGGGCTCTTTGCTGGGGGACATTGGTTTCCAGGGTTAGGGGGCTCCCTCTGGAGTGACCCCAGCCCCTGATTACAAGGCGGCTTCTGGCCATTTGTCAGATGGCTGAGCGTCACTAGAGTCTGAATGTTCTGTTTGGCTACCTATGTACTGGGACATATACTGTAGGTCTTCGCATCAGTGGGCGGGGCAGCAGCCAATCGGATCTGCACTCGATTCTGGCGTATCTTTCCGTGAGGGGTATTAAACCACATTGTCCTTGGAGAGGACACTTTCTTGACAATGCCATGGGGCCAGGCTGAATCCTTGTGCTGAGGAGTGGATTTTTCATATACCCACTTTCCTGGCTGAATTGCACTATGGACACCTCCCAAATTTCTGTCATTGTGATAGTGATGTTTTGCTGTAGTACGGCGCCCCTCAATTTCAGTTCCAGAATACACAATAGTAGGCTGCAGGAGTTAAGGCATCATAGGAAGGATACCCCTTGTGCAGTGGGAGAGTAGCCCTTGAGCAGGAGAGTGTTCAATGTCCTTGTTACAATATAGTCTGGTAGTGCGGTAGCACCAGATGAATGTCCTTGTTCTTTTCCGGTACTGTCTTACCAGTCGGAGCAGTGTCTAATTGTATCCTGATAGATTTAGTCATGTCCTTGGTCAGTCCCAATTTTCCAATTTTAATTGGCTGAAGACCTTTCTTCCCTCCCCCCACCTCATAAAAGGTCAGTTTCACAATCCTCACTTAAAGTGATGTCTATAGGTGGCATGCCTGTTGTTTGAATTTGTGTTCATGACTTCCAAATGTTTGGTAAAAGGGAATGCTCCCATTCAACATGCGCAGGTAAAATGTCTGATTTTCCCACAGCCTTTTCTGGAACATCACTTGTTTGAAGCTGGGCATATAGAGCGAGGGTGTGAGGGCCAGGCTGCATAGTACTGACAAATATCAAATTTCCCTGGTAACTGGACTGACTTTGTCCCCATTCTTTCTCTGATTTACTTTGAAGTCAACTTGAATGACCTTTACCCCAGTTTTGCTCTGATTAAGCGGGTTTCCTTGCTCATGTATAGTTACATGTAACTAATTTTCAATGGGACCTTTGGCTTGCTGCATGAGTGCTTTTGCCTTTTAACATTTTTCAAAGCTCTTAGCTATCTGCAACACAGTTTTAAGTGGGGTGATTTCATTTAATTAGTGGCTTTGTCCCAGTGACCCTTATTAGCTTTGACATAACTCTCTCATTGTTGGTTCCTGATATGAATTTGTCTCTACGTACATGTAGCTGGTCCTCGCAATTAGCACAGTAATGTAGCCTCCTACCTTGTTTTTTGACTTGTCCTTCCTGGGCCTTGACTGATTCACGAGGTTGTTTTATTTGGGGAATTTTGTTCTCTCTGTAAGTACTCCTTCATTCCCCATGAAATGTTCCTTCAAATGTTTGAGAAGAATCTCCGGTTCCATCCGTTTCTCCTTTTACAGCTGAAAGCCTTGCATGAGGTTGTCGAGTTCTTCATTGCCAGTTATGGTGGAGCTAAAAGCTGCCATACATGACTTGTACCTTTTGCTGGCCACACTACATGTAGATCTAAAAAGGTTAAAACTAAATTTTCGACCGCCTTCTGCGGCCTTTTTCAAGGGATTTGTACATGTACTCTGCAAGTCACTGAATGCAAATATATAACAAAAGACGTCATTGTTCATTGCTCCCAAGGCAGGAAACCAGTGATGCGTAAACCCTAGGGAAGGGTGCTCTCTCATTAACAGAGTTCTTGTCCAGGAATGAATGTAACGATTCTAGAAATAGCCTTGTGCTATGCATTGTACAAGCATTGTACTATGATAAAAGGATCACTTCTTTTTTCCTTCAGATTTTCAAAGTGTGTTTGCTTAACACCTGCCGGTCAAAATTGGAGCTTTGATTTTTAACTGAAGGCTGTTTACCGTGAGCGTAAGTTTTGGATTTCACGGTCCGCCTTTACTCACGTCCAAAACTCACCGACTGGACCTCAGAGGGTTGGATCTAGGGAAAAGTGATGTCATTCACTCGATAGCTTAAAATTTCAGCGTGTAAACGTAGTTTATTATATTGTATGTAAAACACAAGTTTAAAAATCTGAAAGCCCGAAGCTCCGGTGCTGCATAGTAATTCAGTCACGTACAAACGCATTGCATTCCTAAACTAGTGAGTATTTGACGTCATTTTTTCCTTGGTCCAGCTCTCTCAAGATTTTAAAGTTAGTAATGGCGGATCATTAAATAGAAAAATCCAGTTAAAATATCGAAGTGTCTTTTTGAAATAAGGCTGAAAACTTGGGTCGCTTAGTGTTTAGTTAACATGGTTTTGAAATCCAAAGGAAAAAAGGTTTGATTTTTTTGTCATACATGTAGTACCACTTTTAAATTAAGAATTAGTATTGCACCAATACTATCCTTCATGTTGTCCTTAGGGCATTGCATACGAAGACTAATAGAATTATTGCAGTTAAGGTAAGGTTCTCAGTATTTGTTGCCTTTGATCTACCTATTTGGTTTCCTTTTTTTGGTTAGTTTAATTCGTTTTCATAAGTGAAAGTTCGTCGTCGTAAGGGAGAAACTTAAGTATTACCAAAGAATCCTAAAAATTCCTGTATTGAACATCTCAATAGAGTCGTCTGGGAACTGGTCAATTGCTAGTTCCATTTTCCTTGAGAGGTCAGAGGATGTTGAATAATGTATGAAACTTGTGTATTAAACTGTTAGCGTTGAAGTTGACTTGCGGTGTTGTTGAGTAGACATTAATCACCCCCTCTTTATTTTTCAATTTCTCCACTACAGCTAAGAAGATGATCTTCAGCAAGTAACCCGTACAGGCCAATTAACTTATTATAGATCATATGAAAGTCTGTTTTTTTTTTGTGAAAACGAGTTGAAAGAAAGTTTAAATTATCTCTTCCTTCATATGCAAAGTTCAATAAACGATGCTCTTGAAATTGCTTTGAAAAGATGCCAATCACGTGATCTAAAATGAGGCCACCGTCGGGGTTGACAGACCTGCACAACTCCCAAGCTTAAGCCTGTGTGTTAGCCTTTTTCATATGGCTTGGCTCTTTCGAGTATGTCTTTGAGCGATCGACTTCTCCTGTGCGATATGCATGGTGGATCTTTGTAGATTTCGCTCAGCAATGGTTGCTGTTTTATTTTTAAATACCAGTTTTTTGAGGATTGTTTTAGCTTTGGCATCGATGGATGATATTGCGTGACAAAAGGGAAGATTCTTTTGTTTTCCCTTTGTTTTCGTAGAAGGGCTTGCTCTCTAATATCTTCAAAATTTACCTTTGAGAGAGTCGTGTTTATAAGATTTTCTGAGTAGCCTCTCTCTAGCAAACATTTATTTGGAAAAGTTTATTCAGAGAAGTCTTAGAGCCTCTCCTTTGATAACGCCTTTTTAAACTCCCGATGGGTGAGACAAACTGAAATGTGTAGATTGGAACGTCTCAGCAGGCTTAAAATGAGTGCGCACATCAACGACTGCGTCTTTTTCAAATCATTTGCCTTTGTAGATGCTGGTATCCAGGAGTGTTGTTTCCGTTTCGGAAACTTCAGACCTAAATTTGATCGAGGGTGATGTTCATTTTCTTGTTGAATGAACTGCATTATTTTGTCTCTGAGATTATGTCGTCTATGTAGCGTTTCCAAACGAGCGGTTTAAAGGAGCTCCGTCACGATATTTTGGGTTCAAAAGAGACATAAATTTTATTTAAGTTATGGGGAAATAATGAAAATAACAATTTGTTAGTGAAGATAAGAACCAAAGAGACAAGAATAAATGCAAGCATGACCAGGATGGTGAAGGATGCAGAAGATTAAAACGGATTACAAACGATATTTTTGATAACTGAGGCTAAACTTTTCAAAACCCAAGACCGTGACGAACCTCCTTTAAATTCGCTTTGGCTGCAGATCTCCGTTTCTACCTTACTCATGAAGGCAACTGCCATTTTGTGCCCTTGGCCGTACCATGTATTTGCGGGTAGTAGTTAAGTGTACTCTTAAAGTGATGTCCAATGATAGGGAGTTTAAGCACGCGACGTTTTTGAGCCGCGGACGGCAACCGGAAATGAACATTTCGCGTGCCAGGACAGTATTTAACCTAGTCATCTTTACTGGACGAAAGACACTTAGCAATAGAGAGCTTTGGATTCTAGGACGAAGACGAGAACGAGTACGAGATTTGATTGCCTGTTTTTAGCGAAAACACTTAGAAGATTTATAACCCTGACGATTAATCTTACTCTTTGTTAGCAGCATAGATTGCTTAGTTATTCTTATTTCTGATAACTGAGCCTTTTTCTTATCGAAAATGCCAAAACTGCTACCGTGTTGGTGACTTGTTTTTACACGACGACTTTTTTGCAAAACCTCGTACTAAAATGAGGACGGTATCACGTCTTTCCCGCCAAAATGACGCTAGTTTGCTCGCGCTCACTAAAATCATACCCGGCCAATATCTCCATTCGCCGGCTCTCTTGTTGAAAACCCTGAAGTACTTTTTTTCTTCATTATTGTTGATAGGTTATCCCTTTAGATGTTACTCCCGCTGTACAGAAGCAGATTATCTCAGAATTAGAAATATTATTTCAGGTATGTGGTATTCGCTCTCTGTTTACCTTTACCTTAACAGAAGTTTTGTCTATTCACTACTTGCGCAATCCAATGATACACCTCCAAAACTTTTGCATAACCATTGTTTGCAATTTCTCCTGGGACATGAAAACAATGCATGCCTATGCAGATGTTTGGAGAATAAAAGAGGTGTATTATGGGATTTGTGCAAGTAGTGAATTAACCTTGATACAGGCATGCAGTTAGATAACCATTTTATCTTACGCTCTGTAGATACAGAACATTTTAGAGATTGCGTCTTTCATGAAAAGAGTAGTACTCGCTGAAAGTAACGTTTCTGGAAAACGATCGAATTCATACTAGAGACTTAAAGATCCGTCTAGGTAAAGCCTATATACTTCATATGTATGTTTAGCAGATGCAAACAGACAGTTCATATATCTCTTCTTTTTAAACTCTTCTTTAATCCAGTTTACCAAATAGAACATTTTTATAATATCATTCCTCTTGCACCGTCGTGTCGTGTATACTAGCTTATGTCGGTTTTGGGTTTGTACTGACTAGTGTTTCAACGGATAGCGCAGTGGTGAGAGCACTCGCCTCCCACCATTGTGGCCCTGGCTCGATTCCCAGATCCGGCATCATATGTGGGTTGAGTTTGTTGGTTCTCTACTCTGCTCCGAGAGGTTTTTCTCCGGGTACTCCGGTTTTCCCCTCTCCTCGAAAACCAGTATGATTTGATATGATTTCATTTGTGCACGACCCCACAAGCATTAAACATTATTGTGTGAAAATAAGTTTATATTACTACTACTATTATTATTCCAGGAAGCCATCCAGCTCTATTTTAGAACACTCCAGACACTTTTTGTGGGTGACATTCAAAGATGAACTACAATACTCGTCACAAATCGTTGAAACAGACACCGGTTCTCTCGAATTTTCTGGAAAAATCCTGCGATTTCTACTTCACACTGTTTTCCCCCCTGAAATGTGCCTTCTCCCTCCCCAATGTTGAGCCATGGGCGTTTTGAAGCACTGAGACCACTGTCATACCCAAATCAACATTGGGGAAGGGGAAACAGACACAAGTGTTTCAAGAAATTTGACGAGTATTGTAGCATTTCTTGCCCATGTTCTTTTCAGACTGATCATCCTTCCCTTGTTTTTAAATACAATGATCTTGCATGTGTTGTCTCCCTCTTCTATAAAATCTTTGTCTCTAAGCCACGGACAGAAAATTACGATTTACGTAGCTTCCGTTTGCCTTATTTACTGATATGTTGTCGTTTTTTGGTGTTTTAGTGTTCTTCAACTTTTATAATTGAATTTTATGGAGCATTTTTTGTGGAAAATAGGTATGTGGTTGTCACCTTTAGTGTCTGTACGAAATCAACGATCACTACAGCCACAAGAAGCAAAATATGCTTAAGTGTTTCCACGCTTGTTGATATCTCTGTTATTTTTTCACCAGGATTTCAATTTGTACAGAATATATGGATGGTAATGATCGTTTTCTTCTATTTTCATGAATTTGTTGTGTAATGATCTGATCATAACTAACTGTAAACGGGAATTTGCGTGGTTTTTTTGTTGGCACACCACAGACTCAATTGTCGTTATAGACCACCTTTACTGTAGAGCAAACGTTTCGCATCCATGACCAACCCGGGATGTTTTGACGTCAGATTCGTTTTGGTATTGACACACAAAACATGATAATTTAACTAGAAACCAGCCTGAGCTCTTTTGTTCACTTCTGAAAAGGACTGAAATTTTTTTCATTGTTCAAGGTATATACACACTGGAATTATGTTATTTGCTAGTCCTCTGCGCTAACATGGCGCTGTAGATATGTACACTAACTTCCTTGAAATGTCAACTTTTTGTGCTCTTTTTCCAAAATGTTGTTCAAATCAGTAATTGTATATAGAGCGGTTTTCAATTGAGTGTCGAAAGTAATTAGCGAATTACTTTGATTTTTGCATTACTTCACTCAGTAATTGGTTCAAAGTTCTCCCGCCAGTTTTTCAACCAATCAGAAGTGAAACCAAAACCAATTGTGGCCCGCGTGTGCACAATTTCCCGCGCTTTGTGTCGGCTACGTGTAATTACTTTGAATTTTGATTGGTTTACTGGCTTGTCTCCGTCCTTTTTGATTGGCTAAAGAAATTACTTTGGTTTTGGTTTTACGACACTCATTTGAAAACGGCTCTATTTGAAGTGCAGGTTATAGACGAAAGATACTAGAAGTGATCCTTGCACTTGTCTCGACAATTAATTAGCAAATTGTTCCTTATAGACATATGGGTGGTTTCAAGGAGATGATTTTGAAATGTTTTTGTTAGGTATCCAGTTGTCTTGGAGTCATAGCCTCTTGTAAACTGTTAGTAAACCGAACGTTCTGTTGTGTAAACTTACACTAGGAATCAGAATACTCTTAGCCTGTTCCAGGCTCTTAGATAGTGAGGAAACGAAAACAGCTGCGCACGAAAAACGGGTGGGGGCTTTGTTTTTCATACGCAGTTGTTTTCGTTTTCCTGACTATCTGGGAACCTTAAACAGGCTAGAATACTCTGTATTAAACGAGTTTGACGATAGTCACCAATCCCGAAAAGTTTGATCCTCTCAGTCCTCTACCTCTTTGTTTTACTTCGCGAACCTGGCCGTTGTAATGTTGTGATCTTAAGAACGGCCATAGTTATTGGCATAAAATCGAAAGAATTGGAGTCTTTTTAAGTAAGCAGTAAAACAGTTGACGATGGAGATGTAGTTTCGTCATTAATTCGTTGCCATCAAAACTGTAGGTGGTTCCCTTGACGTCTATGGCAGTATACCAGAACCTGTGTTAGGAAGAATTGCAGTTTCAGTAAGTTAACTTCACAGGCTTTCGTCTGTAGGACATCGCAGCGGATATTGATTCAACCGTTTCTATTGGTTTCAAGCTGTGAAGTCGCAGTAAAAAGTTAACATCAAGGAAAACTTGACCAGCTGTTGGACTTTCAGTACGAGTGAATTGTACGATAAAATGCCTGCAGTCTTCAGTAGCGAACGTTTGATCAGTATTATTCTTTGCGAAGTGTGTGACCGCCATTTTAAGGAAGAAGGTTTAGGAGAAAAAGAAATTGCTAGCGAGAGTAGTTATCGTTTTCTCCCACTGCTTTTTCTTCTTTGGTTTTCCCTTGTCTTTTGGTTGTGATTCATATCTTCATTGCTTTTAATTTAATTTATGCGACTTAAACTAAGACTCGCAATTACTTGGTGGGGAAGTCGTTGTAGGCAAGCCAGTAAAAATCCTTGACACAAGGGATTTACGTGAATGAATCCTGCAATGTCAGTCACAACTTAAATTCAGGAGTCCCTCCCTTGGATCGTAAGGTAGAATGCGATTGGCTGGCTAACCAAACGGAAACTCTGGCTTGGATTAGAGACTGAAAGCATAGCATAGGAAAGCTGCTTCGTTGCCATCACTCTTCTCTGATTCATGGCCTCTATTGAGTTATCAGTTCGTTGTGTGAGCGTGATGTTGAGCGAGCCTAGCCTACAAGCAGCGGCTCTTCCGTTGAAATGGCGCGCGTTCGAAATATATCAGTGGGCTTGGTTACTAGTTTCGAAACTAATGACCAAGCCCCAAAATTTCAATTGGGCGCCATTCTCAACGGAAGAGCCTGCAATCATGAACGTGTTTTCCTTACATCGTGTATATTCTAATTTAGGTGGTCAAAGGACTTCTCTATTTGTGGGAGCTAAAAATTATGCATAGAGGTAAGAGCAGGGTA
>NC_090885.1:32221069-32253569 GCF_036669925.1 Montipora capricornis
CACGAGTGAATTGAATAATCTGGTCGTCGGATGAATGATGCAAAATTCAAATCAAGCCGCAGTTTAAAACTCGAATTTTTATTGCATTATTATTGCGCGCTTCCAGTTCCATTCCAACGTGAGAATTTGACCGGTGTACCATTTTACATAATCTGCCAAGGTCGTATTAAACGAGCTTTATTTTCCTTTCTTTTTAAATTCATTTCTCTGCCCAATCTTTGCAATTCGAAAACATAGTGTCTCAAGTTTGAGGTTACTGGTACGATTACAGAAGGTAATGTTGCTAGAGCGAAATGACCGTTGTTTGACAGATTATGGAAATCAGTAAACCTGTGAAATTTTCACGCCTGCCTGGCACTGCAAACCAGGAATACTCCAATCAAAATTCGAGTTTTGAACTGAGGCTTGATTTGAATATTGCATTTGGGACCTTTAGATCTGAGGACGAGTACTACTACTACTACGAGTACGAGTTTTCAGTTCTGAGCACGCGCACTTCGAAAAATGTCGGCCTCCAAACCTTATGCTCATACTCAGTACGGAAAACTGGTAGTCGTAGTAGCAGAAGTCGTCCCCGTCATTCGATCTTAAGGTCCCTATATTATTCACCCGACAACCAGATTATTGAAATGATTCCTGAAATGAAATTTACAATAATGAACTCATTAATCCGCTCGTCAGAGGAAGGCGTCAGAGTTGTTTTCGGCCTGTAGTAGCTAAAATAGTGCCGTACTCTACCCAGGACCAGGAACATTAACCAAGGGAAGTCTCTTGTTCTTACAAAATTCCTCAGTTCATTCTCATTTTCTCATCAGCCCGAAAGAATACTTGGAGACGAATATAACATACAATCAGAGCTCTGGAGTCTTGGAGTCTCTCTGCTTGAGGTGACACATGAATTCTGTGTCCGTATGTGTTGCATTCGGCAAACCCCTTTTGACTTAAAGAAACATATGGTATTTTGAGAAACCACACCAGGACGGCCTTTGCAATCTACAGTTCAAAGTCCGTACCTTTCAGCCTCAAATTAGTCGCAGACACTGATCAGAAAGTGTTGGCTTTGTAAATAAATCCGGAAGTGGTTTGGCTTCAAGTCTTCTCCGATAAGGACTATAAACCGTAGGCACAACCCTAGTTTAGGAAGGAAAAACCTACTCACCATTTGCCAAATGGTTGTGTAACCTTCATCGCCTAGGTGGTGAAACTCAAATGAAAGTTGAACTGTCTAAATCACGTTCTCACCAGTTTAAGAGTTTAAGTTTTTTGACCAGTAGTTGATTACACGAACAACCCTGGTGGACTACCCGCATGTGCTCATCTTGTAATCCCTGTTTGATTTTTTTGTATCGCTGAATGTTAACTCTCTTTTAATTTAGATGGCTTTGGGAAGATTCCCTTATCCAACGGTGAGTCCTGTTGGTTGTGTCTTTTTTGAACTCAGTGTTTCAAATTTATTTCTTCTCCTTATCATGTTGACGCTATCTCTTTTCCTAATTGTTTCCCGTTACTTTTAATCGAAAGTCCAACTATCATAAGATTCTTCTGACTTCTCCAGTACTTCTTGGTGTTGCAGAGAAAACTCTCGTTTCTAGAGAAAAGACATTACTTCCAGTTAAGAGCCACAAATGCCTTTTTAAGAGCAGTTGCTTTCAGTTTGGTGTCAGGGGATTTAGTCGCTTAGGGGGAGAGGGGTAAGGACCTCCCCCTTGGGGAATTTGACCCCTGGTGAGGATTAAGGACTTTTCTCGGGGGAGGGGGGGGGGGGGAAGACATACGGACTAGGAACCTTTATATCAGAAAACTGACCTCCTGTCGGAATATTCCATCCCCAACTCCGTTACTCCATTTAAATTCTTGTGTTGCTGTCTCGCATGAGGTGAGCATTACTTGTTATTAAAAATTTTTGTCTCCTTGGATCATTCCTAGTTGTAAAGACCAATTCTCCCAAATTTAAGTTATTTGCGCTTTGGGCAATTGGTGAAGCAGCCGAACACTTAGGGATATTGCAAAGACTAATGATGTATTCCAAGACATCTTCTTTTACTTCAATTTTGACCCCAAAACACAATACTTGCTATTTTATAGGAAAAGAGGGGAAGTGCTGAAACATTTCTGGTAACTGTGCATTTTAAATTTCTTTTGATTATACCCATACGATGTCATGTTAAATATTAGTAAGATTTTTAGGCATTTCTGTTTTTCGTCATTTTTTTTGTAATCTAACTACAATATGGAATTTCTAAATATAGTTTACCGTGAAACTGTGAATATAACAAATGAAAGTGCTGGATGATCTTGCATGGCATTACATTTGTTATGAATGTTTTTCGACGGCTTCAGGAAGATTCAAACGTGAAGTGCGGAATCTAATGAAACATAAACATTGACAAACATCGGAAAAAAAAAGGGGGCCGTAGTTATCGATGGCAACCAGGACAAAAAAAAAAACCACCTGCTGATGCTGACATATTTTCGGAGGTCGTTAGTCAGTTTGGCGATGCTAAACTACTGCCGGAAATACTTGAGTGTCCCTTGGATAATATCCTCAAAGCGTGGTTTGTCATAGTGATTTTAGCCCTGGTGTGCACGGAGCGGTGAAATGCAGTTACTTTCCATCTTTTTGTTTTTGTTTTTTCTTTTGTTTTAGCCCATTGCGTTGCTTCAGTGCATTGTTCACGAGGTAAGACTTAACGGCTGTAGGGGCCTTTCCCTCACTGGTGAAAGGTAAGAAACTCGTCAAAGTGTTCCTTACCATTTCTCATAATTTCATGGAAAATGCGCGCGTACGATTTTTATTCACGGGTTGAGTAGCATCAGAAAAGGAACGAGTGAGCGCAGCGAACGAGTGGGTCAGTTTTCTGATACGAAACAACGAGTGACTAAAAATCATACAAAGCGTTTTCCATGCTGTAATGAATTTATTTCATAGGTACTGAGATTTTTTCCGTTGTGGTGTTTGCTAGACAAAGTTATTTCGCGCAAATGGAGTGGGGCGATGAAAGCAATAAAAAATGGTTTAAAGTTACCCAACCGCCAACTTTTTTAATAGAAATTAAAACACTTGCTGTGCTTGAAATATTCCAAGGTAGTCCAAAGGAAAGGGTGTTGTTTAACCAGATTGCCTCAGAGCAAACTCTTCTCGTACAATTTCTTTTAATTCGTCGCTTGTCAAAGCTATCGATGCTTCGGGTTTATTTCCCTTTCCTTGCTTCTTTAGTTGTTTTTGTTTGGACTAAAGAACCTCTCTGGTTTTCTCAAATACCAAGTCGTTTGTTATGCTTGCGGAATATCCCTTTTCAGTTGTCGTTCCAAGCTAGCCACTAAACTTCGAAGAAAAGTCGGTTCGTATTTAATGCGAACGGAGATGATGAAATGGTTGATGTATTCAGTATTCATTCAGCTCGACCGCTGGAATAACCTCCATGTTCCTATCTTTGACTTTCGTTTTCAAAAGTCTTTCAAGCAATCTTACATCTCGTTCAGTTTTTTGAGCAGCATTTTCATATTCTTCTGAAATAAACTCCCCAACTGAGCGAACAGAAGCAAACCTTCCTTCAGCCATTTTTTAAAGCGCATGGTTTTTGTGCAACGGCTGTCGGATGACGTTCCATTCGATACGTTCATTCATCACTAGGGAAATTTCGTCGTTCGTGTTGCTTATTGGACGAACGATATTTCTTCACAGTGAAATATTGTCGTTCCTGTTCCTGAATTGGAATCAGTAGAATTTTATTCACTATGATATTCGTGGATAAGTCTCAGTAGCTATAGACCGAATGCATAAATGGAGGCCAAAAATGTATTCTTTTGTTTATGTGCTCATTAGACTCACTAGCCTCGCTCTCAAGCAACATTTCTTTTGTATTTTGTACATGCAAACGAGGCTAGTGAGTCTAATTAGCAGATAAACAAAAGACCATTTTTTTGGCCGCCATTTATGCATTCGGTCTATGATATAAAATACAATACATACTTAATTGACCACTGCCCATAGGGGCTTATCAGGGTCAATGAAACACAATTACGACAAAACAGAACATTCAACGACAACTGTTAAGAATCCTGATTGGCCGGAGGCAAGCTAGTATGGCTATTTACAAGTGCAGCTTAGAAGTTAAACCAGGAACTATTTGGACCAAATTCAACCATTGGTCAGAGCGTGTCCTGAACACGGGATCCTTGGATCTCAAGGCATCCATCCTAACCACTGGGCCGTACTGCCTCCGTCCGAACTTGATGGGTTTATTTCTGTTGTTCTACCCTTCCTCCTAGTCTCCCTCGCAGCCGTTTTTAGTCTCGTCACGCAACGCTCCTCCCCAGGGGGAGCGTTACGTGACGAGACTAAAAACGGCTGCGAGGGAGACTACCCTTCCTCCAAGCCATTCATTGATAATACTACTGTGGAATGACGTACCCTGGAGTAGCCACGAGGAAGACCCCTGAAAATGAATAACATGCACCATTCACAACCGGATATGTAAGCTTGGAGTTTACAAAAGTATTAAGAGTAGGCCATCACTTTGGTGTTACAGCCTTTACCATGGCATCGGCAATAGTAACTGGGTACTTCTGGAATAATGATCCAGTTAGACAACAAAAAGCTTTTTCTTTAAGTCAAAGCTTTTGCAGTTTCAGAAACCCGTATTTAAGTAACCTTTAGATTCCCTTTGTGATGCGGATGCTCTTGTAGAGCTGTTAAGCAAGGAAATGCGTAAATTATTGGTTTGATAGTGTGTGGAATCGTTTTTGTCTTCGGAAGTAGTTATTGTCATGTATTGAATATATAGATGATATTTCAGTTTTTCAGTGGTAACTCGGGGATACTCAGGAAAAAATACGAGTACTTATTTGCAGGAGTCGAGCCTAAGACCAGTTCCGATTAATCGCTCCGATGCTCTTACGCTGACCTATAGCAGACTTCCAGATGCCTTGCGTGTAGCGTTACAGCACCAAACATGAAAGTGACAAAGCTAGAACAATTAAGTGATCGTGTTAATGCTTAATTATGGTTGCTTTGATTGCTTTTTTGAAGAATCCACCGTGTTTACCTGAGGATAAGTTCTCGCCTGCCTTTGTGAATTTTGTGTCCCAGTGGTGAGTATTCAAACATTTTATCTAGTGATGTTGTGTATTTAGCAATGGATATGTTGGATATACTGACCAAGTGACTTTCTTATACTAGTAATAGGGAGCTAGAGCTGTATAGTTGTACATATAATTCAATGCGTCCAGGATCTCAGGTGGAGAAATGGCTGTTTACAAAAGGAGCAGCTTTAGCATAAGCAGGGCAAAAAACCGTTTTTTTTTTTGGTTGTCCGAAAGTTAAATTCACTCGTAAAAAAAAAAATAGTAAATTGAAAAACAAAATATCATTAAAAAACGTAGAAATTGCATAATCTGTTTAGTACCAAATCTCAAGTGTTTATTTTAATTTACAGTTATTTCAATTTCTGTTGTTCTTTGCACTTAAATACAACACCATTTCATACACACACATCAGGGATCACTCACATTCTGTATGTACAATACGCAACTTGAGAAAATGCAGCATATTTGTGAGGTATTAAAATTGCGATCTAAGATGAAACACGTAAGTCCCGGCAATATATTGAGGCTGTTTTCAAGGAGATCATCTGATGATCACAAAACTTATCATAACTACACTACGACAATCGCCTCGTTCAAGTGTTAATGAAGCCTTGTCTCAAACGAGGTCGTCATTTCCATATATGGAACGTGGATCTCAGTCTTTACCGAAACAACAGAGCCAGATATTCTCGGAAAACAGAGGCGAAAACGCGTAAGTTGCCGTGAAAAGAAACCAAAACTCGCGAAACGCAGGCTAGTTTACAAAGTCCAGAGATGCTTGGGAACTCAGACCTCATTAGGAAAGAACTTTTTTTCCTCGGCAAACTCGTCCTGTAGGACAAGTGTTTTTGGAAATCCACTCGTCCGAGATACGAGAGTACTCCTACTCCTAATTTTGTGAAAATCACTTTCGCTGCGGCAGAAGTTTGTTGCTGCGATCAGTTGCACGAATTCAAACCAGTTTGAATTTGTACGACTGATCGCAGTGACAAAATTAGCAAAAGCAGCGTTGTTGCACTGTATGTACACTTCCGGCAACAAGTCGCTGCAACGAAATATTAATGAACCAATGACAGAGCGTCATATGGTCCGCCATGTTGAATTACAAAACTAGTTCATATTCCCCTTCATACGAGATCACTGCAAACAGGCGTTGTGTCCCAGCGACTTGTTTTGCAAGTAGTACACATGGAGCGACTTGTCGCAGAGACCTGTCGTTGCGAGAGTGAATTTTTGACTTTTCAGAAACCATAGTCAACGTCGAAAGTTAGACGATTGTGATCTTTGTGTCGAATTCGCACGTCTCTTGTCGAATTTTATAACACGTGAAAGAAAAAAAAAAAACAAAAACAAAAACCCTTTGTCTTACCGTCATTTTGTTACAGACTTGATCACAGGCGGCCGCTGAAAATTGATTTTGCGATTTATTTGTGCAGCCAAAAGTACAAAAGAAAAATTGAACGGAGCAAAAATCTCCAAAAATGTTTTTCGCTGATGGTAACTTTGTATATTCGCGGCAGGAAATTTAGGTTGTGTTCATGTTACAAACTTTGTTGCTGATGGCATTTTTTTAAATTCTCGATCGACACTTCCCAAAAACGTACTTCTGGTCTTCCTGAAACCTGTGTATCAATATTTATTTCCTTTTGCATAATATTTGTTTTGCATAATGCAGGCTAGCAAAATTTGTACCTTGCTTAGTTCGCATTTTTTGAGTGTTAAAATAGCATTTTTGGTGCGATGTTTCTGACAGCAAGTCGTATATTTTGAGGTCTCCCATCCAGATACTAACCCCTCCGGATAGTGGTTAACTTCAGTGAACGTTTGTAGTGGAAAGCTGTCAGACGCGCAGAGTACTGTGAAAAAGAGAAGTTGAAGCAAACTTCATGTTTGCCTTGAAGCCAATAAATCTCGATTCCATTCTATTTTACTTCAATCTAATATTTTACTAGTAACTACATATCTTATTGGGGACTATTTACCTAAGACATCTACCAGTGTACTATAATGATTTACGATACCAAAACGATATTGTGTACTATCAGGGCTACATATTACCAAGTTAATGCACTGCCACCCGCACGCAATGCGTGCTATTTTTGGAACCCGACGCCAATTCTTTGCCTTGTAATTACTTGAAGAAGCACAACATTTCCTGGTTGCGGACTGGGTCTTTCAATCCTTCAACAGTGATTTGTTTCTCACAAATCGTTTCCCCGAAAACTTTATTTTTGCCTAAGTAATGGTCGTCAATGGAGAAATTGTTTCCCAAGTAAAAGCGTCCATTCGCGACTTTATCAAACCAAAAGATTTTCCTTGTCTTAATAAGATAACTTAGTCACCTCACGGCTACTTTGTGAGAAAGCAAAGTTGAAACGAAGGTGGGGTAAAGCGTTCTCTTACTTTTTCGAGTCGATGATTGCACGGCATGTGACGTTTGATGCACCGCACCGTGACTTGTGGACGTCATCATTACCCAAGACTTATTTGCAGGCATTAGGTGTGAAAACGTCATCATTTCAAGTCGAAACTTTTCCTGGTAACACACACTACGTATGTCATACTATGTCACCGTAACTCTGTATACGGGCAAGCTACAATGATGCGTCCTCGTGATTTTGTCTCAAGGCAAAATCCCTTCGGGGGCAATTAACGAAATGAAAGTTAGAAAGAACATCGCAGTTGAATAAACAACTTAATCGGTTGCAAATGAATCCCAAAATAATCCAGGCTTTAACAAGATTCAAACGAATGTCTGTGCGATTGCGCTGTTCTGCAACTTGACCAGCTCCCAACGGGCTTGGTAGCCAAGTCGATAGAGCAGTGGAGCGCAATAGCACGAACATAGGTTCAAGCCTAGATAGACCGATTCGGATAATTCAATGTTGAACCCAATTCAAATCTCTGGGGTTAAGGTTCTTTGTGTGTTGCATTTGCATGATAGTGTAGCATTCATATTTAAATGATATTGAAATACTTGGAACAAAACGTTTTATTCCCAAAGGATATGCATTGGGTACAACATTGAGTAAGCAGAATCAGTCTATTGTCATGCACAAATCTTCAACGCGTTTAAATATATATATAATATAATTGTGTATATATATATATATATATATATATATATATATATATAGATATATATATGTATTGATTTTTCTACCTTTTTGTTGTATTAATGGTGTTTTGTATTGATTTGTTAGTATGCAAAAAAGTCCACCTGCAAGATTGACCCCTGAGGCAGTTTTGGTAAGCCAAGCTAATTTCATGTCATTACAACAATTTTGTCGCCTCACTTCGTTCGAATGTTATCCCAAGCCCCCGCATATCCCAAGCTGGCTAACCGATTTGTTCTCCTCTCTGTGCATACGACGAGAGCTACTGAAATTTAAATTGACCAATCAGAATTCAGCGAGCGGGAAAAACTGTGCTATCCGACGTCACGTCAATTGTTCGCAATTAAAGTGCCAGAAAACTATTTAAAAGATTTTGTGGCAACTTCTTCGTCAAACAACGTTTGCTCCAAAACTGGGTTGCCAGCGAGCAGCGATTCGGACCTCAGCTGTTGTGCTTTGGCTGTTATTTCTGGTGCTTTTTCTAACTATTTTAAGACGAATTCAGTCCAGTATTTTCGAATAAATTAAAGAAGACATCAAAACTGTATTGACGTCCTTTCGAAAGGGTAGATCGACAAGAACGTCGTTTACACAATAAAATGCACCGTTTCCGGTGAAAGGGGAAAGGATTGACAAGAAGCACAGTTTTGACTGCCGCGCGCACTGCGGGTGCGGGTTCCGTTTGCACGACTAATAATCAGGGTTGGTCCGTTGCTGAGGGTGTATCTTTCAAACGCGGATGTGTGGATTTTTGAAGAAAACGTCGTTTCTTGCATCCTCACGCTTTTCTTAGAGGACTCTTGTGGGTAGGCCGGTTTTCCCCCTAGTCCTGTTCCGGTACACCCTCTTACCCCGCCCTGCAAATGGGCCTGGAACCCAGACGGGAAAAGAGAGAGTTCTGTATTACTTGTAGGCGCATGCTCGGAATGACGCCATTTTTTCCCCCCAAAACTGGGGAAAAACCATATTTGGAAAAAGATTCCTTATTTGGGCATAGTTTATTCGGAGTGCTTTTATAACATGAAAAGAAGTTATGATGCCAAGTTTCTGGAGGCAATTGATTTCGTGTTTAAGAAATGCCACTTTAACTTTGTGCCTAAGGCGGAACAACTGCAACTATTCATGCAGTCGTTACCGGCAATGATGTTTTTGTGAAACCTGCAACAGGTTTTGGCAAGTCTGCTTGTTACATTGTTGTTCCTTTAATATGTTTGTGACTTTCTTCGATCCGAGTCCGATGTTAATTGTAAATTTCGTGACTGAAACCGAACTGAACAGCTGCATGATGTTGGCGCAGAAAAATATAAAATTTTGATTTATTTGCTCTCCCGAGAGTCGTTATGAAGAATCCGTGCGAGAGCAGCTGCTGAATTTGCAAAAATATATATATATATCGTATGTTGTTGACGAGGCTCACTGTGTTTTGCATTGGAAGTATGAAACTTCTGAATGTACTATAGGACGTGGATGTGAATCGCTCAACAATGACTAAGAAATCTCCCGCTGGACCTCTTGTTTATTGTTTGTTACTTCTCTCGATCTATTTATATGATAATTGCACTGATCCAGTGAACATATATTTGAGTTGCACAGTAATTATTGAAACTGTGATTGTCTTAGGAGTTTAGACCTACCATTTTTTTTTTTCAAAATCGGGGAAAAATGTCGTAAATACTCTTTTTATTGGCCATCTCAGTTTTATCAGGAAATATAATACACAAACACCAGTGACAAAAACAGTAATTTAGAGTAATTCTTAGAAAGAGTAATTTAGAGTAAACTTTAGAGTAATTAGAGTAGAGAAATTTCTTGAGTAATTTTTCAAAGCACTCGTCGCATTAATCCTTTCTTTCCTTCCAAGGATAGACTTGTATAGCCGTGGGCACATGGCGAAGGTTTTATATTAAACTACCTGTTGGGACTGCAATGATTTCTATATCGGAAAAACTAAAAGACGATTGCATGACAGAAAAACTGAGCATTATTCCTGATAAAGTTAGATAAAACAAATTAAACGAAATTGCACAACAACCTGAACTATTTGTTTCTTTACATATCAGTTTTTGTTGATAACGCAAATGTTCCTAATTTATACTATATGTGAACAGTATAATAAACAATTATTGGATGAGGTTGAGCATGATGTCATGAATTACCAAAACCGAGGTCTGTGTTATCTGCCGAAGCCGAAGGCTGAGGCAGATAACACAGACACGAGGTTTTGATAATTCATGATATCATGCGAAAACCGAATTCAATAATTGTTTATTATACATTTTTCACATAATTCATCCTCAGAAACAGAAGCGAAGCGTTCAGCCATTTTGTTTCTGAGGAGAAGACTCCAAGGGGCTTAGTAACCAGGCAGACGTTGAACTTGACATGATAAATGCAATATCTGCAGCAGATATTGCATTTGTCATGTCAAGTTCACAAGCTATTGTGAATTGATTGAATGCTCTCGACCAATCAGATTTTTCATAGTGAGTCTGACGTATAATAAAATCGATTATCCGGGCGTTAATTGCACAACAACCTGAACTATTTGTTTCTTTACATATCAGTTTTTGTTGATAACGCAAATGTTCCTAATTTATACTATATGTGAACCGTCAAACATCGATTATCCGGACGTTAATTGTCATTGTTTTTGTTTTTTTTTTCTGGTCGAAATTTGTTCATGAATATCAATTAATAAGGATGAGGATGATTTTCCTTCCACTAAATACTTGAAAAATGCTACTTAAAAAGCATTTTTGCTCTGAAACATTATAAAATTATGGCTCCTACCTGTTTTGTTGCTTAGTAAAATGCTATGCTATATATTCTAATAAAACCACAGGCAACCCAGGCTCACTGTGTGTGCCACATAGGTAAATATTGAGAACAATGAGGCGAAGTTTAGGTCTGGAAATTTGCAAGAAAATGGAAATGAAAATCGATGAAACTTACCATGTGGTGGGCTGTTGTTGTCTTTAATACGTACACGAAGTTTCGGGAAAAATGGCCCCCGTTCACTTTCCTTCATAGTATAGTGACAAGGTAGGAGACGGAAGCCAGCGTAGGGACTCCGATCGACCCAAAACAAGCACGATTTCTTTCGTGAAAATCGAATCCAGTCGCTAAATGAAGACGCCAGGCTCGTGGAACATGAATTTCTCTAAACCATGAATCCACTGAAGCATCTCCAGGTAGCAACGCGAAACCACCAGACTCCGTAAAACTTGTAAGTTAACATGCTACAATGGCGGCCAGAAAGCGTTGTCCTCGCAAAGTGTCCAATTCAAAATGGCACTGAACTCTAGACGCCTGGTGACGAGTATAATACGTTCTCGAGGGAGGGGAGTCCCAAATTGCTAAAAACAAAACTCACTGAGCAATCTGAGACTCCACTCCCTCCAGGGGGACATATATTCCCCTCGTCACCAGTTCAGTGCCATTTTGAATTGGACACTTTGCGAGGACAACGATTTCTGGCCGCCATTTTAGCAGGTTAACTTACAAGTTTTACGGGGTCTGGTGGCTTCGCGTTGCTACCTGGAGATGCTTCAGTGGATTCATGGTTTAGAGAAATTCATGTTCCACGAGCCTGGCGTGTTTATTTAGCGATTGGATTCAATTTTCACGAACAGAATCGTGCTTGTTTTGGGTCGATCGGAGTCCCTACGCTGGCTTCCGTCTCCTACCTTGTCCCTGTATTATGAAAGAAGGTGAACAGGGACCATTTTCCCCGAAACTTCGTGTACGTATTTAAGACAACAACAGCTCACCACATGGTAAGTTTCATCGATTTTTATCTCCATTTTCTTGCAAATTTCCAGACCTAAAGTTCGCCTCATATGTTCTTTATATTTACCTATGTGAGCCTGGGTCACCTGTGATAAAACACTCCTCGTAAGTATTCTATATACCCCGATGAAGCTCATGCACGTGACGTTTTATCGATGTTTTGAGAGGCTGTTAGGCTCATGAATAATTAATGAGTTTTTGAATTACTTGTTCAGCGTTTGCACAAATGTATTGTGATCTTTTCCAACACTGCGATCTGGGTTTTTTCTCCTCGTTTGGTCACGAAAAGGCGTAATTTCGATGTTATTTTCCTGACACCGCAAATCATACGGTATTTTTCATATACGTTTTTTTGTCGGAATTTGTACGTTTCTTTTATTTACAAATCCACCCTGGCATCTAATGCAATATGATTGGCCCATTCGGAGTATGCACCTGCAAGTAATACAGTACTCTTCTCTTTTCCCGCCTCAGTCTCGTCCCTATAGCCCACTTTTCTTTTGGTTAGGGCCAAGACACGGAGCTCTAGAATAATCAGTTTTCAGAACTGTGTTGATTGGCTCATTGATTTATAAAGCTGCTCGTGTGAAGACTACCGAGTGTACAATAGCTTATAATTTACGACTATGGCGCAAAAATCTCCAACTAAACTTGTAAACACGAAGATTTGTCGCTGCTGTTTTGAACGCTTGATTCCTAATGATCGCCTTATTTAACTTTTCGATGAAACCGAACTATTAAAACCTTGGAGTTCCGGAAATTGCTTATTCCAGAGCTCAGTGTCTTGGCGCTGACCAAAAGACACGTGGGCTCTGGGAACGAGTTTGTTCCCGCCTCGGTTCCAAGTCCATTTTCAGGGCGGGATAAGAGGGAGTCCCGGAACAGGTCTAGTTTTCCCTTGTGCTCAAAAGGCAGTATTTGATTTGATTTGATCTGCAACTCTTGCCCGCCCTTCTTGTCTGCCTACGCTCCTGTGCTTTCTTTCTCCTGCTGTCACTACGTCTCCTGATTTTCTCTTGTATTCATTTTCAGTCATTTATTCATTTTAATCGTAGACGCATCCCTTCATCGCTGTGAATGATGACGGCAATGTCGACATGATATCAATGTGGGTGTGTCGCCAATTAGAAGAGAGAAGATCGCTAGCTCATAGCATGGACTCTCCTACCTCTGAATAATTGTGACCAATTTTGTAGCCTCCGACATAATTCCTGACTCACAAAAGACGTCATATTCTACACCGATCCTCTCCGAGCCTGCGCTGGTTTATTTTGTTTGTTCGTTTGACTTTTGTCCTTAATAACGGAAGGAAAAAGAGAATAGAATATTTAATTCGCATCAATTTGCCAGTTAACGCGTGTATTACAAAGGGTCGCCTTTGCCTCCCATTCCTTAGTCGTTATGTTACATTGTAGCAAGAAGAGAAGATGCACACGGAAATAGTTTAGGTTCAACATTTTGTACCTTTTTTCGTATACTCTTTTTATTTTCTCTGCTTCATGTTGGAAGGACAGTAATTAATTTATAATATGAATACATACAACAATAGTGGTTTGAAGGCTGAGACGTTACTTGGAACTCTGACAATAGCTTTCCGTCAAAGTGACGCAGGCTCCGATGCAAAATTCTTTAGAGTAGTACTATGATCAAAAAATCAAATCTTTTTTTCTTTGGATTTCAAAACTATGTTAACTAAACACTGAGTGTCCTAATTTTTAAGCCTTAATTAAAAAAAGACACTTGTTTATTTTAACTGAAAGTTTCCCATTTGATAGTCCGCCATTACTAACTTTAAATCTTGAGAGAGCTGGATCGAGGAGAAAATGACGTCAAAGACTCACTAGTTTAAGAATGCAATGTGCTTATACGCGACTGAATTAATATGCAGTACGGGAGTTTCGTGTTTTGCATACATAACAAACTGCGTTTACACCCAGAAACCTTAAGCTATTGAGTGAATGACGTCACTTTTCTCTCAATCCCACCCTCTGAGGTCCAGTCGGCTAGGTTTGAATATGAGTAATGGAGGTCCGTGAATTCCGAGACTTACACTCAACGTAAACAGCCTTTGGCTAAAAATCAAAACTGAAAATTTTGCTAGGCGGGTGTTAAGCAAACACACTTTGAAATTTCTGAAGAAAAAAGGGAAGTGATTTTTTTTATTTATCATAGTACTAATTTTAAAATATCATAAACCAATTCTGAATGTAATACCAATGGTAGATACTGGAAAGCATCTCAAAAATACTTTTTGCTGCTTTAGTGGTTTTCCGTGTGGTTGAGTAGATTGCAGCATTAAGGATAGTTTGAAAAAAGGAAGGTATCTTTTTACCTTAACCTCCAGTTATTTTTATATCATGTTTTCTTTTTGTATTACAAATATAGAAAATTTCCTTCTTGGGAATGTAAAAGAAAAACTATGCATCATCGCCGAACTTGGTTGCATCCATGATTTTATTTCGTTTGATTGTTAAATCTTACTCAATCGTTTGCCAAATCGCTAGCGCGACCCAGATCACGAGAAGAGCTTCACGGTCGAAATATATGGTCTTGGTGAGTCACTTAGGCCCTATATTTCGACCGCGCGCCATTTTCAACAGAAGAGCCTGCTTGCAGCGTACGCCCTTACCGTATCCAGTTGTAAGGACGGAAAGCTGTGAGATTCAGTTGCACACACCCACATATGTATATTTATTTTTAAATCAGAAATCTCTCGACTATTTGCAACCATAATTTGAGCTGCATTGACAATCTAACGTTCCAATCAAACGTTCCAATCTGGCAGAAAATCTCAAATGTCTCAGTGTGGATTCCACTGCAAATTTAAAATTTGTTTTTTTTTACGTTACCGGATTTTACGTTTGAGTACAAGTATTTGTTCTAAGGTAGAAATGACGATTTTCCAGTAGAACACAGCTTGAGTAATTCTGTGACGTAATGTTGGCAAAAAGTGCATTCATTGTTCTTTTGGCCGAGCTGGGAAGTGGTACAGTTTGATCTCAGGGACACAACCATGCCCGTAACTACAATGCTGGACAAATAGAGTGGATACCTTTGTCATTTTTCGTCCCTTTGTACCATAACCGAAAAGAAGGAAGCACAATGCACCCAACCAGCCCAACGCTGTTCAGTAGGAAGTTAACTAACCTGTATCTCAATCTTGTTTCGGGGGAGACGTAATAGGACAATTTGCTTCGTGAAAAAAAAATTTCGCCGTGTCAAAGAAAGGTAAAAATGCTGCAACAATTTGGTCCAGGATTATAGCTCTTTAGTGTTCACATTCCTGACTCCAGCATCATTGTGAGAAGCAAAATTTCGAGATCATCGAGAAAGGTGGAGAAAGTTATCTTAGCAACGAAAAAGTTAGGCCTCTTGAAGGCGATAATTTACTTAAGGCTTGCGTTACTTGTCAGATAACGTAATTTGCTTTCTCGAATGAAGCCTACTAAACGTTCTGTTACACTAGGAAATTTTTCCTGCAACTTGTCGAGCCATTAGTTGCGACAAATGTTCTCACATTGCAAAAAAAGCTTTCTTTTGGTGTTACACTAGGCAACGTTTCTTGCAACTTGCCTCGTTTTCGATGATTACTAAGTTAAAGAAACAGAGAACAGGGCAGATGTTAAGCTAGGCAATGGTTGGCAAATTTGTTCCAGCGCATTGACACATAGCCCAAAGTAGAAGTGATTTCTACTTCTCACAACGGTGGCGGCAGCAAAAAAGTTGTTTCGAATGTCTGTGGCAGGGTATGTTACACTGGGCGCTGAATTTTTCGTACAGCTTGTATCGCAACAAAATAGGAGACAAGTTCCACGAAAAATTGCCTAGTGTAACATAGGCTTAACCTAGGAGAATTTAAACCAATTATCAAAAAGCAGCTTACTCAATCAGTTTAGCATAGGGTACAGAAATGGTAATTAATTTAAATTGTTTAACCCTTTACAATGTAAGTGCAAAGTGTTTGCTATTTTTTTCAACTTTTTTGGCGCTCAAAGGTCCGCAGCATTTGGCTCCGCCTTATAAGACGTCCTGATTGAAACATCTGCGGTTTTTGGTCAATGTGGGCTCAGCTCTAGGCATCACGTGACAAATGTCAACGGTTCATGTTGGGGGAGTGAGCTTTTTGGCTCAAATCTGGTAGGTTTGCCATGTTATAATTGATTTTTTGGACAAACTTTGTCTAAAGAAGCCCACAGGCTGGCATCATTAAGCTGGAATGTAGGTTAAGGCCAGCCTTTGAAAGAAAACAGAGATGAGGGATGGTTTCATGCAGACTGGGAGGCCTAAAATGCTCTGTTGTAAACATGACGCGTACGGTTCACGAGTGAAGTTGTCTCTCTGGCCTTTCTGTGGACGAATTCCAGGACCTACCGATACAATTTGGGCACTTTTTGAAAGCTGGAAAGTTCAGTCGGTACTGTATTTTGCTGGTAGGATTGGGTGACCCGACCCTTGTCATGGAATGGCAGGATTACCCAGAATTCTTTTGGGCATGAACCAAGCAACTTGAGAAGCAAACAGAGACTGGCTCTCGTCAAATGGCTGAAGCGCGGCTGGCAAGCCAGATACTAAGGAATAGCCCTGGTGTGTGCTGTTCACGTAGACTTTTGATTTCTGAACAAACTTTTATTATAGAAAATTCAAGACAAAGTAATGCTCTTTTCGCTGTTATTCTCGTAGCAAACAACTGGCCTTTCGTAATTTCTTGTCAAAGGAACGGTATAATGTAAATATGAGAATACTGAGATTTATATTTGCAAATTGCCTGTCCTCTTACACTTCAGTCAAACTCTACATCTCCGTGGAATAAGCGCAAAGATGTATGCTGTAAACTAGCATGATAATGGTCACATTGGCATACGTACGTACAGACGGTCGGTCGATGACGTCATATGTGTATATGTATATTTTCTTAACTATGGTGCTCCGCGCGGAGCTCCACTATTACATGTGTTACATATGAACCATGGCAATTACTGGCTTTACAATCTGGTTCCTCGGTAATCGAATTTTCTTCTAAGACTTGTTCAGTAGTGGCATCCTCGCCTTGCACCAGAATGTTGGTGTTCCTGAGGCTGATCGTTAGCCCAAACTCCTTGCAGGCGTGGGACAGCTTGTCTACCAGATGTTGGAGGCCCTCCTCGCTGTGGGCTGTTAAAGCAGCGTCGTCTGCAAACAGCAGCTAGGCTTTGGTAGATTGTGCTAGCATAATTTAGCAAAACGAGCATTATTTTAAGCCTTTTTTTCAGTTTAGCACTGCTAGCATAATCCGAGCGTTTATGCGTTGAAAACAAAAAATCCCCATCATAGTTCTAGAATAATTCAGTTTGTGTTCTATTTCTGTATTGTTTTTGGAAAATGTTGAGGTATGTGCTAAGGCCCATGGTCAAATATGGTCTGGCAGACCAGGTTTCCCTGTGCATGACTCTCCTCAAGCCACCACGCTTATGGCTCGGCGGCTTGGCCCCTCAGGCCACAGATCAAAGATGGCGTCGTCCTCGAGTACATCTACTTCCAGCACTTCCAGCGACCAACAATCCGATAACCTACACCATTGGTCTTTTGCAGTTACGAAGGTTCTGCTGGTGCAGCCCTCGTCTGCAGCCGCTGAACGAGTATTCTCTATTCTTAACTTATCGTTTAACGATTCACGAGAGCATGCTTTCGTGGACTATTTACAGGCTTGCGTAATGCTTCAGTACAATAACCGATAACACAGAGATTAACAACATGCATAGCTGTCTTTGTACTGAACTGAGGGCTCTGCTTGGATGGCGTCTAAAACACGTATGCTGGCTAAAACTTTCTGACCCGGATTCAGAACCCAGAAACGGTTGATTTTGAAACCTTTTTTTAATCATTTGGCTTTTTGAGGTGCGCACATGCGTATTTTCGATGCTAAAGACTGTAAGACTGGATGGTGGACTATATGAATGTTCATTAAAGTCAGAATTGCATGATAGAGTTAAGCTACTGGTGATCTTTATTTTACTCAAGATCTAAGTAGCATAATTTCGGTGACAGAGAGCATAATTTTCAGAAAGTAGCATAATTTTGGCATAATTTCTAAAAAATATGCATGAGCACTGCTAAAAGCATAATAAGCTTTTTTTTCGGAAACAATCTACCAAAGCCTAAAAGCAGCTCCCGTATGAGAACCACATAAGCTTTGGTTTTGGCGCGGAGTCTGGCGATGTTGAAGAGTTTGCCGTCTGACCTCGTCCGGACGTAGACACCTTCTGTACAGTCTACAAAAGGCATACTGAGCAGCATCGAGAAGAAAATCCCCAACAGGGCTGGAGCAAGGCCACAGCCCTGCTTTACTCCACTGCTGACTGGGAAGGCATTGGAGGTGACCCCATCGAAGCAGACCGTACTCTGCATGTCCTGGTGAAAGGAGGTGATGATTGCCAGGAGCTTTGGAGGGCAGCCCATCTTCTGTAGGATCTTGAAGAGCTCACTTCTGCCCACCACGTCAAAAGCTTTGGTAAGGTCCACGAAGGCGAGGAACAATGGCTACTGCTGGTCTCGACACTTTTCCTACAGCTGACGGATGGAGAAGATCATGTCCACTGTGGACCTTCCGTCTCCGAAGCCACATTGTGACTCGGGGTAGACTTGCGAAGCAAGGCTCTGCAGGCGGGTCAACGTGAGCGAAGACTTTGCCAACGATGCTCAGGGGAGAGATGCGGCGATAGTTGTTGCAATCACTACAGTCACCCTTGTTCTTGTACAGGGTGACTATGTTGGCATCTCTCGTGTCTTGGGGGATGTGACCTTGCTCCCAGCACAGGCAGAGGAGCTCATGAAGCGGTTGCAGGATGGTTTCCGTCGGGATACCGTCCTTCCCAGGTGCCTTGCCACAGGCGAGACCGTCGATGGCTATGCTGAGCTCTTCCAGTGTCGGCATGTTGTCAAGCTCCTCTATGACTGGCAACCCAGGCAGGGCATTCAGGGCAGTGTCTGTGACGATGTTCTGGGTTCAGTAGAGCTCAAGATAATGCTCCACCCAACACTACAGCTGCATGCTCTGATCAGTGATGACCTTGCCAGTCTTTGATTTGAGCGGGGCTGTTTTGACGCTTGTAGGGAAGGTGGCAGTTTTGATGCCCTCATACATCCCCTTTGCGTGACCACAGGCCACTGCTAGCTGGATTTTGGCGCATAGTTTCTGCCAGTACTAGTTGGCACAGTGACGGGTAGTCTGCTGGACCTTACTCCTGGCTGCTCGAAGGTCGTGGCGTGTACTTGGGGAAGGGTTCGGCTTGTGAGCCAGCATCGCTTTCCTCTTGGCCTCCGTGACTGGCTGCATTCTTTGTTGCGTTGTTTCTTACTGAATGCAGCCATGGCTGAGCTGTAGATGGCATCACGGAGGTGAGACCATTTGACATCCGGGTTGCTGGGGGTTGGTTGTGCAGCAAGTTTCTCCTGAAGGCTGTCAGCGAAGCTCTGAGCCTTAAAGGGGTCGGAAGTGCCATAGGCGTTGATGCGGGGGCGACCCTTGGTCTTGCCTTGGTGGACCTTTCTGGGTTTTAGCCTGACCTTTCTTGCAACGAGCGAGTGGTCGGTGTCACATTCAGCGCTGTGATAGCTTCTTGTGTGAAGGACACTGCTGAGCTCCGCTCTCCTAGTGATGACGAGGTCTAGCTGGTGCCAGTGGCGGGACCAAGGTTGTCTCCAAGACACTTTGTGCAGCTCCTTACACTTAAAGTAGCTGTTGGTGATACAGGGGCCGTGGTGACAGCGGAGTTCGAGCAACCTCTGCCCGTTCTCATTCATCCTGCCGACGCCAAGGTGGCCGAGGCAGGTAGGCCATGCTTCCAGGCGGTCCCAACAGGAGCGTTGAAATCGCCTAGCAAATATATGCCCTAGGAACTTGGGATTCACGACAGTGTTTCCTGCAGACCTCGTAGTATTGATCCTTAACTTCTGGGGTGGAGGTCAGTATCGGGGCGTAGGCGGTATGATGTTCATAAAGCCCGCCGACGTTTTTATGCGAAGGGCAAGAATTCTCGAGGACCCTCCGGAAGGGGGTTCTGTGGTGAGAATCAGTGAGTTCCTCACGGCAAAACCTACGCCGTACTGCCGTACTGGTGCAAATGTTCCAGCTTGCGATTCCAAGAGCTGGAGTCTTCGTAGTTTTTTGCTTTTGACTGCTTGGTGCAAGTACTTGCTCGCTTGTCGGGAGGGTCCCCTAAACTCTCTTTTCAGACCGTGTCAAGCCACCTCTGGAGTATTATTTATAAGAGAGAGGAAGTTGTCGGGTTTAGCTATAGGTCGTTTTCATTGTCACGCGACGAAAAAAAAAAAAAAAAAGAAACCGTTCAATGAAATGAGCCAAACACTTGGAATGTTGTAGGAGACAAATTCATAAATCACCGCACCAATTCTCAGGTCTGTGCGCTATAGCGTGTCTGAGTTATTTGTCGAAGCTTTTCACGCAACTTTATAGAGTTTATAACCCTGGAAACTCAAGTTCATCGCCTCGCTCTCGCTCTTTGGTGCGGCACTGGGTTCCAATAGGAGTATTGCGTGACAACATATGTGTTATTTATGGCGTTATATTTTCAAACAAGTTTTGTGTATGGCCTGAGAAGTTTTATATTTTCAAACATGTTTTATATACGGCGTAACAAGTTTTATATTTTTTAGCAAGTTTTATGTATAAGTTAAGATGTTTTATTTAAAGAGTAATAAGTTTTATATATTTATTGATAAGTTTTATATATGACAAGAAGTATTTTGGATACAAACGGCATTCCATATTGCTCGGCCATTGTTTTTTATTTTGGAACTGAATTCGTCATTACTGTGAAAGCCGTCCGCACTAAATTAATACCTTTGGACAGGCTTTTTTATGTGAAATGGACATCCAATGCATGTGAACTTGTTTCACTGTAATATATTACGCTTGACTTTTTAATCGTTAGCTTATGTTAAGTTTTGCTGTTGTTCTAATGTAACTGAAGAGAGAGGGTATAAAGATTACTATTCAAAATGGAAAATGTTGTCAAAGAGATTACTGTGCATGTAATTTCAGTTTTAGTTGTTGGTTAAAATTGAATGTTAGTTATTTTTTGCAAGGCTTGTTCTCTTATTGCAGTCAGCTCAGAGATGTGTAAACACTCTGCACTGTATTAAACTAATGATGATTTGTACTTTAGGCACAAGACATGTTTTTTACACAATGTTTTGCTTTCTGGTGTGAGAAACGGGAGCCCTGTTTTAGGCTTGGCTAAATCTAAATATTATTCAATACAGAGATAAAATGTAATATTCTCTTCTCGTTGACTCTCGTCAAGCAACAAGTAACTAAAATTTTCTTTACAAAACGTTTGGGAGTTTGGGAATAGAATAGTTCCTGACATTAAACTGAGTAAAGAAAAATATTATAAGGAATATTTCATAGATGATAACAAAAAAATTAAAAAGTTAGGCTGGTATCACTGCGACATAAGCATAAAACGGCTTGGAAACAAAAAAAAAAAAAGTCGATTTTCTGAAATTTTCTTGAATTAGCATGATTTTTGCCCTTTTCATGTCCAGAGAAAATAAAGACCTCATTTTGTGCCAAATTTCGTACGTCTACCTCCAGGGCATGAAATTATTTCTTAACAATCATGGAAAATGGCTGGCGTTTTCTTTAAAGATGGGCATTTCTATGAAAATCTCTGCTGTGGAGGCCATATTCTTTTACGATGGGCATCATTCGAGATTCCTAATGCCTGCCTCACTCAAAAAGTTGACAACTCATTTCCTGCTCGCGTAAGCTCTGGAAAAAGGCTCGGAGGAATGTTGCGTGCTTTTTCATACCCTGGTTGCTGCCTGTCCCCTCATCCCGCACTCGCTGCTCATCCGAAGAATTGTCACTTTCACCAAAAACACCGTGGTGTGACCCCCTTCCCCCCTTTGAAAAATCCTAGCTACGCCCCTGCGTAAGGTAGAAAAAATCAGAGATTTCAAAGTCAACGAGGTAGGAAGTGGGCAATGATTTCCGTACAGGTCCCTATTTCATTATGCATGCAGAATAAATTAATTATTCATTCGCGCTATTGTTTTGTAGAACTATACGAATACCCAAGAGAACCGAATATATACATGGGTAATTTGTACTTACGGGATGAATAAAAACGGATCTCATTTTTTCTCTCCCTCCCTCTCTCTCTCTTCTTTTCCTTCATCGCCCACACCGTTACTCGTTTTTGTCCCAGCTTTCCTCTTTCTATCTTTTCGTCTTGTTCTTATCTCCAAATCCCGCTCGGCTTTTTATGCCATTTTGTCCCATGACATGTCACTCGCAGGTTGCCTTGAACTCCGACCCACTGTAAACCTCTGGATTACTTGTCCCTGTTCTTTAAATGTTCTGTTCTTGAAAATAATATTTATTTTGAATTCTGGCTGACTATTTACATAACAATGATACGCAATTATATACACGTGCGGCGCCGAGCACCTGCAATCGAACTTACACTTGTAGGTTACCTTTAAGAGATCCCTGTTTTACTACTCTTGAAACAACCCATCGCTTTATAATGCTAACCGTAACCCTAATTACGACTAAAGGCACTGTTTAGGCTTAAGGTTAGTCCTTGCGATAGTTTTAGGTTTTCCAGTATCGCTGTGAACTGTGGCCTGCTTTTCCTTCATGCCCCGTGCGTGCGGCACGCTTATAAGTTCACTGCGTGGAAGAGTATACCACGCTTAAAGTCTGATTGGTGTGCATCTTTCATGGGAAACATTCATGCACGAGTTCATTGCTATTAAAATCGTTTCATGTTTCCCTTCTTTTGAAGCAAACTTGTGTCTTCGTAATAATCAAGATGGCTACCGAAGTAAAATAAGTAAAATAGTAAAATAGCGTCACAGCAATGGGAGATTTGATCATTTGGAAATTGTCCCTGCTTTATAGCCTTTCCAGAGTTGTGCATAGAGTGGTGCAAAGAAAACAATTCGTCCTCCGTGTCCAAAACCTGTGTGAAAACGCAGTCAGTTGGCAAAGACAAAGTGCCGCATCGGGGAATGGATCTGTTTCGCGATGCTCAAGAAAAAACTGCAATGGATAGCCTTCAATCCGCCAGAACACATATCAATTTTCTGAGCGTAAACGTTCCTTTAAAAATATTAGCCCTAGCTACCTGTGGCCGGAAAGTTTTCAAGACAAGGGCTCACATCATCTCACAGTGAACCATCGCCTAAACTTCGTCGACGCAGACAAAAGAGCCCACAGCAGGGCATTGAAAAGACATGATGGGGAGTGAAACGAAGTATGCCTCCTACGGGAACATCCATGGATCTCTACCACAGTTATTTACTCGGAAGTATCATTGAGCATATTGCCGATCTCTACAAAGAGCGATAAATCGCAAAATCCCTCTAACACTAAATGCACCGCTCGTGATCCTGAATACAGGAAAGGAAGAAAACATACACTTTGCAGTGTCTCGGCGAATTCGTAAGCAGACAGAAAAAACAATTTCACGATAAAAAGAGCAGGTAGCCATTAAATTTCTTATGACGGTACTTTTATTTGGTTTGTTTGTTATGTTTGCGAATCTGAACCCTATTACAAAGATTGCTTGAAATTCCACTTCTTGCGCTTATTCTAAAACTGAAAAATGGGTAAAATTGCAGGAAAAGTGCCGAAATTAAAGGAAAAACTGTTCGATTTTCCGTATTTCAGACAGAAGTTCTAGCGGCTTTTTTAAAGTCCATATAGACTTAGAAAAAAACCTCTAAAAAGAAACAACAAAGCGCCACAGTCCCAAAGGACGTTTATTGTTATCGCTATTGTTTTCTTGAAACAAAGAAGTGTATGCAAAATGAAGTAGGGACCTGTGCGGAAATCTTGCCGGAAGTGGTTGTTTCAGAACCCCAACCCTAATAAACTACGAAACGGAGAAACTATTTCTTTAACGCCGTGCGCCAAAATTGAATTTGGGTAGCTCGATCGGGGGGTAAAAAGCGTTTCAAATTTGATATATAGTCAGAGTGACAAATGCTAATAAACCTATTCCCTCGACAGAACACCGACCACGGTTCATTGATCTTTCCACGGATGACGCTTACTGATGCATACATATGCATACGTATTCAACCATTGGAGTGAGTGAGATGTCTTAATTAATTGCTTGCAAATGGAAATATCTCTGTGTTACGATTGACGCATTTACATTCTCTCTTGAAGATATCAGTTTTATCTTTGAGTTTTTCTGGATAAGAGAAGAATACTTCACTTCGATTGTAGTGGTGATCATTGTTGTTAGAGGTAATGCAAATTTTGTTTAATTTTGTTGTAGCCATTCCAAGTTGATTTCAAATTCTGGATCTTTGCTGGGCCTCGCTTTTACTATTTCAAAAGCAATTTAGATAACACAAGTCAGACTGCAAGTCAAGGCGTTCAAATCAAGCGACATAGATATAGATGTTGGTTGGAATGGACAATGAAGAGAGAGAGATTTCAAAGTAGACAGAACTAATGTTGACTGATTTGATTACCTTTATTTCTCGAAAACATATATGTCACACAAAGAAATACCCGAAGAGGCCTAGACATCGGGAATTTTTGACGACAGAACATCTTCAAACTACACTGTCGAAGTTGCTGTTTAGCTGCTTCCGCCTTTTGAAATGTCAATACTTTCGGTTCATACTCGATATTAACTAAAAGGCCGTTTACACGACAGAAAAATTTGGTCCGGACCCGTCAAAAAAGCGGTACGAACCCATAACGTTTGTAAAGAAACACTGGAGTTTCTACAGGGCCATAGGCGCTAATTATGCACAACCGACAATCAATATGTTGCAAGCCTGGCCATGATAGAACTGATAAGAGCATCTCATTCAGAAAACATTGTGGGCTTTTGACAAAACTTAAATATGCGTAGTCATCGCTCTTTTGTAAATTATTTTGCTCTGTTTCCACACGAATAAGTCATCTCCCATCTTCAGAATGTGACGTCTCCAACATCCTAGGACCGACCAAAGTCATTCATTACAATTAATACGAAAATTGCCTGAGATTAACTATCTTGGGGAGACCAAACATTGCCGGTCCATGTAAATCGAAAGGGCATGTGATGCTTATATTAAATAGCATAATGCTTTTGTCTTAAGGTTTTCGCGCGTTGCTAAGGAAGTGAAATGTTAAATCCGGTTAATGACGTCATCATAGCGTGAGCTAGCCAGAAATCCCACTCAAATCACCGCATAAACTATTGTTTGCAACGGAGGTTTTCCCTCCCCCTTCCTCGCGCTCGTTTTCAGATCAACTGCGCATGCGTAAAGGAACGGACTTCCGGTTTGAAAAAAAGCTAAATTTCCGGCGGTCTTTAAATTGAATTTTTACTGGGTTGCCGTATGGCAATCCCTGTCGGAAAGTGGGTGGGATTTGTTCGTTTTATTATTTTTTATTTGCCGTGTCGGTAAAAGTCTTGCCTGTCACTCCCCTGGTAAGTGGTGTCTTTGTGCATAGAGCATTCTGCGTGTATTTTCTTTGGATCGAGAGGGTGGTGGAAATGCGTAGATTTCTTTGGTGGACACAGTAGAATATTTACCTTAGCCTGCAATGGCGTCGAAAGTCATGTAACGTGAATGGCGTTTTAGTGGATCCTTAAACAAAATATACCCTTATGGAGCTCAATAATGGAACGTCAGTTGGATAAACTAGGCAGGCGGTGAAAATCAACACCTGGAATCTCAAAAGCGACGAGTAATGGACTTCGACAACAATCTATCTCCCGTCGAGCTGAAATCAAAGTGAGCTGTATTTCTAAAATACTATTTTTTACCAAGTGTGCTGTTATTTAGAACAATGACACCAAATGGAAAATTCTCTGGTAACTTATGGGTTCAACAAAGACAGAAAACGAATCGAACACCTTACGTGGATCTGTGATCAACTCTGCACAGTCTTCAGTAAAAACATAATTGGAAATGTGACAGCCAATAATTATTTGAAAGAAAGCTTGTCGTCTATTTTGTGCTTCATTATTCAAGGAAAAGGTTCTTCATGGAAACGGTTTGATCCTGAAATTTAGTTTGTTGCAATATTGCGCATATTTGACACGATTGAGTTTCTTCTCTTCACGCACGTAATGAAACAGAAGGCGTTTTTGCCTCTAATAGCAAATATCATATGTTGTTTGCTTAATAAAATTGTTTGCTGGAAAAGGTGGCCTTTATGAATTCATCATATTTTATGATATGCGAGCTTAACTGGATAGTTTTTATGGCAATAGTAAAGCATTTTCTTGTTATTCAAGGAAAAGGTTCTTCAGGAAACCTGAAGTACATGGTAATTTGACACGATTGAGTTTCCTGTCTTCTCGCACGCAATGAAATAGGAAGAGGTTTTCGCCTCTAAGAGCAAATATGTTGTTTGTTTCAATAAATTTTTCGCTGGAAAAGGATTCTGTGGTATTTTCTGCCTTTGTGAAATATAATATCATGTTGTGTATTGAAGCTTACTGAAGCTGTTGTGTAATTTCGAGCTTAAGGTTGAAATGTGATGTGGGAGAATTTTTTTAGTATTGCTCTGTAAGCAGGAAGGGTTCACAGGCCTGTTGGAAGTGTGCTTGAGTTTCAACAAAATGAGCCCCAAAATCAGTGGAAAATTGTGAGGCCGATGAATAATAAAGTAGCTGCTATTTCCAAAATGATGGAATTACCTGGTGATAAATAACGTCGTACGCGTCTTGGAGAGTAACTTTTGACTTTGCATAAACAAGAGTTGGGCGATTGTGATCTTTGTTTTGACTTCGCTCATTTCATTGTCAAACTTTATAACACTTGACAGAAAAAGAAACTTACAAAAACCCGGTATCTTGCCATCATTTGAAACAGATGCTTCACTGCCGCGGTAATGACGGCGCCCGCTGAATTCCGGCCATGTCGCTTTTCGATTTTGCGATTTATTTGAACGTAGCAAAAATCTCCCAAAATGTATGTCGCTGATCGTAACTTTTTATATTCTATATTTACGGTTCAAAATTAATGTTGTTTTCATGTCGTAAATATTTCATTCTCGATCGACCGTCCCGGAAACTTCCTTCTGCTCTTTCTAAAAGCTGTGTATCAATAGTTATTTACTTTTGCATCAATATTTGTTTTGCAGAAAGCAAGCTAACAAAATCTTTACCTTGCTGAGTTCGCATTTGTTAGCGTTAATAGTACTTTCGGTCCGATGCTTCTGTTTTGTGAGGGGTATATTGTTTTGGTCTCCCATCCCGCCGGAGATGGGGTAACTTCAGTGAACTTTAGTATTACAAAGGTGTCAGATGCTCAGAGGGCACGCTTAAACTTTTGGTGCAAAGAAGTTGTGAGGGAACTTGAAAATTATCAACATGTCAGCTCAGACGCCAATGTTTCTCGCTTCTCTTTTATTTGTTATTATTCAGAGACTGGAATGATGTAGTTCAATACCACACAATTCAGTGCCTTCTGATTTTCTGTAGCACGTACCACAGGCAACCCAGTGTATGCTTCACGGAAGCATCTCGTTTCAAAATAAAAGAAAGCCATACATGGCTGGATGCAAAAACGAATACAAATTATCAAACCACGGATTAAATACCCAAATTGTGCAGCACGTAGACAAATTTAGAGTTTTCTTTTATTGGTCACGTGACCACGGGCGTGAAATGATGGCGTCATATTTAGGGTCATTGGTTTACGAAAGTTGGAAACTGAGCAAAATAATGCCAAATTCTCTCAAATTACTTTACCATTACATCCTTAGCAACGCACCCCGAAAAACACGTCAATAGGCCCTCAATGATTCTGCTCCTGGATAATTTTCATCAAAATTACTTTGCCCATGTTAATTGAAAGGGTCTGGCAACACTAATTAATTGAAACTGCGTGATACCGTTTTTAACAGTTTCATGACTGCTAGAGTTTTTTTCAGCTTAGTTTTGTTTCTTAAACGTTTCTTCGGTGAATATTCTATAGTTACCAAGGTCATTTTCTTTCAGAACGGTTTCTGTATGTGTTTCACTTACGAAGCATTTTAAAAGCCTTGAGGACAATGATATCCCTATCAAATTTGACGTTTGTGAGACTTCTGATGTTATATTCTGGTAAGTAAGTCTTCCTGTTTTGCTACGCTTAATTATTGTTACATTATTTTTTCTTCCTTTTTATCGTTACTTTTCTTGAAACCAGGCAACCAAGTAGTTCGCTTTGCTATGCATACCTAATTTTCACTTACGAGAACTGAATGATTCATTCAATAATAATATAACTATATGAACTCTAGCCTTGGTTCTGAATATAGCACAAAGCGTTTTATAAGTTGAGGAGATCGGAAATCAAATTAAGGAATAGCTGGAAGTTTACTTGCAATTATCCATCATTTTCTTCCATATTGTTATAGAAGCCTTGGCTCAAACATCACATTTCGTAGGATTTACTCGCGTAACTTAAGAACCAAAGTTCGTGGCTGCTGACCTTTTTTCTTTCCTTTTTTTTGTTTACTTTTGTATTTCATCCATTCCAGCGAGAAATTCCCCGTATCCTTTCCAAGGAATTATCTCTATCTGACGGTAACTTGGAGCTGAACCAATAGGTCCTCGTGATCAAATGACAAATTCTAACACTGCACTATTCTTTGTGAGATGTTTCGAAAACTGCAGATCAGTGTTAATAACTTAAGGAAATAAATTTGATAAATAAAACTGAGAATTTAATCTTGACGATGAAGACACAAATTTCATGCATATTTTAAAGATTTTGATGAGCTTCAATTTATTAAGTGAAGGACACAATATATTTCATCAGTTCTTCAGCTTTTTTTGCCAGTACTTTTTTCTTTCAAAGAATTTCCGTCTGTAATTAGTTTTCTTAAACATAACAGATATTGTGAATTAATAGTACCTTAAATGGATACTTTAAATTAAATGTAATATACATGTAATATAAGTATAATTTATTTATTTATTTATTTATTGCATTTTTAGTTTAACCATGTTACTCCATCAACTTGTTTGTTAGGAGATATTAGCAATTTTTGCTATCTTAAAATTCGAATCAAAATGAAGTTATTGTATACGTATTGAAACTGCTTTTTCTTCAATGGCTATTTTAAATTTTCATTTGTCCAGATGTGACAAATTTATTTAATCGATTAAATATCAAATTAATGAAACAGTATTTTAAAAAATGGGACGTAATAATTTTAGTATATATTTTTATGACTGAACGTTTTTCAATCACCATAATCGATATACTGATTAAAGAACTTAAAAGTTAAAAAAAGTACACAATAAAAATTTAATTAAGGAAATATTTTGTTGATAGTTAATGAAAGATGTTTTAAATATAATAGTATACGTGCAAAACATTTAGCGTGTCGATTGACTGAGAGCACGTTAATTAATCCCAAACAGAGTGCAGAAAAGTGAAATTAGTGCAGATAGTGGGGTGCAATAAATTTTTGTAAATCATGATTTTTCTCGTACAATTTGGAGTAAATAATCACTTATAAATTTTTTTCGATGACTACAAATTACACCTGCCTTACTTTTCAAGTGTTCGTCTGTGACAAAAATTTTGCTTGTGCATATTTATTCCAAATTGCACTCAAAATCATACGATTACCTATAAAAACTAAGAATAGGCGAAATCTTAAAAAGGAATTACCAAAAGAAGCGATTATTCACTTGTGAGAAGAACAGTTTAAAGGAAATGATGAAATAAACGCGCATGGTAATTTCTTTAATTTTAAAGTTGTTGTCATTAGTAGTGTCATTTACACTTGCAAGAGAACTTGAGCATAAAAGCCTCGCTTACTTGTGGAGCTGATAAAATTATAAAAAAAGCATTGTTTGGAGAGTGTGATAGTTTTACAATTTAATTAAACAATTAGCTCAAAATATTAGTTATTGCGTCACAACACTAGCATTTAATAAAAGGCATTGTTACTGCATTTATCACAATTTAGTAAGATTGCTTTATGCAAAGGAAAATTCTTTAAGACTGCGGAAAGTTCTAACTGATATAACATTTCCGATTCTGAGGTCGTACTGTTTTATGATATTTTGCGATATTTCAGGGTTTGCTCCTGAAATTTCTGAATTTTCAATTAAAAACTAATTTTCTGGCCAATCTAAAAAACTAAGTAACCCAGGATATTATTTAGGGTGAAATTCACATTTATGGCAGAAAACTGGAATTTTTTAATTTATATTCCATGTTACGTATTTGCATGTAATTGCGGCTCCTATTTACTGTTAACCATTTATAAAGGGCATTTGTAACCTTTGTAAAGAGATCACTGTGTCTATTTTCTTAAATAAGTAAGGGGTAGGGGTAACACATATGTGTGTATGTGATACACAATTCATTCCATGTTAATTAACATGTACATGTGGTCTTGAACCGCCACGTCACTCAACTGTGCCTTGTATGCTAAAATATGTCATTAATATCCATCTTCAGTGTTTACATTGGTTACGTGATCAAAATCTAACTTACACCTCGGTTTCTAAGAACCTTTATATCTCGAGGGCTTTATCTGCTTCAAGAATAAAGTGTTTTTGTCACTTGCTTTTAATCCCACTGGACATTTTTTTTCACAATGAACAGTTTATAGCGGAGCTCAGGCGCACGAAGCGCCCCAGCGCAGCACCATGGGTAAGATTTTGGGGAAATCTATCCATACGAGAAACTTTGGTTATGACGTCAGCGTACGACCGTGAGCACCGACTATCGGGGTGGAGGTCGTGAGGCAGAACAGCGTCTGTGCACTGGAGTGATCGGGCAATTTTCCTTGGCGGGAAATCGCGTGGCAGCGTTGCATTTGGCAACCAGCGTTTTTCTGGCGGGAAATCGATATTAGTGGCGAGCAACGGGATAAAGAGCAGGAAAGAGCTCGGGAGATAGGCGACGACATTTGAGAAATTTAAGCGAAGAAAGCTTGGAGAGAAACCGAGGAAGGAATAGAAGAGAAAATGTTAATGAAGAACACCGTCAAGCGGAGAGAAATAGTGCACGAGAAAAACACATCTTTACAACGGTTAGCTTTCAGGTACTGTTTTTCTTCTTAGTTTATGCCTCGCAGCCTCACATATTTTGTAAAACTCGCTATAGAACGAAGAAGGCCTGAAACCGTTTGCAATTCCGTTCACAGAGATTCTGGCATATTTCAACAATCACATTTGAGGGCTTTTTTGTGTGAAATGGATTTCCAGTCGTAAGCTGCATTGTTTAACTGTGAAATTGCAGTCGAGTAAGCAAATTTACTACTCTTTGGCTTGACGTTTTAATCGGTAAGATTTTGCTGTTCTAAATTGAAGAGAGAGGGTGTAAATATTATCAGTCAAACAGAAAATTGTTGTGAAAGAGCTAGATTACCGTGTGTGTAATTTCAGTTTTAATTGTTGATTAAAATTGTTGGTTATTGTTTGCAAGGCTTGTTGCTTTACTGCTGTCAGCTCAGAGGTTTTTGATCACTTTAAACTGCACTAGTACACTAATAACGATTAATTTGTACTTTATGCAAAAGCACAATTATTTGCATACACTCCATATTGCTTTCTGGGGTTAGAAACGGGAGCTCCGCTTTTAGGCTCGGCTAAATCTTTGTATTATTACTAGGGGACTGGGAAAAAACTTCGTTTGAGTGATAGCCTTTAAAATTGTTATTAGCTATTCCTACATTCTTTTTTTATTAAATCACATGCTTCCATTCGACATTCAAGAGGTGTATTCGTTGCAAGATTCAACTCGTGTTTAAAAGTCGATTTTGCTAGATTAGTCAGAAGAAATAAAAATAGCCGAGTTAAAGTCAGTATCCTATGTGTTTATTGTAATGATATCCTTAGATTAACCAGCAGTGAAGATACATTCCCGTCACTGATTCCTTCCATGCTACAGGCTAAGATCATGTATTGTTTTAACAATTCACATCCATTTCAAAACTAAAAAAGTCACGTAGTTGTTGATAATGTAATGTGTATGGTGTCATCCATTCAAGTTGTGTCCTCATTCAACCCAACGACTCTTTGAGACATACAAGTCGTTTTATTGGCGAGAATAAAGCATAATGTGGAAGCTCAAAGCACAGCAGCAAGCATGCAAGTCGAAAAGAGGAAACCAAGAGATTAAGACAAAGCAAAAAGCTCACTAAGCTAAGACCAAATGGTCGACACCAAACCAAGACAACTACAACAAACCACCCAGGCAAACCCCATACAAGTATAGAGACAAAAAACGTCAGAGTACTACTGTTTAAGAAGGTGACCAAATCAAAACTGGTAAAGCATGAGGCGTCAAAATTGAACAAATGATACCTAAGAATCCGCCTTGATGTGTTAGAGCCCTAGTGTTAGGGATACCTGATCATGATAGCCACTACAACCGGCGTGGTAGAGGACCAGATATCCTGAAGTTGCAAGGACAGAGTGAGTTGCGTTCCCACCTAATCTCGCACCCAGATCTCACTCTGTCACTGGAAATGTGAGATCTGGTAAAGTTCGACAGTACACCATTTTTCATTGGCTACTAAAAAA
>NC_090885.1:32258569-32261069 GCF_036669925.1 Montipora capricornis
AGGTCTCATGGTTTGCGAGGATGTGATATGTAAGTTTTAAAGATGCGATTTGTGCTGTCATTTTACAGGTTTTCTCTTCGGGGAGTACGTGTCGTTTCAGGTGTAAATGCCTTCGCAATGAGAGTTCACTGTATGTCTCTATTTTTCAGATACGCATATCCGTCTAACTGGTCATACCTCGTCTCACGCTGGTCGGGTTGAAGTGTTCTCTAATGGAATCTGGGGAAGGGTATCCAGTCGCAGCTATTGGTCGTCCCCCTGGCGAAGAAAGGAAGCTGCAGTTGTTTGCCGACAGTTAGGCTTCCCAGGAGTCATTACTGCTTTGAGCTGGTCAGCTTTTGGAGAGGGTTCAGGACCGGTTGTGATGTCTGATGTACAATGCGCTGGTACAGAAAAGACCCTACAGCAATGTCAGTATCGTGACATGGTTGACAGCTACCTCGGAGACTTATATGGAGTGGGAGTAGTCTGCAAGACTCATTCTTTTTATTCTAGTGATATTGGTGAGTGGTTTGTGATCGTAAAGATTAACTTGTTGCTAAATCTAATTAAGTTTTCAAACTAAGGTCCGGTGGTCCACTTACGTACCATATTACCCACCCATTAATTTTCACGCGATTTTAATTGCTACTTTACGTCACGTGGTATAAAATCACAAGACATTTATCACGCAATTACCCCCGTCTGCGTCGAGTTTGTCCTGTGATCATTTCCGCCCACAAGAAACAAGGCGAGCAGATAAAAAGCCCGGGGGGGGGGGGGGGGTACTCGATGTATCCCTGGTTGGGGAGGTGCGGGGCGGCCCCTCATACCCTGACCCTGTTTAAGACAAATATCGCTGATTTTCCTACCCATTTTAAGACAGAATTCCGATTTTGGATACCCTGTTTAAGACATTTAACCCAGTTTAAGACAAAAATTGATAAATCGATATCCTGATTAAGACAAAAAATGATAAATTCGATACCCTGTTCTAGACAAAAAAATCCAGAAAAACATACCCTGGCTGGCCGCACGTCTCCATTAAGCCCTTATAAGGGAGTACCCCCCCCCCCCCTCATTACTGCAGAACTAATATTAAAAAAAAATTACGATCTTACACCAAAGTCCAAGGGTTTAAAATTCCCCGTACCCCGTGATCTTATCCTTTCTCACAGTTATTCTATCTTCAAGATCTCACTTTAAGAAAATGTTCTCATTGACCTAAAACTAAATTAGATTCGCCCGTCCGTAGGTAAGTTAATACCGTCTTCTACTTTATGTGAGGAACCCAAGGTCAATAATCTCTATGCTTCTCAGTTGGGTTTCCTCGCCAAATCGTCTATAGACGTTTCTAGCTCAATTAAAAATGTTGTAAAGTAATATAATTTTACAGAATATTATTATAGCTATCCTTTTAGATTGTTGCAACTTACTGTAATTAAAAAATTTTCTTTCTTTTTTTTTTGTATGTGTGGCAAACAAAAGTCCACCACAACTTGAATCCTTCAAATGCTCCAGACTTTGCACACTCTGAGTTTCATGGTTGCCATTTCTTTTTTAGTCCTCCCAGTAACAAAACCGCTTGAATTTTTTTTCCTGAGTCACGTTTTGAACAATGCGCTGACAAAACACAAAACAATAAGCTAAAAAAAGCACCTTGTGTCGCGAGATCGAGTTTATTTCACGTGATATCTTATCAGGTTTCCCTCCAATAGCCCGTATGCGTGATGACTAGCTGATTCCACCACCAAAGGAACAAACCTGTAAAGAAAGCCCACGTGCGAACAGTATTGCTTGTCCAGATGATGTAAATAGTTTTGTGCAAACGAGGCCTGGTGGTGAATTTTTGCGCATATGACGTCATCATGTATAAGGCCTATCATGACAGTATAAACTAGTAATAGCTATCGCTAAGTGCCAACCAAACAGTCAATATAACGCATAGTTTGCAGATTTGTATCAGAGTTCCAAAATACCCAACAGTAGTTGTAATTTTTTTATTCGAAAGTACTGCAACTCAACTTGTCTAGTTAACAATAACTGTACACTTTGTATCTCCAACAACGATGTAGATGTCAACGTGGTTTGCAATAACATGGATAATATGAACGGCCGTCATTTTAACAGGAATATACAATAATTACGTTGAATAAAATCAGTGTCATGTAAAAAATCGCCAAAGCGTTTTCAGCCGGACTTTTCAGTGTGAAACATGTAATGGGGAATCAAACTCTCTCGCACATGAAAGTTGTTTCACTTGTAGATTAATTTTTATTTTGCAAGATACAGCCATGAATTATACGTCAAATTGATCGTTGAATTGTATACTTTGCAGAGAACATATTTCCTTTTAAAATTAAATTAAATTGTTTACAACTCAATGGTTACATAACGAAAAACAAACTGCTCTACTCGCGGGCCGAAATCCGAAATTGACGACAGCGGCCGATAAGAACACGTACGCCAGTTAGTTTAGTTTTGAGCTCGTTCACTCAATATAGATCACGATGGTTCAATA
>NC_090885.1:32266069-32283569 GCF_036669925.1 Montipora capricornis
AAATTAATAAAGTAAAAAAAAAATAATTAAGCGGAGGTTCAATTAATATTCGTGCAGTACTTCAGAATTCATCCTTTCCAACATTTGCGTAAAACAAGGTAATCACATATTTACAACATTCAAGAATGGAGTTCAAATCGGAAAAAAATAGATCAGATGCAAAAATTTATTGGAATTGTTTTTTTTTAGCGGGCGAGATCAACGGAATCTGCATCCCATTTGCCCGCTAACAATGACTTGTATTTGCTCCCTTGTTCATTTCCTTTGCCTTATTTGAAAATAGTCAATTAATATCTAACTGTTAATGCAAACAGTGAAAATTATGTTTCTTTCAACTCACCCCAGCTCTAATGTTCTCACTGTCTATCCAATGCAAAGAAGAATTCCCGCCATATGATGCAATAGACCTTTTTCGCTTGTACACTTTGTTTTCCCAATACAAATCATGTGGCAATACTCAGGAGGATTGGTCCTTTGTTTTACTCATTAAAAAGAGCGCATGCAAGCATGGATATGTCTGCATGCACTCTTTTAAAGGACCAAATCTCCTGAGTATTATCACTTGATCTGTATTGGGAAAACAAAATGTACAAGCGAAAAAGGTCTATTCTGGGTTCCAGGCTGGGTTGGTAACATCAGGCAAACAAAAAAAAAAGAGAGTGACATTTGACCGTCGTGATTCTGGGACGGAATGTCTTGGGAGTACGGTGAAAACAGTGAAAGTTCTTCCACATGTCGTAATGTCCAATTTTCTTAGCCTTTTCTTTTATTGTGCCTCTAAAACTGAGTACCCAATTCGTTAAATATTCATTCGATTCTACTTATCTTGATTTACCCATCGGTGAAATGGAAATCATAGCGAAAAATTCAGAGTTCAGACATGAAAACTCTCTAAGTAAAATAGCGATTGTAGGTCAAATGTGCTTGTTTTCTATCTAGTGCCATCCAGTGGAACTTGTTGGATTTCAGACCACCATGTCAGAGGAAAAACATCCGTAATGAAAGGTCACAGAGCTAACCGTATCCGTATTTTTATGAACTCAGATTCCCAAGAAGGATTCGTATTCTCCAAGAAACCCTTCTTTTTTTTTTTTTTTTTTGAGGATAAACACCTTTTATTGAAAGGTTACAAGTGAAAATATTAATTCGTGAATTTCATTTTTATTTTTTATTTTATTTTATTTATTTATTTATTTATTTATAATATTTACAGGACGAACACTTACACTACTTACAATACTAATATTATACTTAGTAATACATACATATATATTGCACTGCTCATACTTACAGTAATTATACAAGCAAGCAGGACAAACACTTACACTACTTACAATACTAGCATTATAATTTTTTGTATTAATAATTTTTGTTTTTTTACTTACAAATCGCTTCCTCTACTTATACGACTGTATTTACATTATTCACATTAGAATACTTGCGCTATTTACAAAACAACATTTTCACCACTGTACTTACCAATATGATACTTAAGTTACTTGCAAAACAATTTTTACACTACTTACAATGCAGTGATTACACTACGACAGATTAGGTGACAGCACCCTTCTTCCCTAATTGAGCTTTCTACAAACGAGAAAAGAAGCGAATTTCTCACTTCCTTCAAAGACATCCTAGACTCGACCATCCGTGCTTGTGCTGCTTTAATCAGCTGAAATATTCGCGCCTTTCAAGCGTGTATTCAAAGTTCATAATGCCACGTTATCGGAATTTGCATTTGATAAGTTTTGCCTTTGTCAACAGACCAGGATTCACATGAACTTATGACCCGTGATCCGTGACCCGTAACCCGCATTTTAAGCCTGCCGCCTTGCAACTTATCCAAGTGCGACGATTAATTTCTCGGGGTTAAAAGTCTGGATCATATATTATGTCCTTTTGAATGAGAATGATTGTGATTCACATTTTGAGCATTCTCGTTTATTCTTGTGGAAGGGCAAAATGTGCCTACTGGTCAGATAGGTTTTATCGGATAATTAAATGATATTGCTGTTCAACTCCTGTTTTCGAAAAAAAAAAAACCTTGTTTTAAACCCCACATGGGCCTGTAGGTACTTCTTCATATTGGGAAGGCTACTGTAGTTTTCTCAGTTTTTTCTCTGGAGGTTGAGAGGGGAAATGTTAACACGTCTGTACTTCTTTAGATATCCCAATTCGTCTGCAAGGTTCCACGCTAGCAAGTGCTGGTCGTGTTGAGGTCTTTTACGCTGGAGTCTGGGGATCGATCAGCAGCGACAATTGGTATATGAATGACGACATGGCCACTGTGGTTTGTCGACAGCTTGGTTACCAAGATGGCGAAGAAAAAGCTCTAAAGAACAGAATTTACGGTCCATTTTTTGGTCCTGTGTGGCTAACAAATCTTTATTGCACTGGAAACGAGAAAAACGTGATGGAATGCGCTCATGATGTGATTGGAAACAAATCCGAAGAGATGCGGACATACAGATTTGCCAGCGTTATTTGTAAGGGCGGGAAAATGTTAGGAGGTAGGTTTTATCAATGCATCAACATAAATAACCTTTCCATTTTCCTTCCTCGTAACCTACCGTCCGACTAACCTACCTACTGTCCCACCTACCCAGGGGTGGTCCAGGGTTTCTGTTTGATCTTTTCCCAGCATCAAGCCCACCCTTTAAAGGGGTTTGAGGGCATGCCAAATCGGGAGCATTTCTCGAGAGATGCTATAATTGCAGCATTTAGATACCCGCTAATTAAACAAACAGAACATCACCAGACTGATAGAATTTCTAGTGAAAATTAAGCATTTTTGTAGCATCTATAGCAAAATTAAGTGTAACTCAATGGTCTTACCAACAAGTCCTCTTGCCAACTTATCAATTGTGTACATGAAGTCTGGGTTAAACAATTGTCAGAGAACCGTTCTATTTGTGAATAATATTGTATGAATTGCTTGTCTACTCCAGATAAAGTTCGGGTAGACTTTCATATACCGGACTAAAATGGCGGATGACAAAAGAACCATTGTTATTCCGATTAGGCCTTGTTAATTAGGTATTGTCCGATATTGCTATGTTCGCTTTGTTCTTTGCTTGAATGGACATTAATTATTTCGGATACGGTATCAATCAATCAATCTTTATTTGCCTCAATTCTAAATAATAAAAACTTTAAAACATTCAGTTAGTGGCGAGGAGACCTCTAAAACCATAGGGCTGATGCTGAGAGGCCTACTTGGTGATACGTGAATCAGTCAGAAATCAATTACAGTAAAAGCTGAGCGTAGAAAACGAAATGAAAAGAAATCAAATTGCTATTTTCATTGCTTTATAGTTCATGATATTTGCTTTTATTTTGAGTGACATTTAATTGTTAATGAAATCAACAAACTGTCTATTAAAGGAAGATAAACTGGAAAGGAATGTAATGGAAAGTGGTAAAGCATTCCAGATACTTCAGATACTTGGTCCTTGATAGAGTATAGTGCACTGCTTAATGTTTGTCCTGTACACATGGGGCCTAAGAAGAGATGAAGCTCAAATGTCATAATTGTGCATTTGTTTATTTGTGAAGAATAGGTTTTTAAAAGGCAAAGGTAATAAATGGTGGTAGTATAGAAACGTACATTTTGCAATGCAGAGAGAATTTACCTTAAAAATATCTAGGATTTTCAATTCAGCAAAATAGGGGGCAGAAGGCGCGCGGAATTCTGAATTCGTTATGGCTCGCACAGCTCGTTTTTGAAGAAGAAATATGCGATTTAAGTTCGTGACGTATGTGGAAGACCAGACTACTGTACAGTAAGTTAAATAGGGATAGATTAAAGTATAAAGCAAAGATGTTTTGGTTTTGGTTGAGAGAAGAAAGCGACACCTATATATAATACCAACGGATTTAGCATTTTTTTACAAATATAGCCAATGTGAGATTTCCATGTAAGAGCTTCATCAAGATAGACACCTACGAACTTTAATTCTGTTAGTTGTTTAATTAAGCGGCACATTATCAAACAAAATAGAGGATCTCATATGGATTACTTTTTGTTTCGGCTTAAATATGACATAATTAGTTTTCTTTATGTTTACAGACAGTTTGTTGGATTTTATCCATAAGCTGACTTAGTCAATTCCACTGCAGTGCTGGATCGCGTATGCCATAGTATTCAGGTTTCTCAAATAAGATTTGGTGATCTAACGTATCAAAAGCCTTAGAGAGGTCAAGGAATATACCGGCCGTAATTTCATTTTGGACCATAGACATTGGAATTTTGTTTATAAGATAGATAAGCGATAGTGCAGTAGAGTGCTTTCTTCGAAATCCAAACTGGAGTTGATGATAGAAAAGATTGAGAGAATCGGCAAACTCTGACAAACTATTATGCATCACTTCCTCAAAAAACTTAGAAAAAATTTGGAAGCAAAGAAATTTGCCCGTAGTTAGTAAATAGATCAGGTTGATCAGCTTTAAACACAGGGCTTACTTTGGTAGTTTCTAATTTATTTGGGAATATTCCTTTAGAGAGAGACAAATTTATGATATTCATTAGAGGTTCCAAGATAAGTCTAATGGTATTATTTAATATGTGCATAGAAATGTTGTCGTATCCTGGAGCTTTGCCTGATATTCATTAGAAGTTCCAAGATAAGTCCAATGGTATCTTTTACTATGTCCATAGAAATGTTGTCGTATCCTGGAGCTTTGCCTGACTTTCAACGTTGTACAGTCATACTAGTCAGTTCTTCAAGAATTGTTGGTTTCAGAAAAAGCGATTCATTTATGCATTCATTCATAAAAGAGTAGAAAGGAGTATCCTCTGCTGGTATTTTCGTGGCCAAGTTTGGTCCTACACTAGTAAAGTAATGGCAAAATTCATTTGCGATATTAACGGGGTTAGTAATAACCGTATCGGCAGATCGAAAGGATGAAGGAAAAAATTGACCTGATTTTACGTTTATTGATAATTTCAGTTTCCAGCTCTCCTTTAAGTCTTTCTTTGCCGAGATGAACTTCTGATCATAGTATTGGCGTTTAGCAATTTTGATGAGATGATTTAATTTATTTCTGTAGAACTTAAACTGCGCCTTACGAGGGGAATTTGGAGATTTTATGAATTGTTTATATAACTTATTTTTCTTTCGGACAGATACTAGTAAGGCCTTAGTCATCCATGGTGCTAAACGTCCATTATGTTTCGACTTAAGAGTTTTCATAGGAAAACAATTGTCATAGAGCCGAGAATATTCGTTCAAAATTTGTTATAAGAAATATTTGGGTCATTGTCATCGAAGAGTGCGAGCCAGTTGACCTGAGACAGGTGGTCACGAAAATTGTTTAAATTATCCGCAGAGAAATTTCGCACATATCTTTTATGAATATCATTACCAGAATTCTCAGAAACGTAAGCAAAAACCAGTAGGTGATCAGATGTCATTGATAACAATGCCTGAAAAAAACTCAGAAACATGAAACATGCAACAAAGGAACTTGTTCATTTTCATAACCATCTCCATGCATAACTATGTAGCAGATCAAGGTTAAAATCGTCAGCAAGATAACAATATTTGTCACTTAAGAAATTTTTGTAAGAATTTCAGTAAACTTTTCTAAGAAAGACGCGACTTTGCAACAAGGGGGGCGATAGAGAGAACCTACTATTAATAATGCTTTTCCCACGGGGAACACAAATTTCAACAAACGACGATTAGAAAACATCGGGATCAGAATAATTACAATCTGAACGAATTTTGTACTCAAGGCTATTCTGTAAATAAAGACCCGTTCCTCCGCCAGTTTTGCCACTGCGATGGTTAGAAATGAAAATATATCCCGGAATATTTACTTGGTCAGCAGAGAGATCATTCAGCCAAGTCTCAGAAACTGCTATGGTAGAAAAAGGCCTTTGTAGATGATCCGGTGATGACTTAAACTGATCAAAATTTCCGATCAAACTACGTGCGTTCAAATGAAGTAAAGCGAAATTTGAATTAAAATAATCAGTTGTAACCTTTGAGTTAATTTCATCTTCAACGTAATAATTACTTGCAGTTGGACAAAAAGAAAAATTTCCATCAGGAGCAAGGTTTCTAGTATAAGAGTCAGAAGACTTTGGTTGCTCGATTAGATTAAATAAAAGACTGCCTAACCAATCGGTATCATAATTTAGGGGATCATAGGCAGCATTAAAGGAAGCATTATCTAAATGACTAAAGGGTAGAGGTATTAAACCCGAATCAATTATTTTTATCATATTTAGGGCAACGATAGTTCAAAAGGAAACGGTCAATAACAATAAGTAGCTTATCTTGCTCTGCATTCCTGTTCGGCAAGATCTTGAAGGTCGGTAGAACTTCTTATCTTCACAGGACGAGCTGAGAATCTTCCGATTTTTTGAGGAGGATAGTAAAATTTTAACCCAGCAGAAACTATAGCGATATCGTTGCTGGACCTTTTTGGCATCAACTAGCAGCTTCTGGGTCTTAGGAGTTAAATGATCATACATTTTGGCATCAGATAAGGACTCTTCTTCTGGTAATCCAACGGAGTTTGGAGTAAGCTTGTTCAATAGGCCATTTCCGAGTTCAAGCCTGCCTCATCTTCAAAGCGAGTGTAAGTGCGAAGTTTTTGTTATAAAAATTAGTTTTCATTCATATGTAAAGTAGAACTAATTACCATTATAAAAACTCCGCACTTAGACTCGCTTTGAAAAGGAGCCAGACATGAATTCGGAAATGGCCTATTCATTACGACTATTCATGACATTCTCCTCAGTAAGTCTACGCGAAAACTTGCAAATAATCGGCTTGGGACCTGAAGTGGCGCTTCTGGATGGCGTACGATGGGCGATATCGATATCTTGTAGGGAAATTTCCGCTCCCATTGTACGAAATAACCTAACACAAAGGTTGGACGTTCCTGTTTCTGACTCGCCGGAATGAACTTCGGGTTTCCCATCAATTTTGACATTGTACTGATAACTGTATCGTTCAATGGCGTCGATAGCTTCAGCAATCTCATCCACTTGTTTAACAAGATTTGACAATCTCTCGTTAAGAAGTTGGTGTTGCCTTTTAGCATCATTTCAAAAGGCAATTAGGTCATCATATTCACTGCTGAGGAACTCAAAGCTCTTTACAATTTCGCCATCCACGCCGCCATTGGCCTCACTCGCAGCAATCGTTTCTCTTGCAGCAAGCAAAGTCTCCAGATTCTTTTGACTTTTGACTGTATCTCCAGGCATATTAACTTAGAAGACTGTATAAGCTCATTATATACAACTTGTAAGACTGATCACTGTTCACTGCAGCTGTTCACTGTTGCATAGTTGGAGTTTTTAGTTTTTCGTGTCAATGCGTAATACCTTTTGCGGCCGTGAGGAAGCTATCGTGCATAAGCTCCCTTTCCAGTCGTGTGTGATCACACTCGTTGGGAAGAGGTTGGGAAGAGGATGACAGCCCGGTATATGAAAGACCACAGATCTCACAGTTGACAAAGGTTTAGTAATATTTTTGGAGAGCCCTGTCAATCGTGGAAAATAGACCATTTCTGTTTTTTTTTTTCGCTCCACGTGCACCAATATATGTTTCTATACTGTTTGCCATCAACTTAAGGAGAAAATTCTGAACGACCACTACTCACGACTTAACTGTAGAAACAATGGTTACACTCTTGTAGTCCATCTCCCAAGGCGAATTTTTAATCCTAACCGATTGAAAAAAGGGACAAAGTGAAAGCTTAACTGGACAGAATCGAAGAAATGGGCATGATAACTAAAGTGCAGCAGTCCATAAAATTAGTGAGTCTGATTGTGGTTGTTACAACCCGTACTCGCTCTGGTAGAATGAAAAAGAATCCTGAGAGACTGGACCTTCGAATAATTATGCTAACCCTACCTAGGTTTGTAGGACTTAACGTGTCATGTGACTTTTTCGTTGTTGTTCCCGCTCTTGTTATCGAAGGTTTTTGTAAGTCGTAGCACTTCACTCCTATACATCCCCTTTGTAAATAGATGTGTAGCCGAGTCCAGTCGATTGAAGTTGCGCTGAGCTTCAGTTTCTCGTCGTAATTCTTAACAGGGTCGTTTACAGCCGGATACAAGGAGATATTTCAGCAGTATATTTTAATTTTTCGCAAGGTCAACAGTTGCAACCACGTGGGTGTTAAGAAGGCCACCAGTTCCTCGAGAAAACATGTAAGACTTATCTCAATTCACTGTCGATCAAATTTGTGAAATGCTTGGCAAAAGGGGATTGCCGACTACTGGAAAGAGAAACGTCTTAGTGGAAAGGTTAGCACGATGCAAAATCAGATGTTATTGCACCAGAATTAAAGTAAGGTTCGAATTTCGCCGAGGCTTCGAATTAATCTCTTCAAGTAAAAAGTGAAGTTGAAATTCAGGAGGTTCGTTCAATTAGACATAGAGCCAGAGCCTTGCAAATGGATATGGATGCGTTGATTCAGAATATTTTGCACCTAAGTCAAAATGCAAGCAACAAAATCAAAGTAAAGTTGATCTATGTACCGTGAGAATTATCTTCAAGTGAGAAATGATTTAAGCGCGCTTGTGGCAGAGGATATGATACAGGAGAAACTCCGCAGATGGGGAAAAGTTTTGAGTGAAGTTGATAATGCTGTGGATGCTGCACATGAATTCCTAACTAAAGATTGCGATATGGAAGATCTCTCCTCGAAGGATATTGCTTACAGTGACAGTCGTGTATCTTCAAATCTGAATTAAGTTTAATGGCGATGTATTGACCAAAACCCAAAACTTCTGGGATCAGTTTGAAGCTGCAGGGCATAACAATGCTGACTTACCCAATGTTCGGAAGTTTACGTATCTACGCTCAGTGCTAACTGGTAATGCCTTGAAAGCAATAGACGGATTTGAAGTAACTGGAGCAAATTATCAAGCAGCTGTTGAATGCATTAAACACAGGTATGGAAGAAAACGTATGATCATCTCATTTCTAGTGAAATTTTGTCATCAAGATGGACGCTAAGTCTGTTGTTAATGCGTCCTCCCTCAGAGATCTCTCTGATTATAGCTTTATGAACAGAACTAGAGCTTTAGAGGCTCTTGAAGAAGCTCCAATGAGCCATGAATGTACTTTGTCAGCCCTTTTTGAGACCAAGTTACCTCCTCAGTGATTATAAATATGGGATTTGAAACTTGCAGACACTCAGGAAGATGAAATAGACCTTGAATTGTTCTTTAAATTACTTAACCGGCAAGTTGTATCCAAAGAAGAAAGAGGTTCAAATGTGAACAGCATCCCAGACAATCACAGTTCTGAAAACCGAAGAAAGTCTTCATTTCCCAAAATGGGTGGTGAGAATGAGATGTATACTGCTTCTGCGCTACTTTGTGAAACACGCCTTCCAAGACAGATCATGAGTCACAAAACTGCCCAGTGTTTAATGAAAAATCACTTGATGGCAGATGGAAACTAGTGCAAGAGAAGAAACTGTTGGTCGCCATCCTACTTGTTCTGTAGCGAATTGCGGTCACCGACATCACAGATTATTGCATGGACAGCAGTCAGTTGCTACACCTCGGCACGTACGCAACACTAGTTTAAGTGGATTGGCCTCAACTAAACCTGCATTACCTATGAGAGAAACACTCCTGCAAACAGTATTGGCCAGGTTAATTGTTAAGGGTCAAGAAATGATAGTCCGTGTTTTGCTAGATTCAGGGAATCAACGTTCGTATATACGAAAGATCATTGCGGAGGTCCTCGACCTGTAAGGTCCCTCAGAGCTATTACGTGTCACAAAAGCGGAGCGAAGAGGTTACAAAGAGTGAAATTTGCCCTTTCACCAATAAAGGGAGCTTCAAGGGTGGAGATGGAGGCCCTTTCTATTCCCAAAACTTGTAATCCCCTCGGATCAGTACAGTTGGTCTTTCATAAGAATTTTCATCTTCAAGGCTTAACTCTTACAGATTGTTATACTTGAGGTTCAGTTCAAGTAGATGTTCTTATTGGTGCAGACCACTACTACTCGTTTGTGACTGGGGTCTGTTAGAGAGGTGGTTCCAGTGAGTCACTTGTTGCTGTGGAATCTTGTCTCGGCTGGATTGTCACTGGACAAGTAAACCGCCAATCAAAGCACAGTGCATCCATGCTGACAGTTATAGAAAGAAGTCGAGTCAACGAAACATTGAAAAGATTATGGGAACTGGAATCAATCGGTATTGCGGAAACCGAGAACCTTGTTAAGTCACAAGAGGAAGAACGTGCTGTTTCTGACTTTAATAGAGGATTAAAATATGAGGGACGTAACTATGAGGTACGACTGCCATGGCAAAGGGACCCTCCAAGGCTAGAAAGTAATTATGCATAAGCTTTGAGACGCCTCGAAAGTGTTGAAAGAAGGTTAAGGCAAACCCTGTGAAAGCTAAGGCTTACAAAGCAACGATCAAGGAATATGTAGTAAAAAAGTTTTGCAGAGGAAGTAGCTGACCAGAGTGATGACAATGGGACTGTGCGGTACTTACCGCATCATGCTGTGTTTCGTGATGACAAAAGGACGCCAAAATGCAGAATCGTATTTGATGCTTCCGCACGTGAAGGAGGTGATGCTCCCCTTAACGATTGCGTTCTTCCTGGTCCTGCTTTACAACCAAACCTTGTATCTGTACTGATTCGATTTGGAACACACAAAATTGGTCTCATAGCAGACACACAAAAGATGTCAATGATAAAATGGTATATATGAAATGAATCATGTTTCTGCAAGTCGAAATAGCACCAGAGGATAGAGATGTTCACCACTATCTGTGGAGAGATTTACAGCCCAATGAAGCACCAAAGGTGTACAGAATGCAGAGATTGGCTTTCGGTGTGAACGCGAGTCCTTTCCTTGTTATTGCAACAGTTTATACTCATGTAAACAAATACAACAAAGAAATGTCCTCGTATGCCGTAGACGAAAATTTACATAATATGTATATCGGTGTTGCCTGACAGGAGCCGATAGAGTGGACTCAACTTTGAAGCTTCAACAAGAGATGTCAGAAATTATGACGACAGCGGCGTTCAACTGTTGACCAAGTGGGCAACTAACTCAGAGCTACAACAAGTTGCAAAAATGGTGGAGACACTTTGCCTTCTTGACGCGTTAGTAGCTTCCCCCATCTCTCCCACACTGCGGCCCCCGTCCCCCCCCCCCTTATCAATGTTGCTAGCAATACCAAATCATGTGGAAAACTTGAAAGTTCAACATTGAAAGAGGGAGAGGGAGGGGGAGGTAGGAAATGATTAAATTCTAGATTTGGTGGGAATGGAAAGGTAGAAAAGGTGTTTTTTAACGGGATTGTCTCACCATTTTTGCAACGTGTTGTAGTAATAGAGGCCATTGACCCAGCTAAAAGAGAATACGTAATTTTTTTAAGTTGGCATTTTCTGAAGTGAGGCAATTCTGGTAAGCCAAGTAATCTAAAATAGGTTAACTTTTTTTGCCATTGTCAAGAAAGTTGGATGATATCAGGATTTTGACTCTCAATTTTTGACCAAGGTACCGGACACTACGGGATAAGAAAAACTTAATTCAGTAGATAAGAAGTACGTGCTTCATGGAGTCGTGGCTATCACTTGAAGATCAAAAGTACTCACAAATCATTATCCAAAAGAAACTTCTTAACACAAGTTTTAGCGTGAAGTGCATGTGCGACAAGACCCAGTTGCACTTGTATGTACAATAATGTCACCTTACATGTTACGAACACAAATGACGGTTTACCTACTATTCTTTTTAACAACTATGGATGGTTCTTTAACAGACCTAGATAAAATGATCCCATACTTTAGCTTTTTTACCAGCAGATCTATAGAAATGTCCATGAACAGGTATGGATAAAATAATCCCATACTTTGGATAAAATATCCCATACTGGATAAAATATGATGCCTTACTTTAACGTTTTACCACATCACTAGCAGATTATGGAAATTCCCATGAACAGACCTCGATCAAAAACATGCCATACTTTATCTTTTTACCACATCACAAGTAGATCTATAGAAAGTTCCATGAACACTTATGGATAAAATAAACCCTGGCTACTTCAACTATTTACAAAACCGCTAGCAGATCCATAGAAATTTCCATGAACCTGCAGACCTGGATAAAATGTGATCCATCCCATATATACTTTAACTTTTTTTCCACATCACTAGCAGATCTATAAAATGTAATACCATACTTCAGCTTTTTACCACATCACTAACAGATCCATAGAAGTTTCCATGAACAGACCTGGATGAAAATATACCATAATTAACCTATGTTAAAAAATATGGTAGATCTATTGAAATTCCAATGAAGAAGCACGGGTAAAATGGTCCCATACTTAAGCTTTTACCACATCTATGGAACTTTCCATGAACAGACCTGGATCAAATCATTGCGTACTTCAGCATTTTTCAATATGGAAATTTCCATACAGACTTGAAAAATATGATCGCATACTTTAGCTTTTTACGACATCCACAGTTGTTGTTAAGAAATATGACGACATGAATAATAATAACAATCTGATCTACAGCTAACTTTTTCGTAACTTCTTTTGGCTTCTTCTTAACTACTGCGCTGCTTGGTTTTTTCAGTTTTCCGTTATCATTGGGGGGCAGGGATGGCGCAGTGGTGAGAGCACTCGCCTCCCACCAATGTAGCCCGGGTTCGATTCCCAGACTCGGCGTCATATGTGGGTTGAGTTTGTTGGTTCTCTACTCTGCACCGAGAGGTTTTCTCCGGGTACTGTGGTTCAGTCCTCTCTCCTCAAAAAGCAACATTTGACTTGATTTACTTTCATTGTTCATTTCAGTTTATAGTGTCCCCAATTAGCGCTCCAGCGCTAGAACGACTAGACACTTAAAGTTCCTTTCCTTTTTTTCCTTTCCTTTCATCAAATTCAGTATCAAAGTATATGACACTTTACTTTGGAATCTGGGTGGATATCCACGGCAATGCACCCATTTGCCTTGTAGCCACCGTGCAGTAAAGGAGGTACCGTCAACCTGTCTTACTTCTGCTAGATGGGGAGGCCCGTAGTTTCCATCTTGGTTGACAACAGCAATGCTACCTGATAACACTCCTTCAAAATTATCCACCATCGCTACATCTGCAAATGGTCTTCGATATACTCCGCCATACACCTAACAGCTGTACATGCAAACAAACAAAATGAAGAAATGATACAACTGTAACTTTTCTAATTTTAATGAAGCAATTGTCGTGTTGTTTGTTAAAATTGGTTAAACTCTAAGAACACAAAGGCAAAGTCAAATAACATGCATCTTTTTACACCTTACCTCTCTTAATGGAGCAACCTGATTTCTGAAAATGTCAACATCTTCTGGAACCCCCTCAGGTTGCTCTCCCAGAAATGTTAGGCCATTGTCACTTGACTCGGGTAGCTTTTATTTCCCTCAGGTTTGCCTTGTTAGCAAGTACCTCTTTCAATGGCCAAGTTGCCGCCCTGTCTTTCTGATGTTAAATCCCTTCAAGAAGAGAACGAGTCTCTAAAGAAAGAAATAGAAAGCTTGAAGAATGAATTTGGACGGATTGTACCTGCGTTAAAGTCTCATGAATCTTCGTACGGCGGCCATAAACCACATCCTGAAATGGAAAAATCTCTGGAGCTTGCGTACAATTTGAATATGAAGTATGAAGTGCGCCAGGAAACAAAAATAGCGCACATAGCAATAAAATAAAAGACAAAAGAACAGCGTAATTAAAAAGAAAGAGACAAATCTAAATGCCTCAATTGCTGATTAACTATGGGATTTTCAAATTGTACGCAAGTTCTGACACGTAATTTTGTAACGTACCTTAATATAAATTCAAGACAGGGTACAACCGTTAAAAAGCTCATTTGCAACTGAAGATGACATGAGTATGTCGAAACATGTATTGTAAATTGAAAACTGTCGTTTCTTTACTCTGCTATCTTTACGTCCATAAGGATATTTTCCAGTTTGACCAGAGAGATTGATAAGCTCAGCTAAGGGTGAAGAGAGTATGTTCTTTGCACATTTTAAAACGTGAAAAGCCTTGTTTGCGGGTATGCTTTGTTTTATGCTTTGTTTTACAGTGGAAGTGCACTTAGCTATATCAAGCTAGATCATAGGCACTCCATTTTTAGCAATCTGAAAGAAACAATTCAAACTTCACAGAAACATGATTAACAACCCCAAATGGCAGGAGGCAACCAGTTGGTTATTTACAAAGCGTGGTAGAGTTAAATCCGGGACAATCCGAAACAAATCCAAACCAGAGGTTAGAACGGGATTTGAACCCGGAGCGACCGCATGCAAACTCAATGGCCTAACCACTAGAACCACGCTGCCTCCTTCGCCTCCGCCTCCGACTCCGCCTCGTGCCTCCTCCTCCTCCTCCCGGTAGAAGCGCGATTTCTAATCCAATATCAGGGGGAATAACTGGTTCAAAGAAAAGGAACTGGGAAAATTAGCATTTGCTTAGTATTCTTTATAGTGACAGTTAGCATCAGGTACATTTCCTGCTAGCTTTTGGCCAACTATTGAAAAGAGATCATTTAGTACTTTCAAAAGTTTCGCTTCGTTACCGCGTCACACCATTCCCATTCAGTCGTTTGAGGCCAACAGTAGGCTTAGAGTTAGTTTCTTGTTTTCTTTTTTTGATAGACTTTTTTTTGTCTTTTTTAATAAAGAAAACAGCTTGCGAATAATGTATGTGGAATTCATAAATGCGACGAAACAATACCATAGAAATTCAGTAGATCCAGTGAAGATTTTATAAATAGCCGCTGAGTAGCAACAATCATTTTTCTTGCCACCGGGAGGAAGAATGTAACTGGAAATGGAAGCTGTATCATCTACAAACTGAAGTGAGCTTTTCTGTGTTGTGTAGCATTGCTTTCCTTTAAAATTATATACTCTCTTCATATATTATATATTAGAGGCATTTCGTACTTTGACATTCGCAAAAATACAAAAAAGAAAATAGAGCGTTAGAATATCTCGGCTTTCGTTACCGGAAATTCTAAATGCTCAGTTGGTTTCCACGCATTCCCCAGGAATCGGAGTTTGTCTGAACCTGGCAAGAGATTCATACTTGCGAAGACTAAACCATCATGAGGAGAGAAGTCCCGATTCTGACAGAATGATTCACCTTAAGCCGCAGGCATGTGGCAATTATTCCTTCATTTATTTTCGACTGTCAAGGGGAAGCAGGCCTTGATATAGCTTTACTGGTGTTTTGGAAGATCTTTATGGCTAGAGACAACCAATCAGAAGCAAAGATGGGTGGTTTCCGAGACAAAATACCTCTCTGGCCAATCAGAGAGGTGTTTCGGAAGTTTCTGGACGCATTTTTGACGTGTTAATTTTTAATCAAAATAGCGAGACGCGTAATTGGTAGGGCCCAGCCCAACGATTTTTCGACATTTTAAATGAAACTCGAGAACGCGCGGCCAGAGGCTGATGCAGTCAAACGTATATTAAGCGGTCACCCTCGGGAAATAGCCAAGTGACCGCTTAATAGAGGTTTCCTAAAATCAAACCCGTAATGTGGCAGAAATTGACCGGGGGCCCATTTCTCGAAGGTCCCGAAAAGCCGTAGCAAAATCTCAAACCTTTCGTACAGTATCTGTTTTATGCGCATATCCTCAGACAGAGGTTCCCTTTATACCGATCAACTAATTTACATTTTATTGTTCACAACAACAGTAACGCAAAATGCGATAACAGTATTTGCATGTTCTGAGGACTTCAAGCAAGACGAACTACTTTTTCAGTAATATTGTCCGTAAAGGAAGCATCTTTGCTATCCATTCAGCACATCATCAATAATTTCGAAATTGCTGATGACGACCGTAACTGAATTTTCTCCTTATGTTGAATACGACGTCTTATTCAACGTGAAGGGAAAAATTCAGTTATAGTCGTCTGTGATTTGGGTTTACGAAGCTTTATTTGGTGGAGCAAGTCACTGACTTGAGTTCTTCGTGACCTTGAAACTGTCCGAAGTCTTTTAGTTGTTCAGCTAGCTCCTCTGCATTTGATACGGTCTTAATTGTATGTTGTTTGAGTCCGGCTGAGTGTCTCTTTTATTTGACGAAACAGACAAAATGTCGTCTTCATCGAGGATTTGCTCTCGTAGATCTTTTCTCCAGTTTGGGTTGGAGCCTTCTACGAATCCCATTCATACATCAATGCTTTCTTCTGCAGATATAAATGCCCCAGCATCCCAGGAAGAGCCAACCTAGGATTGTCCATGAGCTCTTACAGGGCTGGTAACTTGTCCTCGCCTTCAAATGTATTGTCCTCCTCTTCCATTTCCTGGGGATAAAATTTGGTTTTTTTAAAGCATTTAACAATTGTATCCGGCCCCATTCGAGTGCCATAGAAAGGTTGATGGACTTCACAATTTCGCTTGCGTTCTTTACTCTGTCTAGTTTGCGATGTGGCTGTGTCTTTTCTGTTGTGTTTTTTGGAAGAAAATTGATGGTGATGTTGGATAACTTATGCGCCGATCAACTCAAAACTTCAACATCCCTCCCCCCCCTTCCCCCCCCCCCCCCCGCCCGGGAATTTGAACTTTTGAAGATTAGATCGTTCAAATTCCCGCCTCCTCGGGCCAAAATGGTGTTTAAATGTCCTACCCAATCGTCGGATTTGTCTGTCATATCCTACTAAAGAACAATTGTCGTCGACTCCTCCTGTCTTAAAAAAGACCTTTTTATAAGCCAATCGCTCACAAATGCGATATCTCTTCCTTTAAACTCTTCCATCTCGTCCAAGCACGTATTTTATAGATGTTAGCGACTTCGGCGCCCCAAAAATAATTTCATTTGAAACCTGACACTTCCGGTTCAATTTCCTCACCCCACGCAGGCAAAGGTCAAATTCCCCACTTCCCGGACACAGAAGATAGTCAAATACCCGGGGGGAGGGGATGTTCAAGTTTCGATTTGATCGGCGCATTATCGCCAATGCTAGGAGGGTGACATAGAGCATTATCCAGGAACAGCAATATGTTTTGCTTTTTCCTCATTAGCCTTTCATTCAATCGCGCAAGCACCTCTTTCAAAATCACCGTATTCATCCAAGCTTTTGGGTTGGAATAATACCAACACTCATATGGGCGTTTAATGTGATTTAATTTACCGAAACAACGTGGTTTTGCGTATTTCCCGATGACGATGGGGTCCACCTTAACCCCTGCAACATTTACAAAAAATGCCCACGTGTTTCTTTGCTTAGCTTGCTTTCCGCCCCTATATACATTTCCATCCCTTTTTAACCAGGGTGGTTTCAGGGAGACCTTTCCAAAAGTTTCCGGTCTCGTGCATATTCCATACATCCTCTGGGTTCCATCCTTGTGTAACTTCCCTAACGCGCTCGTTCCAACTTTCTGCAGTTTCTTTGCTTACGTCTCCGTCTTCACCTGCTGTTGCCATTCTTTGCAGACTGTACTGCCGCTTAAAACATTGCAACCAGCCATTTGAAGCCATAAAGCCAGTTGTTCCTAACTT
>NC_090885.1:32286069-32288569 GCF_036669925.1 Montipora capricornis
CTTTGTTTACGACAAGAAAGGTAACTAATAAACCAGTTCAACAAGTTCCCCTCAACTCCAATACTTCTTAATTTAGCTATCAGACAAACAGTTAGACTTCATCCAAATAACTTATCGGACAAATTCGAAGTTATTGGTTATGTCCCACGATTAATGGCTTTATGGTTGACCAAGTTTCTAAAGAGGCCTACGAATATAGGAAAAGTCATAGTCAAAGGGAAACGAGTAAACAGAGGTGGTGGCTTTGGCCTTGAGGTGCCTTGCGAGTATCAGTTTGAAGGTGACAATTTTTCTTGTGGTTGGCGGAAACGGAAACTGGTAAAAGAGGAATGTGACATTTGCGCCGGTTTAACCACCACAGAGACGTGTATTTTTACACAGACAATGCTTAGGTTGCGTTTGATGAGCTGCGAAAGAAACTGGACACACTTCGCATATCTTCCTGTCCAAAATTATGCCTTTTATTGACTGTTATCTGGTAACAAGGGTGACCGTTGAATATAGGTGATTTACCATAAAATTAGTCATTTGGGACTGAATCCAAAGGGTGACCGCACCCGCTTAATAGAGGTGACCGTTTAATAGAGGTCAAATTTACAGTAAATATGGGAAGTAAATTTCGGGAAATTGATAGGTGACCGCCTAATAGAGAGTGACGGCTTAATAGAAGTTTGACTGTATAATGCGATTCGAAAACGCTTGGACGGGTAGTCTGCGGTTGATAGAATGATGAGATGAGACGTTTTCTCTTGTTTCTTTAAGTTAATTTTAGTTTGGTAATTGGCACAAACTTGAAAACTTCTGAGTGATTTCTGGAACAACCCGAACTACCTTGGATCCCTCACAGCTACCTACGTATCTACTTAAGAAACACAGTGCCATTTCACTAAGGTGAAGTCTCAAGGTATCGGCTGTGCTCGATACAGATAGCTCACCACTCATAAGCACAGTCGAATCAATGATAACAGACAGGCATAGTTTGCAGAACGAAAGTTCACACACACTGCCAAATTTGGGTACAAGGGTTTTTTCTTCTTGTCTCTTTTCAGAGTTGAAGTTACGGCTTAAAGGATCCCACTTACCAAACATGGGGCGAGTCGAAGTCCATTTTGATGGGAAATGGGGATCCATATATCCTTGGGGCTGGAGCTCGAGTTCCAACAAGACGGCCGCCATGACTGTGGTCTGTAGGCAGCTTGGATATGCGGCGGCCGTATTGTCAGGGTCTGGCGCCTTTTGCTCTGACAATACTGTTCTACCCTGGTTTACAAACTTACGCTGTAACGGAAGCGAAACATCCTTAAATCAGTGTGGTCTACAGTTCCATTCTTCTACATCTGTTGGCTGCATGAGTGTTTTCTGCACAAATGAAACGGCTGATACAGGTAAAGATAACAGTTTAATTCAGAAATCATGGGAGTGTATCATAAAGTTGAAGCGGTAAAGCGACAACTGTCCATTGAGTTAAAAGAAGGGTATATCACTCTCTTTTGGTCTCCATCAAGAATACTAAAGTAATTTTTAATCATTGCAATACTAAAAATAACTTCACAGTTTATTAACTTGGCAGTGTAATCCTTCACAGACTAGTATTTGTTATTGAATGTTCAATCTCGGATATTGCATTTCTAGCTTTCTGATTCGCACAGCCATTTTTGCTTGTCAGCTCGTATAGCGCATGACAAATATGGAAACTGATTCCTCTAGCCTTTTGGAAAATTGAGACAATTTCCGATCATTTTGTAAAATGAAGACTGTCCAAAATTTAATAACCGTCTCATATGCTACGCGTTCCCATGGAAAAATTGTTGATTATCTTCATTTATTAAGGATTGTTTGTAGGGAATGCATCACGCGTATCGATACCTATCTCTGCTGAGCGAAAGAGTCTTTACTGATTTGTTTGTGCCATAATATACATCATACCAAACCATAGGGAATACTGCCAATCACTGAGAACACAGAGGTGCTCGGTATATATTGCACGGTATTACACTCAACCTTTCCATCGTGGACTGTGATCTTATCCCTGCAGAAATTTAGTACGCGCTGACACTTCAAGTCTATTTCAGGTGTTTGAGCCATGTCAAAGCTTAAGCTTCGGAGTGAATTTTGAGGTCGAAAGCTTAGCAAATATTAAGATTTAAAGAACAAAACACCCCTGACTGATCAAGACACTGGTAGTTTCGTTGAAGACCTACGAGACTCGAGAACTATGGAGGAAACAATTTTGGATGTCAGCAAGTCGTCAGGTTTAGTCAAAAACTACCTCGTGCAGAGAAAAATGCCCCGAATTTTAAGTGGAATAATAGCAGCATTTATGGGCCACGGACACGAACAAACTGAATGTTGTAACGCAACAAAGAAACATCTATCTCGCTCTCAACTGCAGTTCTCCACCAACAAACAAAACGTTCGTCACACATGCAAAAATCGCCAGTGAACCTTTCATTAAAGGAAATAGCAATAAATCGGTCTACAACGTGAATTCATTGGGTCC
>NC_090885.1:32303569-32311069 GCF_036669925.1 Montipora capricornis
GGAGCATCGTATCATTTGCATCACCGTACAAGTGCGGCACCAGAAAGTGTGACCTTTGGCTATGAATTAGTATCTAAATGTCGTCATAGAAATAAGTTCCTACTGCACAATGTGAAATAATGAGCTTCCACTTTAGGGAATTCTATAAATACCGAGTAATGCGCATTAATTAAGATCATTGTAGCCTGAAGATTGTGTCGAGAACATGAAACTCTTGAGTCGCTACTGTGTCTCTTGCTTGTTTTATTATATATATATATATATATATATGTGGTATATATATACGTGGGGCTCGTGGTATATATAAATATATATATATATATATATATATATATATATATATATATATATATATTTAACACTTATTCCTCGAGCCCGAATGGGCTCTGAGTCCATAGCCCATGAGGCCGAAGGCCGAATGGGCTATTGACTCAGAGCCCATGAGAGTGAGAGAAATAATTGTTTTAGTAAAATCCAACTAGTTGGTCAAAAAAATATCGAGACAAAACATCTTTCGCTAGTTAAAGCTAGACTTTAATTGTTGTTTTGGTTTTCAAAGCCGGCGCTTTTCGCTACTAGTGGGCTATAACAAATAGCCTACTAGTAGCTCAACCAATCAGAACGCAGCATTGATAATAGACCACTAGTTGGATTTTACTAAATATATATATACGTAAAGTAGGCTTGTATTTGCTGTAATAAGAGTGCTCTATACCATGCGGTAGGGCAATTATAAATGAATGAATAATTAGGATACGATCACACTTTTGCCTCTGGTTTTCATACAGATCTGTTTCGTACAGGACGTTTAGATTGTCCTGCACTCATCAGTGTGTAACCAAGAGTGAATTTATTCCTTGGATTTTACTGCTTTTGAGTCCTACATGGCCGTTCGTGTTGCACGCTCCTATTTACTTAACGTTCTTCAATAGAAATTTCTCGTTGTGTCTTCATTTACTAATCAACTCGTTGCGCTTATTCAGTGTTGCTGTTTGCGGCTCGCATATGATGTAATATTTTTCAGCTATGCATAAATTACAACGTTTTGTCGCGTTTGTATAGTGTGAGGCGTGACAAAGAATTTTAATACAGGTCTGTTTCGTAGACCAACAAGGAGTTGGTCTACTCATCAGTTAAACTCCATGTACACTGTAGCATCGCTGGGGTTTATATACATCAGCAGCGTGATCGTTACAAGATTCAAACTAGTAGAAAAGCATGCCATTACTATGTCCCGTATGGCTGATCTTTGGAATATAATTGGAGTGACCTCACATTACCCCTTTTCTAATCCCTAAAGATAACCCTTATTTGCCAAATGACTCCAAATGAGTTCGAAGGATTTCTTATGGCTATGGACGGTTACTTTGTATATGTTACACACAAAAACTGAATAAGGCGTGTGACTTCCCAGGTTGATTCCATGCAAAAAAAATTATCTCAAAACAGCATAAAACATGACAAAAATCAGCCAAAGACCATGTTATGTATCACATGTATGTGTGATGTCACGGCTTACCTGTCCTAAACGTCTAGCCTTTTCGTGCGCCTTACTAAATTTGCACCTTTTCACACAAGCAACATACTACATTTACGTAAACTGAGTCTCTAGTGTCAATAGTTGTAGCTTTCTCCTACCAGTTTTTTTTTAGAAGGTCTTGGTACAAACGAAATTGGGCTCGGATGGCAATCTTAAGATACATAAGGACTTTTAAAAGTGAGAAAAATGGTTACGAAAAACATAGGATACCTCCGGACTTTTAAAGCAAGTGTCCACCCTTGGATCTGAAAGGTGGTTTCATTATCATCCAGTTGATGTCAATTCTCCATGATTATCACTATCCCTACTTCTTATCTCTTTTTCGTTTTTGCTAACTGTCGTACGGCTGAATATTTCCATGTTACCCAAGTTTCGTGGAGTTTTCTTTGTAACACTTTCAGTCATCTTTACTTTTTGCACTGTTGGAGACGGCTACCCAATTTTTGTCGTTAGTAGGTAGCTTTCCCAATAGAGTGGCGGTGTTTCTGGCCAAGCTGCTGGCACCGGGGATCAACATTTATTTGTAAAAGAGGTCAGTGCCTTCGATGCCCTAATGGTAGGTTAGCGAATGTTATCCGTAACTCGCCGGAGTACAAATTAGTAGTAGCGTTGCAGGCCTTTATTATTTGGATTGAGATTGTGAGTAGCGGGTGTTCACAGATACCACAGGCACAATTGGGCAAACACCAATTGGGCAGTGGGGTATGGCCTAGTTGGATTAGGCCTGCCTAGGCTCTTCCCGATTATGCTAGCATTTTCCGGCATAATTTGGATTAACGAGCATTCTTTTTACGCCTTTTCTACAAAAAAAATTGCATTTACCGTCTACTTTCTTTACATTTTTGTTGTCAAAAGCATAATTTTGCATGTTTTTGCTGTTCTAACACTTCTAAAGACCTTTAGGAAACTCAAATTTCCCAAGGTCTCCATATAGATATGCTGTCTCTCCATTTTAGTTGTGACTTGGACAAGCCAGTCAGCAGTTAGTTTCCATAGGTTGTACCCAGTCTTTGCTAAAAATCAAAACAAGATGACGTCAGCCACGCCATCATCACGAAGTAACTTGCAGGTCATATAAGGAGGCACGAAGCAGAGGAGCAGAAAATAGGCCAAGACTGATCTTTTGAATCCATGTTTTGAATCCATTGCTGGTAAAACACACGTGACACGTGAGGCCTTATTTTGCAAGTATTTTTTCGTCAAAATAAAACGAAAGCATTTTTCAAACCAAAGGAGCCTAATTTGAGCATTTTTTAGACAAAAAACGAGAAATGAGCATCGCAAAAACGAAACCAATGCTTGTAGCGACTACACCACTGTTCTTAGCGCATTCACTGGTGAAGGCACGTGTCCGCATTAAAATTAATGGCAACAACCTAGAGCTTACTGGCACTACCAAACTAATAGGAGCATACACCCACCAACATTTGAAGTGAAAAGAAAACATCAAAGCTACGGACTCTTAATGCTATGCCACACTCGCGCCGCTGGGGAAACATGTTTTCCTGTAGCTGGTAGTATTCTGTCATCTGGTCTTCAAGTCTCTTCTTTGCAAATTCGTTCCATCTGTTTGATCGCCATCTAGTGCAACGAAACAATGCCCATTGCCTCTCGATGTTCTCTTTTCGTTTTTCTCTCTTCCTATGCCTTAGCTAACAAATCAATCCGTGTACGCAGCAAAAGGTTTCTACTGGGTGGGATTTCGGTTCATCACCCATATAAGGGTCGCAGAACATGTCGTCGGCTTACTCCAGAGTAACAACAACAACAACCATGACCTTAAGGGTAACCCTAGTACCTAATACTACTACTGCTACTGTTTCTGCTAATTCTTCTGTTACTACCACTGTCACTGATACTACTACTGGTAATGCTACCACTGCTGCTAGTACTACCAAAAATGATACTACTACTAATAATAATTATGAAGGAATCTAATAGCTACAGAGTTGAAGGACGTTAAGATCCTTTAAGATTTCAGCATCTGAACTGACCATCAGAGGGACCACAAAGGTCCTTACCCGATCTTTTTAGACAATCAACAGGCAGCGTCCTTAATTGCTAAACTAGCAGGATGGGAGTGAAGTAGAAAGAGAAAACTGAAAAATATAAAATGATCTAGCAATGGAAGTGAGAAAACCTTTGCCAGAGCCAATAGAGTTGGACAAGGTCATCAAAAGGGAGAAGAGAAAGAGAGACGTGCTAGGGTTGATGAGAAGCAAACCCAACCGCAAGTTAATTAGCTAGATAAGAGAATGAGACCAAAGTTGATTTTCATAAACAAAATGGACAAGATGTACATCTGTTGACTTTGTATTGAATATGTTTCTTATCCACCAAGAATGTGACAAAATTAAGATTTGCCTTTTTTACGGAAACGTCTCCTAACAAATGAATCAGGGTGGCGGCTGAACCTAAAGCTTTTTTGCACAGACCGTCTCAGTGCGTGTATCAGTGAAATGACAACATTTTGTTACTACTATTATTATTGTTATTATTATTATTATTATTATTATTATTATTATTATTATTATTATTATTATTATTATCATCATCATCATAGTCATACTACTCAGCTTAAGTTTTTAACAGCTGGTAAAATTGGCAACAACAAGTTGCCAGAGAACACCAACATGTTTCTTTTTCCCGTCCTTTACATTTCTAATGCTTTTCTTAATATCCTTGCTGATCTCAGCAATGCAGACGTCTGGATTAAGGTAATTGATGTGTCTTCTCCTATGCCCTTTAAGTTGCCCTTCAATCGCAATGGCACTGTTCCTAAAGCCCCCAATAAAATTGGTACGACGTTGGTTTTCACTTCCCACATTCTACTCAATTATCTGGTCAGATTTTGGTACTTCTCAACCTTCTCGGCCTCCTTTTCTTTTGCTCCACTGTCTTCTAATATTGCCACGTCTATTATATGACAGCTTTCCTTGCTTTTTTCAACAAGCACTAAATCTGGCCTCCTAGCCTCGATGTTATGGTGCGTCCGTATGCTGAAGTCCCAAAGTAGTTTATAGTTCTCATTTTCCAGTACTCTCTCAGGGACGTGATTGTACCACTTATCATTCCGGTGGAACCCGCATTTTCCCGCCAGATCCTAGTGAATTGCCCTGGCCACATTATCATGTCTTTTCTTGTATTCTTTCTGTGCCAATTTTGAACAACCACTGACGATGTGACTTACAGTTTCATTTTTTTCTCTGCACATTCTACATTTAGCATCTATCTGGGGTTTGTCAATGATTTCTTTAATGTAATTTGTCCGTATTGCTTGGTCTTGTGCAGCAATTATTAGTGCTTCTGTCTCTCTCTTAAGACTTCCTTGCTTCAGCCAGCTCCATGTTTCCTCATTACTCTGGGCTTTAGTCTCTCTTACAAATTGTCCATGTAGAGGCTTCTCTTTCCATTCTTGGGTGTTTTTAGCCCTTCTTCTTACTTAAACTGGTTGCTGTTTCCTGACTTCCAGTAACCTCTGCCCTAACTGCTTTCAACAGTTCTTCTTCACTCGATTGGACATACGTTTCCAACGATAACTTTGCTTGGTTTATACAGTCCTCTACTGATATGAGTCCTCTACCACCGTGCTTCCTTGGGACGTAGACTCTTGCAACACAGTCTCTTGGGTGCGGGCCTCCGTTCATTGTTAGCAATTTTCTTCTTCTTCTTCTTCTTCTTCTTCTTCTTCTTCTTCTTCTTCATCTTCTTCTTCTTCTTCCTCTTATTATTATTATTGTTATTATTATTATTATTATTATTATTATTATTATTATTATTATTATTATTATTATTATAGTACACTCAACAAAATTACTGGATTCTGAATGGACGAGAGGAGTAGAACAATTAATCCCAAATTGTACTCTCAAGAAGTACCAATAACTTTTCTTTCTGAAGCTGACACGAAGTTTTACGAAATTAATACACTAGACAAGGCGACCTTAAAGCATGCGGAGACTTCCGAAGCTCACCGTTACCGCGTTCTGATTGGTTGATCGTAATTTTGTTGAGTATACTATAAAAACAAAGGAGAATTTTGTACTTTTGTCTGATTGGTTGTGGAAAATTGTAGTATCCAGTTTTCCAACCTCGCGCAGATGGCTTTTCGAAGGGGTGGTTTTAACCTGTGCTTCTTCGATTGTTCTAAATAGCTTGTGTCAGTTGAAGGTGGTCATTTAAACTTCAAGTGACGGGGAAAGATTCTACAAGGGGCATTTTAGTCGGCAGGAATTTTTCTTTCGTTTCGCTTTTTGTAAGCAAGCCTTTTAGTTTGCTCGGGGAAGCAACGCCTTTGAAGTTGCTCCGCCAAAGTCAGCTTTTATGCTTTTTAGCTCTATTTCTCCATGTAAGTGAATGCATTGCAACAAATGGTAAAAGTGCGAAAAGACCCAAGCAAAGACCAGATTCCTTTGTTGGGATGGGAGTACTACCTGCAGAAAATGCTGTAACGTGGTTGCGAAATATAGCCCTCAAGCTCAAAGGCTTTGATTTATCTAACTTAAATGCAGCGCTGGAAGGAAGTAGGTCACTTCATTCATTTTCTTTCAATCATCGTTTAGAGTTATAAGACGTCCTCTGTCCTTTTTAAGAACATCTTATCTCAACAGATCCGTCGACAGAAGTTTAATACCGGCCGTCCCACCTCTATTTTGTGCATCTGTGTCTGAGGTCAACCTGCTTCACTGCATTTATCTCATGTGCAAACACTCTTAAGATACACTACCTTAAAAATTTCAAGGACTTTCATTTAATGGAACCAAAACATTATTTTTAGTTACATCAAGTGATCATGAAGGCATACTTGATCATGTATGCTAAATGAGTCGATATTTAAGTACAAATTTATTACTTTATTGGATAATTCTGTCCTTGATCTATGGTAACTCCATCAAGTCTAGCCATAGTAATTGTTTATTGTTTTTATTATTTATGCTACCAGCGAATTATCCAAAAGTGATGTTGGTGTTTTTAGGAAATGTATACAATAGTGAGGAATGATGTGGTCACTGCCATCAGAGTTGCAAGTTGTACTGGAATGAAATTTTGTGGATGGGTAAAGATTTCACTTGACCATCTGTAGATTTATGCAAATGTTAAAATTGCGCATTTAAAGTGGGATGTCTGGAAATATATACAAAAACCAGTCCTTGTCTTTTGTGCAAAGTTTAAATTTAAAAGGGCAATTCAAGGCAAAGCAAACTTTGTGATATAACTTTGACATAATATTATTATCTACTTATTAATTTTGATGTTAGCATTTCACGCTCATTCGTGTTCATTGCTCACTTTTGTGGTAAGTTACCATCTCACTGCCGAGAATAATGTCGATTTATCTCAATCAGGATGAAAATGTACGAAATGTACAGCCATTGATCTTAAATGTTTTTAGTCTATAATAAATATAGTACATCAATAATATTACCGTATCAGTAATTGAGCCAGTATTTAATAACTATTGTCCCAATAAATCATGCTGATTCCAACATTGTTAAGTAATTTTACATTATTTAGGATGATGGAACATCACACGCCATTGTGTGTTCATTAAATTTATTTTTTACTTCAATCTTGGTGTATGGCAACTTATAGTAACTGCAGAAAGCATGCAGAACAAATTGAAGAGAAGGTATACCTGAATATTATGGCTGTTTTGTGTGTCAAAAAATTAAATTGACCTGTTTTTTGTTTATTTATGCTGCCATTCCTTGCACACAAATAGATTCATAAAATATGAATGGGATTCCAATAGCGGAAAGGTGCAAATAGGGACACACAGACCCATGGGGGCACCCACACAATGAAATGAAAATTTAAAAATATACATTATTTACAAATATGATGTATAATTACTTATCATGCAAATCATTATGAACAATATTAATATTACTTGTCATGTAAATTTTACTGTACAGTTTGTAAATATCTTTCAAAGTTTCAATTAATACAGTTTCCTTCAA
>NC_090885.1:32316069-32326069 GCF_036669925.1 Montipora capricornis
CTACAAAATAAAATTTGGCTTGGATATAATTCGGACCCAGAGTTAGATACTTATCAATCATCCTTGTACCAAAACAAAAGAACTCGAGACTGTTAAAGGTGATGTGCAGCTTGATTTCTATGTCGGGAACTAACACTGTTCCATTATAAAAAGCTTCTAAATGCCGTTTTTTGACCAGCCGCACCCATCCGTTCTCCAAAAATTTGAAAGCCAACACTTTCAAGGGATTCGTCTCTTGGTTTGCAGGGAAGCATTCACATTCAAATAGTTCACTCAGCCTTGCGGGGCCAGCAATGTTTTTCACCTTCAGCAAGGTTTCACCAAAGGCTCGGTAGGGGTGCATACCAGTCCGTTTGGTCATTAACGTACCAGACAATTGCATGTCAAATTGCTGGATCGTGGTGTGCACCACGTTGTTGAACAGGTAAACGTACTCAGTATAATCGTCTCCCGATTGATTGGCTTCAGCTGCCGAGACTTGTCCGTCCACATACAAACCAGCATTGTAACCCACCAATCGAGACCCTTGAATAGCCCCATTAATTCAATGCCTAGCTCATGACGAAGGTCACTGTCGTCTGTGGGTTGGTCGTCGAAGTCGTCTGGGTTTTATCTGTGTGGTCCACCGACGGAACAGTTCGTGGTCCAAGGTTAATGGCGGTGGTGGTATATGACTGGAAATCCACCCACCACGCTGCCCCCACTCCCAAAATTGCCGTTCGCGTCTAGGAATGGATCAGACCACCACTCACGGCATGATTGATTCGGTGTCCCTGTTCATGGTTAAGAAGGTCTGAGAACATTTGGAAGGGGAAACGGCTTGATATATAGGCCCTTTGCCCCCTTGGGGAAGGCAACCGATTGAACCATAGCAAGAACAAGATTACGCTCCCTGCATTGATAGGAAACAAACTGACCCATAGGTCTTGTGGGAAAATACCCTCCGAGGACCATTGCTCGATAGTGTGTAAGATCTCTGTAGGGCAACGTGCGCAAAAGGAGCTCACCTCCCGGGTCCATCGCCAGAAGTGCAAAGTATCGCATAATAACACACAGAGAGACAACATCGTATCATTTGGAACTAACAAGCTTTATTCAAACCATTTTATACACGGGAAAATGAAAACGATACTGTCTTGGTTTGAGTCGGACTCTTCTAACATGTCATTATGCTCCATCATGTGGTCAACTTTCTCAGTTTATGTTCGGCTTTCCGTTCATCTTTCATCATCTCTTTCAGTTTGTCTAGTGCTAGGTGAGAAATGAGTTTGCTGTGCTCCTCTTCGTTCTTTTCATCTTCTTGCAGGTGCAATGGACCCAAGGGCACCGATCGCTCATCCGCCACCTTTAGAGGTGTGATGCGTTTCCGTTTTGCCTGTCTTTGGGGGCACTGTAATCTTCCGTTTCAAATTGTCCATTCTTCTTGGTCAGAGACTCTTTCGTGGTTTGCTTGACTTCACGAATACGTAGCTTTGGCAGAAGCATCACTTTTCCTACAGGTTCTAGGATGGTTTTCTTGAACGGTTCTTTCCTCTTGGCATTCGAGGGCTCTAAGTGGTCCGTGTGGGTTAATGGTGCGCCGTGAGGTTTTTGTTCCTATGCACAAAGGTCCGTGTGAAAGGTTTCTTTTTGGAGAGACGTGGTGGAACGTACTCTAGATGGAGGTGTTTGTGCACTGCACATGAGATAGTGTTTTTTTATATCTGAGGCGAAAAGGGAACATGAGATATTGTTTAACTGTCAGGGAATGAAGTTTTCTATTTTAATAAGAAAGTATTCTCGAGAATACTTCATTATTATTGTACTTCACCACGATGAGTAACAGCAACATTTTTTACGACATTGTCTCTTTACGCTGATTGGTCCAAGTCCTTTTTTGCTTTTTGATTGGTCCACATCACACATCCAAAACATCCCACACTCGATTGGTTGTGTGAAGGACCTTTGATTTGATGCTAGTCTTAGCGCATTTGGCTGCCTTTTCCACCGTGGACCTTGCCAATTGACTGGCTTTCCTTTTCAACCCACTGACTCATGCACGCAAAACCGTGCCTGCTGCTTCATCAAACCCTACACCTTGTGCCAACCTCTGCAGCCCTCTTACTATGGCAGGAGCCCCGATCTCCGCTAGAGTTTCCATAATGCATCTCCCCTTGCGGGGGTGTGTATCGCGTGAGACTTCCTAACCGGTTTCGTACTGGAGGTGATTCCCTCAGTGCTGCTCTAAATATCTTGGATGGAATGCAGGGTAACCAAGGTACGGTTAATTGTGTTTTTGGGAAATGCTACCAAGGCACCGTTTGTTTCAGCTACGGCCACTTGTAACTTTTCGTAGGTCTTTTGGGGCACAGGATGAAATTGTTTGTTCTTGTGTTCGAAATACACCACACCTCTCTCTCGTCTCTCGTACCACAATTCGTGCAATAAATCGGTCTTCATTCCTCCCACGATGGCTCAAATCCCCTGTTTCTGTCAACCACCCCTCTTGATGGCCAAGGTACCATAAATCCAAATTTCTGGAGTGGACCTACTCCATCGAGTTTGATATTTTTATTGCTAATCAACAAGTCTTCTTCGTTTCCCCGCCGAATCCAACGAAAGGTTATGTAGAGACTCTTTCCCATGTCATCCACAATTTTCGTTATTCATCATGTTGACTTGCACATCTGATCTAGGCACAGGTCTCATTAGCGCTGTGCCTCGATCCAAATGTAGTATTGATCACACCATCTTTGCCAACGCACTTTGACCTACTTTCCTTTGCGTTGTAAAACCTTCTCTATGCGAAAGAGTCCGTCATCAGGTACTGTCACCAGTTGCAAATCTTTTCTGTAAAATGCACCTTCCACCGGAGTCCCATCCCATCCTTGTACTTTGAAGGTGGATACTGCCATTGACACGACATGGCGGCTCACAAAAACGTCTTCTGTCCAGCCAGGTAAATACCCTTCTTGAAATGGTCGGTCGACATTTCTTGTTCAAGTGCACTCGTGTCCCTTTTACCAAAAGGGCCTGTTTATTCTTTTTCTTGGCTAGGAATCGTTTGTCGTACAGACGGTGCCATACTTGGGCCTCGTTGGCTTCTGTCACGTCCTTTGGAACTACGCCAATGCTCCGATGAACGGTGGCGTTGCATCCTTTTACGAAACTTTGCAAGACCTGACAGTTTCTCTTTCAAGGTGCGATTGAGCCGTTCCGCTACGGCGGCTTTTTCCTCCCCGTGCGTGCTAAAATGATGAATGCCGGGCGTTTTCATCGAAGTCTGGAACATTCGATTGTAAAATTCTTGCTTGGCTCGTTTCAAGATGGTTTGCATGGCCTAGGGTGGCCGCTATCCCCGTCTTGTTCTTCAAGGGTTCCACCAAAGCATATTTGGACAACACATCCACCACCGTTAAGGCGTAGCGTATCTCTTTGTTCCAACGTGCCAATCCTTGCAATTCAATCAAATCGGCCACCCATTGCTCATCGATGTTAAACACTAGGATGGGTAACGTAGGGAAATGTGTTCGGCAGGGACGGTGTAATGTGTCGCTCAAGACCCCTTGCAGCAGGTTTTGAGCCTTTCACCTTTTTAATCCATGTGCTTTGAGAAAAGCTTGGTCAGTACCGAAACTACCAGGCTCCCTGGGGGACTCATACGTTAACAGTGACGGTTTCATGACATTAACCACTTCATAGTTTTACAGAATTATATATATCTTATAAAATGAAACGCACACTTTTACACCCCCACATTACAATTGAATGGTTTCCAACAAAGACTTTCTTCGGGCGTGCCTTCCCCATAGGCTTCATTTTTCTCTTCCACGCACAGTTCACACAACATTAAGTCTAACAGGTCACTCAACCTTTAGTGCCACAACCTTTGGCCTCGTACAATGCTTGGTATAACTCTGATTTAAACGTTTCAGACCGTTCAGTTCTCGTCTCATTTCCAAAACGTGATTATCTATCTCCTTTATATCTTTTTTTTGTTTACACCAGGTTCTAACTATAATGAAATGATTGTGGTTATTGTTGATGACAAATTCCAATACGTACTATACACAATAGTACACACTCACAGTTTTTCGTACATATACGAGTTAGTTGACCTTGATTGTCACAGCGACAGAGAAACAACGCACACGTGCACTACCCAGAGGTCTATAGGTGCAGCATTTATTTCCACATGTGGTTCAGATTGTATGAACAGATTAATTAGCTTCTTGAGGGGTGCTCTTCAATCCATACCATTTGTTCTGGAATGCGTTTAAGGTATTGCCATCCTTTTCAATTTGTCTTGGTAAATATTTGTAACTTAGGAATGGTATTTCTAAGCCTGCAAGTGTGAATATAATACCTAGCGGTAAGCAGTGTAAAACTTCATAGTTTTACAGCATTATATATATATCTTATAAAATGAAACGCACACTTTTACACCCCCACATTACAATTGAATGGTTTCCAACAAAGACTTTCTTCGGGCGTGCCTTCCCCATAGGCTTCATTTTTCTCTTCCACGCACAGTTCACACAACATTAAGTCTAACAGGTCACTCAACCTTTAGTGCCACAACCTTTGGCCTCGTACAATGCTTGGTATAACTCTGATTTAAACGTTTCAGACCGTTCAGTTCTCGTCTCATTTCCAAAACGTGATTATCTATCTCCTTTATATCTTTTTTTTGTTTACACCAGGTTCTAACTATAATGAAATGATTGTGGTTATTGTTGATGACAAATTCCAATACGTACTATACACAATAGTACACACTCACAGTTTTTCGTACATATACGAGTTAGTTGACCTTGCATCGCGCAGAATGCCTATTGTTCTCGGGTCATTTACTTCCAGTTAAAAAAATGGTGTAGATCTGGGAGATCGCCCGACAATATGCATAAACGCTTAAAAAGAGCTTCGGTCATTGGTTGCCATGAACGCACAACGACGCTCATTAACTCGATGAAGGCGGCAAACTTAACAATGAACGCATAGCGCTATTGTCTTTTCTTTTATTTCGCAAAACTGCACATGATAATTATGCGCATACTTCGTACGGAACATTTCATGACACGGTTTTCCATTTTGCTTTATAGCATGGGCAATTTTTTAGATTCGTTTTGTTTGGACAAAAGTTGTAACTCACAAAGAATGATGAACTGTCAAATTATCTCTGCGCAAGCGAAATAACTGTGTTCAGTGAAAATAAACACAACCATGGTTCTATTTGTGAGTGTTTTGCACTCGTAAGCTGCAGAGGTTGCATAACGAGCTTAATAGAAGAAATAGATGCACCATTTGGAAAGATTGCGCTTAAAACTACCGTCACCATTCTCCCTTTTCCCGCCATTTTGTCCGTTTCACATTGGACCAGCGTTCTTTCACGAATGTCATGCGTAAATGTTGTTAAGCAAGATGGCGCCCATCGTTTCGTGCTAGTTGTTTTGTTTGGTAAGCACTTGTTTCCATATCTCAAACCGCCCTCTCCCTGAAGACGAATTACCCTGCTGGAAAAGGCTTTTCTTTGTATTTTTCAATTATTTTATCCGAACGACTTCACTTCATGGTGAAAGACTGATGCAAAGAAGGCTCTGCTCGCAGGCTACCATCACAAATGCACACAAAGAAATGGGTGGAGCTGAGTACCTATTTCTTGTTTCTAAACAGATTTGCTATTTTGAAGACAAACATTTAATAATATCTTGTTTCAAAACAGAGTTTCTGCGTTATGAAGTCAAACAATTAATAATTTCTTGTTTCTAAACAGATTGCTGAATTCTGAAGACAAATATTACATAATTTCTTTTTTCAAAACAGATTTGATGTGTTATGAAGTCAAACAATTCATAATTTCTTGTTTCTAAACCGTGTTTATAAATCATCAGAGCTGATGCTCCCGGATTTTAAATTTCGCGGCACACGACTGTTTCACGACTGAGTGGTTTTGTGAATACGTTAATTGTAAACCTTAACAACCATTGTTATGCATACGAGTGATAAAGACAAAGGCTGGCTGGAGCAAGAAGCGCCATTTTCGAACGAAATTGAAATGGTTGTTTTGAAACTTGGATGGATAGTGGTTCTTGTCCACCAATTTTCGAAGTTAAAGCGGGTTTTAAGAGACAAATATGCGATCTTTTATTAGCCGTTGGCCACTTTTTGGAAGCGTATTCTAGGTTCAAGAAAATTTCTTTCGAAATCGGCTTCCATACAAAAATTGGCTCATTTCTGTTGATTTTCATATGCAAATGGTTGACCTTACACTTGATGAAACTTCTTCGTCTTTGTCTATTATTGTAGATACATCCTTCCTCTTCAAAAAGCCGTCGGCCGAAGTGGTGGTTAACAGTTTTGTGATGTCATACGAACACTTTTTCTCTGCCCACTCGGCCGATTTGAGCCCTTTCTTCTCTTATTCTGGGGTTTTCAAAGCACGCTCGCTTTCCAATTTGCCGCTTCAGTGATTATGAATAATTAATTATGTCCACTCATTCTGCCCGATGGATTGTCACAGCGACAGAGAAACAACGCACACGTGCACTACCCAGAGGTCTATAGGTGCAGCATTTATTTCCACATGTGGTTCAGATTGTATGAACAGATTAATTAGCTTCTTGAGGGGTGCTCTTCAATCCATACCATTTGTTCTGGAATGCGTTTAAGGTATTGCCATCCTTTTCAATTTGTCTTGGTAAATATTTGTAACTTAGGAATGGTATTTCTAAGCCTGCAAGTGTGAATATAATACCTAGCGGTAAGCAGTGCATGGTGAAGAAATAAGTCTCCTATTTCAGGGTACAATGCTGCAGAGAAAGTAGTGTTATTGAGATCCTTGAAATTTTGAGTTATCCATTGATGATTTTTTTCCAAAAAGAGGTAGCGTTTGCATTTCCAGAACAAGGGGGTGATTGTTTCTATATTTCCTCGACAGGATGTCGCTTTGTTTCAACCCTAAACGAAGTCATCTGTTTCAATGCGTCTGTGGAGAGAAACTGAAACTCTCTCAGCTTCGTTTCTTTTGCACAAAGAAATGCTAATGAGTACGTATTTTTCCCGCGATTATATCTTCAGCTAGCCATTTTCTCTGGCTTTTGGTTGGTGCAGAGGCCTTTTTTACAACACGATATTGATATATATATTTTTACAAATTTTCGAGTGAGAGAGAAGATTTTCATTTTTGTCTTTACTAGCATTTGGCAGAGCTAACGGAATCATTTGGACTTTTTTGTTTTGCGTTGTGGCGGATATAACACGTTCTAAAACCAACTGGCATATTCTAAAACGTTAATTTTTGGCAAAATATTGATAGTTCCGATTAAAATGTGCCAAGAAAACTGGGAACTTTGGCGCAAATTCGCTTATTTAAGGTTTAAAATTGCTAAGCCCGGATTTCCAAGCTTGGATTTGAAAAAAGAAAAGGCTCAATGTACGGTTTTTTTGCCAACCTTCCACTCAGTTGTGTGTGGCAAAAATGCCAAGAACGTATGCCGGAATTGCCGGTCCTGTGGAGGTGCACTGAAAGATGGAAAATTTTGCCTAAAAATGTTATTTTTTGTTAAAAGGACTTGGCAAGAAATTCATAGGTTTCTTTTATTTATTGCCAGAAACATAAATTTATGTCAAGAATGAGAAGAACGGTTCAAAATATTTCCAAATTGAAGAAGGTGGATTGATTTTTTTGTTCAAGAAAGGTAAATGAGTGTTGCAAGAGTTTCTGAACATTCAAATCTGTTTGACGACATCATCATAACCTCTAAGTTTAAAATCAGCCCAATGCAATGCAAAATGACGACGGGAATTTCCAACGTCTAAACTATAGGGTTGATACAAAATGACCACGGAAATTTCCAACGTCTAAACTATAGGGTTGATACAAAATGACCACGGAAATTTCCAACGTCTAAACTATAGGGTTGATACAAAATGACCACGGAAATTTCCAAAGTCAAATTTGCGAGAGGCACGACCATGGAAATATCCAACATCAGAATTTAAGGTTAATCCAAAATGACCATGGAAATTTCCAACGTCAAACACAAACGACTGTGGAAATCTTTAAGATCAAATTTGCACTTAATCAAAAATGACGATGGAAATTTCCAGCGTCAAAATTTCGCGCATGTGCATACCCGAAATTGCCTCGGAAACTTACAAAGTCTTTTTTTCCCGCAAATGTTGAATGCCTAATTGCGCACTTCATAAGATCAGCTATTCCATATTCTAACTCTATTTCTTGAAAATATCTTTTATTTTATATTTAACCTTAAACTTCAAACAAAATAGTCGCCTCTTGAAGATGATCTTGTCTTGTTTACAGCTCAGTGTTTCAAATTATCAAAAGCTGTTAATGTATGCTTATGTGGCTTATAACGACTGAAATTCAGTCTTCGTTCAATGTTAGGATAAATTAAAAGATGAAGGGAGTCGAATATATGCGCCTTTATCTTTGAACTCACTTCCTAGTAAGGTATATCATCCACCTGATCCGCAACGACTTTTTTTCAATAGCAGTCTGCGCCCGACGATCTTTGAACAATCGGTGGAATCATGGTCTCTGCTAAATCGGCATAGACTGACCTTGTCTCGCGCTGTGTCTTCTTCAAAGCCATGTGCTATTGTAGCTACTTCTCAGGGGATTCGAATAACTTGCTCCCTTTTTGTCATCGGCCAACATTGCTTATGACTTTTATTGAAACATTTTGAACCATAAAATTTTTGGATATCTTTCTTTAAGCTAGCCTCTTCAAATCAATCTTTCCCTTTGTCCACTTGAAGCGCAATAGCTGTAAGTCAATCATGGCAACTTACTTGCCATGCCATCTTCCGTCTCTGATTCCAATCTCCAAGGGGAACACATTCAACCGATATCATTACGTTCACTGGGCAAAGAATTAACGCCATGAATTGGTTCCAGGATTAATTTATAAGGGTAGTCTCTCTCGTGGTCTTCAAACGGTGTCTCAAAAAGTTCACTGGTATTGGACTGAGATCACTCACCGTTTTCGTTGACTCAGAGTGGCTTCAACCGGAGGTTATTTGTCGCTGGACTACTTGCAGAAGTGGCCGAATCTGCTCAGTTTTTTCTCCTCACTAATTTCATCATTGAAATAAAGATCGAGAAAAAAATCGCTAGTAGCAAGGCTGGTACAGAACGATAAACGCAGTCTTTTTTCCGTATTTTACATTTGAAACTACTTCAACGTCCTGTTGTCCTATTTCGTTTAGGTTTCAATGTCGTGATGTGAAACTGGGCGGCAAGTTTCTATGTGTGGCATGTGTCATGCGGTTTTTGAATGCGACAGTGCGGTTGATGATGAAAGCCGAGCACGACTCTAACGGTTCGCAAATGTTTTTCTATTCCCTTCTAGAGTTTTAATAGCTCTGACTAAAAGTTCTTGAGGGATTTTCTTCTTTTGCGAGAAAAAAAAGGGACCTCTTTGAATCTTTCGTTGAGCGCTTGCTGACCTTGTATAAAGTGACCTGCGTTTTTAAGTGCGGGGAATTAATTTGTTACTGATCCACGAAAACAGCCTTAGCAAAAAACTAACAATGCAACTTGCCTTTTGCCTTTTCTGAGCGTTTATTAAATAGCAGGGCTGGAGGCGCCAGTTTTAAAACGTTCGGTCACTTAAATCATTAATTTCCGGTTCTTTTCTGGTTTCTACTTGACAATTGAATTTACTGACGGAAATTCATTGACATAAGATTTTAACAGAAATCTCACGAAAGGGGCGAATAGCACTGACGCTAGCTCGTTAGTATAGTTTGAGGAAAACGAACTCCCACCGACGAGTTCATCTGCAAATCCACCCAGCCTAAATAGCTAGCACTTTGATTCTTTTGGCGACTCAAGATTTTCAGCTAATATAATAATGACTGACGGGCGCTTGGGGTCTTGTGAAACCAGTGGTATTTTGTGGAACCGATTGTCAAAATTGTTATTCACAACTCCGTGACCGTCCTCTCAAGCGGAATGGCATAGAGCGTGGATGTGTTCTGAACATTTCCCCTTCAA
>NC_090885.1:32331069-32348569 GCF_036669925.1 Montipora capricornis
TGGTCTGTTTCTATCCCTGTTTTTGTCAACTGTCTTTTTAGGAAGAAACGGTGAGCTCTTATTATACACGGATCTAGACATACCCACCACTTAAAATGCAATTTGATTGGTACTCTTTTCTTTAGCCTTTGACACTATGCTCGATCCCCCCCCACCGAATCGAAACCATGTTACATGTTCTGTAAACTGAGGGGTAAGAATGAGCTTAAATTTTGCTCGTGCCGAGGTTGGCGCATGATTTATCCATCAATGATGACACAGTGGGCTCGAGGCAAGCGTCAAACTTGTCCTCGACACGATCGTAGTCGAACCAATGATTATATGTCATCGACTACAAATAGAAGGGTTTGTGCATATGGTGTGCCACCTCTACGCCCTAACCCGTCCCACCACTCGTGATGGGCGTAAGAATGTGGGATGCATGTTATGTGCATTCGTCCTTACAACCACCCTATCATCCGAGGGGATGGGAAAGGATGGCGTCTCTGTGGTGTTACACTTATGTCCAGGTTCGACTCTAATTAGATGCACGCCCAATTTTGACATCCAACACGAAGTGTCCCTTTAAGTCTAAGCATTTGCTACCTATTTTCAACGATGAGGTAAGGGTAAAGGTTAGCGGTATTTTTAGTTTTGGGTAAATGCAGAAGTTAATCTTTACTTAAAGAGCAGCATTTGGGGAACACTTTGTGACGTAAATTGTCCGTATTCCGAGACACGGGTGATGTTGAAGTTGGTGAGAAGAGCAAGGGGACACTTCATGACGCTTATTGAAATACGCGTACATCTAATTAGAGTCAAACCTGAACATATCTCATCATGTGGCCCAGGCATCGGTTCTTTTAGCACCCCCAGTGATCACCGTGATCTCGTTCGGTTCCGACATTCGCTCACTCTCACTCTCAACGACAACTAGATCAATCAAACAGTTGCATTCTCTTTTCATTACACCATTTAGCCATTAAATAACTATCTACAATAAATCACGTAGTTCATGTGGTCTTTGAAAAGCATCCATCAGGTAGGCGCTGGGGCATGTTACAAGCCATTTGAAAGGCTGATGGTTCTTAGGGAGTGTTCTCCAACGATCTTCTACTCCACTTGTACGGGTGATGTCGAAATGGCTCTATGTTCCATTTCTTCTTTGGTCGGTAAACCACTAGGCGTGGTTCAAAACCTGGGTATCGAAGATGTTACGGTGGCAGATTCAGTTTCTCTAGGGTGAGGACTAGGATCTTATGGTTCCAGGGAGCATCCAACCATTGGAAGTAGGGGTATATGCGGTTCCGACAGCTGAAATACATGCGGCCCGGGTTCTTCTCAGTTTTGCTTTGTTTCGAAGTGCAAGGTTTATCGCGTAACACAGCATCTTTGGCTACTCTGAATGCTTTTTGCCGGTGTTAATCACAAGGTGTTGGTGCCATTGTTTCTCCACCGCTTGTAAGTACTGGCAAGTACTTGCTTAATAAGTACTTGCAATGAAGGCGCATGGGTACTCAGGTCATTTCACGTAATTAAAACCATTGTCTGATGTTTGGTGCTCCGACAAACAACCGTGAAAAGGGCATGTCGATCAACCTCCGCTGACGGGTCACCGGGCGATGTGGGATGGGCGAGAGGGGTGGCAATTCCTTTAACTCCTCCATGTATTTGAGAATGGCCATAGCGTTGTTCCTCCACATGTTTGTGTGACTGTCTTGGCCGAGTGGGTTTTTGAATCGGTACCACTTGTTCTTTCTTCTCAGACATGATGAAATCTCATGAAATACAGTGAGCTAGAGCGACGCTTTTATAACCACAAAACGTTTGTCCCTCAAGGTATGATGGGCCGGTGACAATCCTTTTGATTGGCTAACGATGAGGTCATTGTTGTTTCTGATTGGTTTTTGGTGAGGTCATCTTGTATGATTGTGATTGTCTTTGCTCCGCTGTAATCTCTCGTTCACTGTTCTACTCTAGAGCAGGAAGAAGCTATCTCTTAAAGCCAGCCTATTCAAACATGCCACCAAAAAAATATGCACACACAGCACTCTTTATGCGCCATACGCGCGCGCGTCCGCGCGCTCCTTACGAAAGTATATTTTAGGGTAACGTCATGCTCCAACTTTGCCCCATTGTTTTCTAATTTATGCATCTAGGGCTGTGTTCAAACTTGCCCCTAACTTATGCACACCCTTCGCCTTCTCATCTCATGTACGTACGTGACTGGCATCTCATCGTGTTGTTACACGTGTCTCTTAGAGTTACGCTGCGTTGCATCATGCTCCTACTTGCCCCTAATTTATGCACTTCCCCTTCTTTTTTCTTTTTGATTGATAACGTCATTTGATGACTACCTGTCAACTCTGGTCTGAAGGATCCCATATAAGTACTCACGTTAATGGGCAATGCCTGCAGTGTACACCGGGTATTTCTGCTGTGCCAAATGGGTTATATCTCGTCTGTGTATTAGCTGTTGTCTTCATAACAACGGTTTTAACTGGCCGTATTTATACGAGAGAACGTCTAACACGTCCAGACGCATTAAACGTCTGGTTGTAAGTGCGACTAATGTAAATACGGGACGCATTTAACTTCGCCGGCTAGAAATCAAAAGATACCGAGATTTAATCACCAAAGAGACTGTGTGCACTTCATTGCTAAGTGCGTCCCACTTTAGCGCGTGTCGTCTTTATACTAGACGGCTTAGACGTCTGTTAAGTGCGCACTTAACTTGAGACGTTTAATTCGTCTGACGTTTAATGCGTCCACCTTATTTCCCGTATTTATGCTAGTCGTCTAAGACGTCTGAGACGTCTTGAACGTCCTCTAGTATAAATACGGCCACTGATTAAACGTTTTGTTCACGTGTTCTTCGCAATGTTTAACCAGTGAATCAACAGGTTCTGAAACGTTTTAGTATATAATGACACCTTCACGAGCCTGATTGGACGAGATTGGAACAAGTTTATCCCAAATTGTACTTTATATAGTTACAATTAAAGGTAAAAAGGCATATGTTAGAAAGAACAACTAAATCAGCAAAAATCTAGCAATAATGGCTAGACTGCAAGCAGTCTCTTTTCCTAGCATGCGACGGGAATACAAGAATACAGGAAGCGACGAAAGCTAGCGACGTGCGGCAAAGCCGGCAAAGCCATGGGCCGCGAGAAAGGCGGTCGCGAAAAATTGGCTGTCTCGCCCCATTCCCTTCTCATGTCTTTCCCTAATTTGCATAATTTTAATTTTCATGAAGGAACAGACTACTCCTTAGTAGTCTAAAAATGGTCGACAGTAGTGTTGCAATGTTTAATGCTAACGACATGCAAACTACAGTTACAAGAAGGCGTTTTGGTTAGTTTTTTTTGCAAAACTAAAACTATAAGGTTCTTCAAATTTATAAGGAAAACTATAAAGTGTCAGACGTCGTTTCGAGGCTACATCCTGTCATTTTAAAAGTCAAACATTAACGTAAAAATATCTGTGGTAAGTAGATATTTGTTTTCTGCACTTTTCGTATGGAATTTTTTTTGTCAGTGCACAATGGTTGTTCAATTACTGAATTCCTAATCAGTAAATTGTGAGCAGTATAAATAGTATGCAGAGCGTGATGTTCTTTTTTAGGTTTAGTCGACACAACAACACACTATTACTTTGTTTCATCAATTTAGTTTACGTCGCAGAAAGTGCGGCGAACGGGGTTGTATTCACGAGTTGTGTGGAAACCCGAACGAGCGAGGTACGAGAGAGTGAAGGCTTTTGAATGGCAAATTTCAATGATTTCCAATTCATCATAAAACGTTAAGGAGAAGGGAGCGGGAGGCTGGAAAAGCTAATCGAGTAGTGGAGCTGTTTTTTGATGTCTCAATTTATTACCCTACGAACTTCTTAGTTCAAAAGGAATGCATGTTTTGAAGCTCTTTTCCTTTGCTACGATGAAAATAGAGCAAAATTTTATTTTCGTCCTTGTTCACTTGAACAGCCGGCGATTATTATGTCACTTCACTATATTTCACTCCAGAAGATGAGAATTAAGAACGTTTGCGGTAATTGTTTGCGCGCAACTTTAACTGCGCAGGTAACGCGACTGTAATGTTTCATGAACTACGTCACGCATTATTTAAGATAATAGAGAGCTTAAGCACGCGAATAGAACGGCGACCGGTAGTTTTTTTTTTTTTGCAAAGAAAGTGACGTCACACGGCACAGACAACAAGTCACAAACCTCAAAGCTGGCTATTTGGCGTAAAAAACAAAAACGCGAGAAGATAAGTTCATTTTAGATGCAGTAGTAGTAATAAGAAAGTTGATTGTCCAGCATTAGCAGGGAAATCACCAAAAAGACAAATTCCTATTATTTATGAAAGAAACTCTTCTTTGTCAGTTCTACCGGCCTGCTTCATACTTCAATGCTACGCTCGAGAAAGTTTTTTTTTTTTTTTTTTTGACAAAAAGCTTTCATCGATCGATCTTATCTTGGGTTCCAGTCCTTCCCCGACAAGTCAAGCAAAAACGTGACAAACGAAATTTTCAAAGAGTTTCGCAGCATCACATCTATTTTACTTGTATAGATCATCGGTGACCCCTAGTTTTTAAAACATGAATCTCTTACTCTTCTTACAATCTACAAAATTTGATGAAATTAAAATGTAAGAAGCTATCTCGCTTTTGAATCTTTCTTTCTCCGGAAGTGGTTACAATAGGTAGAGCTTGCGAAAAAGCTCGTTGAGGATTAACTCTACTGTTTACGACATTCCCAGCGGCATGCAATAGCCCTTTTCACGGTTAGTTTTTCTCATCTGCATTACAATGTAATCTAGCATGTATGTGAGGCAATTTCGGCCTATTTTGTAGTTTTAACCCGAAATTGCCTCGCATCCACGTTAGATTACATTGTAATGCAAATGAGAAAAACTAACCGTGAAAAGGGCTAGAGACCCTTTGCATAACTGGCGCTCAAATTTGAATAACAATACTTGATACATCCTTAGCCTCACATTCATGAGAAAAATCCTTTGCCTTGAAACATAAACACGAGGCTAAGGATGCATCAAGTATTGTTATTCAAATTTGGGCGCCATTTATGCAAAGGGTCTATTGTATAAAATAAAATAAAAAACTCACTCTTATATTTCTATGCATAGAAACCCTCACGCTAACATATTATTTTTATGATTTTCGACCAATGAGCAGATGAGGCTACATCTCGTTATTGTAGTGTATGTGACGTATGTTCAGTATAAGCGCCAAGTGTACTATGGGTAGGAGCACATGGAATATTAAATGAGCAGCTCATGTTGTGGTGCGATCCGAATTAAGTCCGTTGTTTAAACGGTTAAATCCGTTTACTACAATTGGCGACGAGAATGGGATCACTTTGATGAGTGCCCTGAAAAGATTTGAGCGATAGTTATGGCGACAAGCTTTGCGGAATACCGCCATGGCGACGTTTGAAGAAAGTTTTCCAATTTTGTGCGAGGGTCTAGGAGTTACTGCAGCTGCTCGGATCGAGGCGTTATTATTGCATTGCGCAGGTATGGATGTCCGAGAAGTGTTTGAGACTCTGACCGATCCTGGTGCACCTGCTGGTAAAACCGACAACGACTATAAAGCTGTGCTTCGAACACGTGATGCATATTTTACACCACAAGTGAACATACCATACGAGTGTCACATTTTTTTAGCAGATGAAGCACGACGAACATGGAACAGTAGATCAATTTGTAATTCGGCTCAGCAATCAAGCTGTCAATTGTGAGTTGCGGGTCTACGGAGCTTCGGCTGAAACTTCTGTCAAAAGGCCAGGATTTACACAAAGTATTGCTCGATCCCTGGAACTTTCACAGGCACAAGCGAGCTGGGGCAAATTGAGGGCGACACAAATGGGAATGATAGTGTTAACGCTATCAAGGCAAGGAGTTTAAAGACTCTGCTGTGAAAGAAGATCATAAGAAGTGTTACCAATGCGGGCTCGGCGGCCATTTTGCACGTGACCAAAATTGTCCGGCAAGATCTGAGACCTTTGCAAAGTGTCATATGAAGGGACATTTTGCTTCAGTTTGCAAGACATCCAAGCGTAAAAAAGAACAGAAAAACATGACAAAGAAAAAGAGCGAACGTAGTGGAGGTAACAGTCTAAGAAGCGGGGCGGAATTTAAGGAGGATGAGTATGCCTTTATAGTAGAATTCAAGAAATCAGGCACAGAAAACGGTTCAGAGACTATTGATTTACAAGTTGGTGGTGTGGTTATTAGAACTTTACTCATTGGCTCGGGATCTTCTTATAATATTGTGGATCAGAAGACATGGAAACAGCGGAAGACTAAAGGTATAATATAAGTCAGAGAAGTCAATCCAGAACCTGTACCCTTATGGATCTTTGGAGTCATTAGACACTCTGGGAAATTTTGAGGCAGTGGTGAGTGTAGTTGGAAAGGAAATTACTGCTGAATTTATTGTCATTTGCAATAAAGGCAGGCGAACACTGGGCAGAAAGACAGGAACAGAGTTGCAGGTATTCAGATTGGGACTTCACGTCAATGCTGTAAGTACTCAAGACATTGTTGACAAATATCAAGCATGTTTTGAAGAGGTTGGCTCGTTGAATGATTATCAAGTTAAGATTCATGTGGACAGTTACATTAAGCCAGTATCACAGCTTACTTTAAAAGCGCCATTCAGTGTAAGAGAGAAAGTTGAGAAAAAGTTATTGAAAAGGTGCAAGGTCCAACACCTTGGGTCAATTGATGTAGTACCGAAACCATCTGGGGAGATTCGTTTAATTTGTGCGTAGATATGCGCAGAGCCAACGAGGCGGTCATTAGAGAAAGACACCTATCCCAACGGTGGATGAGGTTCTTCAAGATATGACCCAAAGCAACGTGTTTTCAAAATTAGACCTTAAGTGGGGTTATCATCAGCTGGAGCTGAGTGAAGAAGCTCGAGGGATAACAACCTTTACAACACACGCTGGTCTGTACCCTTATAAGAGACTGATGTTTGGTATCACATCTGCTCCTGAAAGAAACCATCATGCCATACAACAAGTTCTTCACGGTTGTGAAGGTTACATGACGTCCAAATCTTACGATCAAAGTAAACAACCTTTGGTTAAATTTCGAAGCTCAAACGTTTGCCAGTCAATCGTTAAGCAATCACACTTTAAATATCTGAAGGAAAAAAAGGCACTGATTTTTTTTTTGTCAAGAGATTAAAGAGAATTCATGGTTGACTCCTTGACACAACCATGGATTCACCTGCAAGATCACGATCTACAGTATGTGGCTTACAATGCAACTATTAATCGCTATAAAGGTTTTCAGACACGTACTGAGCCAAGGAAATCCTAGGAATTCCAAGTTGTAATCAATGCTCACTTGGAATTCCTAAGTTATGCAACTTAGCTTTAAATTCCTAAGAATTTCTGAGAATTCCTCGGAATATCTTGGAATAAGGGAGGGAAACTAGGAGTTAGAAATTTCGGACAAAACTTCTGGAACTTTCTTGAAAGGGTCCTAGAAAAGTCAAGAGGAATAGCTTTGACTGACTGAGAAATTATTGCGATCTTAATTTTATTTTGCGGAATCTCGCCTTTAGTGCTAGGCGTCAAACTGCATTTGGCTTCCACGAATCAAATTTCGTATCGATGGTATGAGCCTACTCCAGATGCTAAAAGGTGACCAGAAAACATTTTCAGAAGGAGGCAGTGTGGCCCAGTGGTTAGGACGCTTACCTTGAGATTCGGAGATCCCGGCTTCAAGTTCCACTCTGACCACTCGTTGAATTTGACCCTAGTAGTCCCTGGTTCAACTTCCCAGCTGCACTTGTAAATAGCCAACTGGTTTGCCTCCAGCAAGTTGGGATTCTTAACAGTTGTTGTTGTTCTATTCTGTCATTTCAATGTGTTTCATTGGCCCTGAAAAGCCCCTATAGGGAGCGGTCAATTAAATATGTATTGTATTATTGTATTGTATTATACTCTTCTTTGTATGGCACTTAGTGAATATTCTAAAATCTAGAGTATACATTTCAGTTTGTGTTAATTTGTTATACCTTTGAAAGGTATGTCTATTGTAAGTAGTGTATAGTTGTAAACCATCATGTGTATACTCTTTTTTTCTTTACCATTTTTAAAAGTGTGTACATTCCAAGTACATTCCAAGTAATGTAAGATTGCAAATTGGTTATGGTTTTGTAAGTAATATAGATTGTTCGTAGAGTAAAAAAAGTAATAAAGTAATAGAATACAAAAAAACCTGTATAGGTTTCAATCAAGAACAACGGCTGAAAAAACAGAGCAACTGTAGCTGGGACACAGGTTCACAGCATTTCTCCAGGTCACAAGATCCAACAGTGGGAAAAGTGCCTTGGAGAGGGAAGCAAGAAGAGGACCCTGACAATTTTCTTGTCGACTGAGTGGAAGCAGGACAAGGACAAAGAAAAGCTAGGTGGCGAAGTCGATTGGCGCATTGTCGATTCCCCTGGAAGATCTTGAAGGTCTTGAATTTGCATAATGGTGACAGGGATGCCAGGGAATCGATTTTCCTTGAAGAGTTTGTCAAGCGTTGTCGGACATAATGACCAGCCCCGTTGCCTGTTGTAAGTCGAATTCTTTAATTCGATAAAATACTTGTGTTGGTAGGCGATTTCACATCAGGTTGTTACTGCATTGCCGGTCCAAGTTCAACAGCACTGCTTGAGAAGGCACGTTAGAACTTCACGCGAAGATAAAGCTTAATACTACGATAAAGACTCCAAAGCTAGTTATGACCTTTTGCTAAAGCTATTGAAAAGTTTATAAAATATCAAAATTTAAAAATTACGAGGAGAACCCAACAAACGCTGCCATCCCTTGAGCTTACACTTACACACATGCTCTTTATTCATTTCCCTTGCAACAAAACAGCACCAAACATGCACCCGAAGGTATTTTTGATTTCAATAACCTTAATAATCGATAGTAATGAATTATCTCTAAATGACACTTTGATGATTTGAATTCTCTGTGAATGTAAATTGAGTTCTTTGTTGAGTGGATGTTCTGTAAAAAGATGAATGCAATATACTCGACCGTCAGGCTGTCAACAAAATGTTGAGAAAAAGGCTAAATCTGGCAAATTGCGAGGGCTACCACATTTTTCTATAAACTAGAGACATCGGAGAGTCTAAAATGCATGATAGAATTTGCCCCATTTCATGGTACCAAAAGGCCATTTTTAGAGATTGTTTCATGGACTATACCGATAGTATGTTAATAACAATAGATAGTTGTTTTAACCTGGGGAGGGATTTTTGTTTGTTTGTTTGTTTGTTGGAAACATTAGTGCTTGATATAAATGAGTTTGAGGTCATGCAAGGTTGGGGTAAATAGCTTCCTTTTTTGTGTAACAGATGAGAAAGATGCCGGGAGCACCGGCTATGTGGTTGCAAATGCGTTTGTAGATCAAAATGTAAATACTGCTGCATGCAAGCAGAGCTGTCGTGCTATTGATCATGTTTATGAATTTAATAGGAAAACGAGTCGGTCGGCGTATTTTACTCTTTTCCTATATTTTTTAACACATTTCTGTTTTCAAAGACTTCAGCGTAAGACTGGCCGGATCACCAATCAGTAATGCTGGACGAGTGGAGGTATTCTACGCTGGAATCTGGGGCACAATTTTTGGCTACCGTTGGAGTCTGATAAATGCTCATGTTGTCTGCCGTCAGCTTGGATATCCAGGGGCAATTTCTTCCGGACAAAGAGGCCAGTTTGGTTTCGGCAAATCCCTAGTTTGGTTTCGATACGTGAGATGTTTAGGAAACGAATCCAGTTTCCAGGAATGTCCAAAATTCGTCGCTGGTTATTTTGGATCCAGTTATTTGGCAACAGCATTATGCAAGTTACCATACCAGCAAGGTTAATTATTGTTGTTTATTTTCTGCCTTTTTTCTTCTCTCATAGCAAGAAGTAATGTTTTTGTACCGTATCTAGACAAAAGGGACAACGAACTATCAGAGAAGGCTATATCTACCAATGAGTTAGCATCTATAGTTTGAGAATATTCAGCTTCCGAATCAGCGCGTTCAATTTCGTTCAGGTCGATCAATTATCCTAGGAATATGTTATGCATATACACGAGAGTTTTCATTTGCCATGCTAAACAATTTTAGAAATCCTTTTTTTTTTTTTAATTCGTATGTGGGGCTCTGCTTCTTCATATTTTGCCCACAAAGTTAAGTCAGTTTTCATGTCAAGTTTTCGATGATACCCAAAATCGTTCCCTGTGCATTTAGAGGGAATCAATATGCAAGAACATTATGTTTATTACCAGTCGGTGTAAAATGCAGACTGCAGACCATTACATTATAACCTCAGTCTGCACTTTACCCCTGGTCTGCAGTCTGCATTTTACACTGACCGGTTTATTACTGTACCATCCACCTTTTCGAAATGTTTTTGTGAATTTTCCCCTGGTATATGATACACAATATGAAGCAATTTCAAAATTACATTTCACACGCAATTTAAGACTACTCTAAACTGATAATTGACGTTTTTTTAACCAATCAGGTACTTTTCAAAACTGCTCTAACCTGAAGTGCACAAGCAATGGAAAATGCATAAACACTCCAGCTGGTGCTGTTTGCAACTGCACTGACGGTTTTTCAGGTCTCCAGTGCGAAATACGTGAGTTGAAAAACGCGATTTTTATTGCTGTGTCCAGGGACGTTACCAGAAAATACGTAAAGGAAGGCAGAAAGGGGAGGCCAAAGAAGTCTCTTCCCCACCCCCACCACACCCCACTTTACCCAAAATGCACCTTTGATCTGTCGAAATGCTGCCTACACCATTCTAGGAATACAGTGACGTGGCCAAAATCTAAGGCTTTGGAAGACGACCTTTGAGAATTACAGAAATCTCTAATAATATAGGACAAAAAGCATCCCTGTCGACTCCTTGGCCCCTCCCCTAAATCCTCCTCCAGTGACTAGGAGAAAATGACATTGAGAGACGAGGAAAGACTTCCCGGTTCAGACCTGGGGTATGTAAATTGCGTTTCCCGAAACGTTCATGTAGGTATAAGGTATGGTCGATCACAGGAAATTCAAAAGTTTCGCTTAAATCTCCATGTCGGCATTTCCGTACAACTTTGGGATTTTCCCAATAATTCCCTGCCAGTTCTCATTCTGCGTCTCTAGTTCTTTAATTTCCCTCAGTCGTGAATATCCAAGAGAATAATTAAAATCGAGACAAATAACGGCCAGGTTATATTATTTTTCCCTGTGTGATGTCAGGAAAGGGAACTCTCTCTATAGACGCGCTCAAACCAGTGACTCACAATGTCAAACTTCACATCCGTTTGGTTAACTATCTTTCTGAAGGAAAGTGAAGGGTCCAACATCTAATTTGGGCACAGCATTATGAGCAATGGCGGTATAAGGAAAAGGTTTTCAATCAGATCCTTAAAATTCTTAATTCATGTACTTCCATTTCAGCGTCGTTTAATCCATGTCAATCTTCTTGTCAAAATGGTGGCCAGTGTTTCAGAAATGAATCCTCGTTCCTCTGTGCTTGCCCAAGAGGACTAACTGGAAAGCTCTGTGAAGAAAAAATCGTAAATGGTGAGGCTCTTTTAACTTTAACTTGTTTGTTTGATCAAGCTTCCAGTGTATCATCAAAGACTGGCTCGGCTTTAGAGTACTCATCAGTTTAATCGCACGTGACTAATTACTGGATTGTGAAACTGACTTCGTTTATATTGATATTTACTTAATTCGACATGCGGTTTGCTAAAAGTAGGCCCGCGGCCCACGGCCCGCCACGGCTCAGCGGCCCGGCGGCCCGAAGGCCCAGCGGCCCGCGGCCCACGGCCCGCCACGGCCCGGCGGCCTGGAGGCCCGGTGGCCCGGAGACCCACACAGTTTTGTTGTCCAGCGGTAAATCCACGCGCATGCACAGCTTTGCATCGGCTTTGGGCGCGCAAATGAAAGACGGTGAGTTTGAATTCGTTTACCATTTAAATAATCATTTCAATCCTTTTCGATCTTTTCTTTCGTTGCATGTTGCTGAGTGAAAAACGTTGTCATTCTCTGTTGTTTTCGTCTGTTTACAACAACAAACAGAAACAAGGATTCAAATGATTAAAATGGTAAACGAATAGGCCATTTCCAAGTTCATATCCGCCTCCTCTTCAAAGCGAGTCTAAGTGCTAAGTTTGTGTGATGCTAAGTAGTTCTACTTTACATATTAATGAAAACTCATTTTCATCGCACTTAGACTCGCCTTGAAGAGGAGGCAGACATGAACTCGGAAATGGCATATTCAAATTCACCGTCGTCCTTTTTGCACGCCCAAACCCGATGCAGATCTGTGCATGCGCGAGGATTTACCGCTGGACAAAAAAACTGTGGAAAATCAGGACTTAGCTACCGGGCCGTCGCGGGCCGTGGGCCGCGGGCTGTGGGCCTCGGGCCGCCGGGCCGCTGGGCCGTGGTGGGCCGTGGCGGGCCGCGGGCCTGCTTTTAGCAAAACCCATTCGACATGATCAATTTTGATCATCAACAAGGAATATATATGATGACACTGACATGACCCAGTTTGCGCAGGAGTTTAGAATTACTGACGATGTTTTGGCATAATAAACCAACTTTAGTGTTTCGCTTAACTCGTCGAGTGGAAGCAAGAGAAATTTACATGCGCGAAATATGGTATAGCGAGAAGTGGGTCTTCTTTCTGAAGGGCTATTCGAATCCGCTAAGGTATAGTCAGTTTTGGCCACTTTTAAATCGGTAGCAAGGAGAAAAGTAATGATTGTATCTGTCCTCTATGTTCGAAACGGGTTATGCAGTGTAAAACATTCCCGACAAAAGACAAGCCGCACGCTATACGAGTGGTACAAACAAGCTTTGGTAAGACAGAGTTAACTGAATAGAGTGTAATGTGAAGTGCTGGATTTCTATCCCATATGACCCATATGAGCGTTAGCCCTACTGATGGAAATTGGCCCACACAAGGACAGAGAAAAACTCTGACCAGGGTGGGAATTGAACCCACGACCCTCGGGCCAGATCCCCGCCGCTCCACCGACCGAGCCACAAGGCCAGACGGGAGCAGGCCATGGGAACTAAAGATGTTAATCAGAGTTTTTCTCTGTCCTTGTGTGGGCCCATTTCCATCAGTGGGGCTAACGCTCACATGGTTCATATGGGATAGAAATCCAGCACTTCACATTTATTTACACTCTATTCAGTTAACTCTGTTTAAGATATAAGTGCTACACGGCCAACGTTTGTATAAACGTAACCTTTCCTTAAGCTTTGGTAGGGTTTGGTAGTTTTCTATTGACATACTAACGAAAGGGCGCTGTGGCGGGTCACTATCAACAACAACAACAACGAAAAGGGCTTGACTTTAAACAAAGCAATAGGAGTTGCTTCATTTCCTTACAGTATCCGGATTTCGAGAGCTGTGACACCGCTCCTTACGAACATTAACTGAACTCATAAAAGCACGAAACGACAACAAACGAATGTGATGCGTGTTATACCAAAGTTGAACGCCTTCAAAAGACGATTTGAAAATGGGTTGATAGATGGTATCAGATGATCAGCTTCTTTCAGTAAAGCTTTCCCTATAAGGCGGCCAATTGATTTTGTTTGATTTCTACTGGTTTTCAGTTGTTGATCCATGCCTGAGCCGCCCATGCACAAACAAGACTTCATGTTACCACAATGGAACTCATCACTTCTGTTTAACAATTAAAGACGGAAACCTCTCGGAAATTGGAGGTGAGATAGCTGTTATTATTTTTACAATTCTCGAATATGCCGCTCAACAAATAGCACACAAAAATTTGTCTTGTGAATTGTCTGTTAATGTTTCCATATGCTAGCGTCACAGTTAGGACTTTTCCAATGGAGACGGTATGTAAAGAACGCAAATGACTATCGTGGCCTACACATTCTTTACCAGCTCTATTTCCCGTCAAAACAGACCTACAAGGCCAGTCAATACACCAAAAATATTAGAAAGGGCCCGGTAAGATCATGCTCAAGTACGAGAGATTTGCTTTGACACATTGAGAAATTATTGCACCTTTTACAGCCTGTCATTGAGTATGCCGCACCTGTTTGGACACCTCTTCCTAATCATACGGTTAACGCTATTGGATATGTGCAAAGAATAGCCCTGAATACAATTCATTCTGCTTAAGTATGGGATGCCGCGCTTAAGAATGTTGACTTGGAGTCTTTCAAAAAAAGGTTCAATTTGGTTTTTAATTTAACCAAAACCTGGGTAATGGATCGCTTAATTTTGGTCACACACATAGCACGTTTAGATTATCTAGATGTTCCTTGAGATCGTAAAAAAAATCGTAAATGGTGAGGCTCTTTTCACTTTAACTTGCTTGTTTGATATCACGGCTTGATCAAGCTTCCAGTGGCTCGGCTTTTCAGTTTAATCGCACGTTACTAAGTGCTGGATTGTGAAACTGACTTCGTTTATATTTATATTATTTTACTTAATTCGACATGACCAATTTTGATCATCAACAAGGAATATATATGGTGACACTGACATGACCCAGTTTGCGCAAGAGTTTAGAATTACTGACGGTCGTGTTTTGGCATAATAAACCAACTTTAGTGTTTCGATTAACTCGTCGAGTGGAAGCAAGAGAAATCTACTTGCGCGAAATATGGTTATAGCAAGAAGTGGGTCTTCTTTCGGAAGGGAGATTCGAATCCGCTAACGTATAGTCAGTTTTGGCCACTTTTCAATCGGTACCAAGGAGAAAAGTAATGATTGTATCTGTCCTCTATGTTCGAAACGGGTTATGCAGTATAAAACATTCCCGACAAAAGACAACGCTATACGAGTGGTACGAACAAGCTTTGGTAAGTTTTGGTAGTTTTCTATTGACATACTAACGAAAGGGCGCTGTGGCGGGTCACTATCAACAACAACAACGAAAAGGGCTTGACTTTAAACAAAGCAATAGGAGTTGCTTCATTTCCTTATAGTATCCGGATTTCGAGAGCTGTGACACCGCTCCTTACGAACATTAACTGAACTCATAAAAGCACGAAACGACAACAAACGAATGTGATGCGTGTTATACCAAAGTTGAACGCCTTCAAAAGACGATTTGAAAATGGGTTGATAGATGGTATCAGATGATCAGCTTCTTTCAGTAAAGCTTTCCCTATAAGGCGGCCAATTGATTTTGTTTGATTTCTACTGGTTTTCAGTTGTTGATCCATGCCTGAGCCGCCCATGCACAAACAAGACTTCATGTTACCACAATGGAACTCATCACTTCTGTTTAACAATTAAAGATGGAAACCTCTCGGAAATTGGAGGTGAGATAGCTGTTATTATTCTTACAATTCTCGAATATGCCGCTCAACAAATAGCACACAAAAATTTGTCTTGTGAATTGTCTATTAATGTTTCCATATGCTAGCGTTATGGTATGTAAAGAACGCAAATTACTATCGTGGCCTACACATTTTTTACCAACTCTATTTCCCGTCAAAACAGACCGACAAGGCCAGTCAATACACAAAAAATATTAGAAAGGGCCCTGTAAGATCATGCTCAAGTACGACTGAGAGATTCGCTTTGACACATTGAGAAATTATTACACCTTTCACAGCCTGTCATTGAGTTTGCCGCACCTGTTTGGACACCTCTTCCCAATCATACGGTTAACGCTATTGGATATGTGCAAAGAATAGCCTTGAGTACAATTCATTCTGCTTAAGTATGGAATGCCACGCTTAAGAATGCTGCCTTGGAGTCCTTCTTCCAATTTAGAACTGACAGTTAGTTAAACCTTTACTAATAGCCACTTTCGTATCAGTCTCAGTCTTTTTCTACGAAGGCCGTTGCTTTTCTTTCTGACTAACAGTCTTTAAATTCCATTTTATGCTTCCTTCTCATCAACACGGCCACCACCCTACAATGCAGTAAGGTCCTTGCCTCATTTACGAAAATCTTATCACAATGGCCATTTGAAATGCAATTGATCTACTAACTACACCTTAGTCGCTTAATGCTTTGTTAATGTTTTTTTCCTGACCACTTAGGTTTGACTGTGTTATTTGTTATGCTAAAATAAGCTCACTACAAAAGTTCAACCTAAATCATGTCAACTCTGGAGTTTCGTGCAGTTGGCTTGTTTTACGTGCCCAGGAGAGTTTCTTAACTTCGCACAAAAAAAAAAAAAGAAAAAAAGGAAAGGCCTTGCATGTCGTTTTGTTTTTTTAATATTTTTATCCTGAACATTTTACTTTGGGCTTGAATTTGTTACGTAAGGATGTTTTCAAATGAACATTTTTGAGATTACAAAAAATCTACCCTTAAATTTTTCACATACTTATTGAATTTGTAACAGTTGGGTAATGGATCACTTAATTTATGTGACACATATAGCACATTTACATCACCCAGATGTTCCTTGAGATCTGGATAAGCTCTACAAGATCTTTCGTGGCTGTGCAAAAAGCTTAATTAAGCAGGTTTGCAGAATTTGATGTTCGCATTGAAGACCTTATAGGTGGCCAGTGGGTGGATATTTACCTCGCTGCGAATTGTTTTAGTATATACTAAAACAATGAGATAATATAGCCCAAAGAGATAATTTTAATTCAATTACTCCTGCAATGTTTTCGGGCGCAAATCCCGCGCGAGTGAAGTGAGTAGCAAAGGATATTCGGAGTTTTAGTAGCCAATCAGAGCGCCACTTGAACGCTGACATATGCTAAAATTAACGTAGTTGCAACTAAATTGCCTTATCATTATTATTGTTATTATTATTATTATTATTATTATTATTATTATTATTATTACTATTATCATCATCATTATCATTATCATTATCATTATTATCATTTTCTCAATTCTGTAGTACAAAAGCTGCAAGAGACAAAAAGCAACAAATCAAATCTTTTAAAATGCGAGACTATTCAAAAATTTCCGTTGACTACTTTGCGAAAGATCTCTTAGAAGTTGCTTGGGATAGGATGATTGCAAGTGGAGCTTACTGTGCGGATAGGTTGTTTTCCACGTTTTACAACAAGTATAATAAAACTAATAATTAAAGGCCAGCAAGTTTACTCGCAACTATATTACGCTAACTAATTAGAAACACAGTTTACATGAAAATTCGCTATTTACAAAATATGTATGAAGGTAACATAAGGTTGTAAGATTAGAGACCAAAAAGAAAATTGCAGTCCAAATAAAAATTTAAAAAAAAATTAAATAAATAAAACCAAAGGACATATGATTAAGCAACTTCTCCAACTTTTTTAATTATCACAGGGATTGGAATATAGTCATCTTTTCCCAAAATATTTGGTAGCGATGTTCGAAGAACCCTTTTAAGTGTTTTCTTTGGCAAATCCCTCATATGGCATGGTATCTCATTCCATAGCTTAACCCCAAGTCGAGAGACAGAACGCTTTTGCATTTCCAGTGTGGAGTTTTGGACATAAAGGTTCCCGGAAGTGGATGATCGTGTATTATACGAGT
>NC_090885.1:32378605-32383605 GCF_036669925.1 Montipora capricornis
GAAGTCTTTCGGGTCTCAACTTCAGAAATCTTTGAACATCTTCGGAAATCTTGGGAAGTCTCCGCAGGCTTTAAGGTCGCCTTGTCAAGTCTATTCGGATTAATTGTACTACTCTTCTCGTCAATTCAGAATCCAGTAATTTTGTTGAGTGTACTATAATAATATAATAAAAATAATAATAATAATAATAAATAATAAAATAATAATAAGAAGAAGAAGATTGCTAACAATGAACGGAGGCCTCCACCCAAGAGACTGTGGTGCAAGAACGGGGAAAGAAACATTTTGGTGTTCTCTGGCAACTTGTTGTTGCCAATTTTACCAGCTGTTAAAACTTAAGCTGAGTGAGTAGTATGACTGACGATAATAATAATAATAATAATAATAATAATAATAATAATAATAATAATAATAATAATTGTAAAGTAATCATAATCATAATAATAGTAACAAAATGTTTCATTTCATGATACACGCACTGAGACGGTCTGCGAAAAAAGCTTTAGGTTCAGCCGCCACCCTGATTCATATGTTAGTAGACGTTTCCGTAAAGAAGGCAAATCTTAATTTTGTCACATTCTTGGTGATAAGAAACATATCAATACAAGGTCAACACATGTACATCTTGTCCATTTTGTTTATGAAAATCAACTTTGGTCTCATTCTCTTGTCCAGTCTAACTAACTTGCGGATGGGTTTGCTTCTCAGCAACCCTAGCACGTCTATTTTTCTTCTCTCTTTTGATGACCTTGTCCAATTCTATTGGCTCTGGCAAAGGATTTCTCACTTCCTTTGCTAGATCATTTTATATTTGTCAGTTTTCTTTTTTTGCTTCACTCCCATCCTAGCCTTTCGTGATACTGCTAGTTATCAATTAAGGGACGCTGCCTGTTGATGTCTAACAAGATCAGGTAAGGCCCTTTGCGGTCCCTCTGATGGTTAGTTCAGATGCTGAAATCTCAAAGGATCTTAACTTCCTTCGACTCTGTAGCTATTAGATTCCTTCATAATTATTATTATTAGTGGTAGCATTTTTGTTAGTAGTAGTGGCATTGGTAGCATTATCAGTAGCAGTATCAGTGGCAGTGGCAGTAACAGAAGAATTAGCAGAAACAGAAGCAGAAACAGTAGCAGTAGTAGTATAGGTACTAGGGTTACCCTTAAGGTCATGGTTGTTGGTTGTTGTTGTTGTTGTTACTCTGGAGTAAGCCGACGACATGTTCTGCGACCCTTATATGGGTGATGAACCGAAATCCCACCCAGTAGAAACCTTTTGCTGCGTACACGGATTGATTTGTTAGCTAAGGCATAGGAAGAGAGAAAAACGAAAAGAGAACATCGAGAGGCAATGTGCAGATGCAGGAAATAGAAAAAAAAGCATTACAAAGATTGTTTCGTTGCACTAGATGTCGATCAAACATATGGAACGAATTTGCAAAGAAGAGACTTGAAGACCAAATGACATAATACTACCAGCTACAGAAAAACATGCTAATTTTCTAATTTTAATGACATAATACTACCAGCTACAGAAAAACATGCTAATTTTTCTTAAGTTATCTCAGCGGCGCGAGTGTGGCATAGCATTAAGAGTCCGTAGCTTTGATGTTTTCTTTTCACTTCAAATGTTGGTGGGTGTATGCTCCTATTAGTTTGGTAGTGCCAGTAAGCTCTAGGTTGTTGCCATTAATTTTAATGCGGACACGTGCCTTCACAGTGAATACGCTAAGAACAGTGGTGTAGTCGCTACAAGCATTAGTTTTTGCAATGCTCGTTTTTTGTCTAAAGAATTCTCAAAATTAGGCTCCTTTGGTTTGAAAAATGCTTCGTTTTATTTTGAAGAAAAAATACATACAAAATACATACAAAATACATACAAAATAAGGCATCACGTTTCACGTTTCACCAGCAATGGATTCGAAAGATAGGTCTCGAGCTATTTAAGCAGAGCTGGCTTATTTTCTGCTCCTCTGCTTAGTGCCTCCTTATATGACCTGCAAGTTACGTCTTGATGATGGCGTGGTTGACGCAATCTTGTTTTGATTTTTAACAAGGACTGGGTACAACCTATGGAAACTAACTGCTGACTGGCTTGTCGAAGTCACAACTAAAATGGAGAGACAGCATAGGAAAAATTGGAGTTTCCTAAAGGTCTTTAGCCGAGTGTTAGAACAGCAAAAACATGCAAAATTATGTTTTTGACAACAAAAATGTAAAGAAAATAGGCGGAAAATGCTAATTATGCTGGCAATTTTTTTTTAGAAAAAGTGTAAAAAGAATGCTCGTTAATCCAAATTATGCCGGAAATTGCTAGCATAATCGGGAAGAGCCTAGGAAGGCGTAATCCAACTAGGCCATACCCCACTGCCCAATTGGTGTTTGCCCGATTGAGCCACTGGTATCTGCGAACACCCGCTACTCACAATCTGAATCCAAATAATAAGGGCCTGCAACGCTACTACTAATTTGTACTCCGGCGAGTCATGGATAACATTTGCTAACCCACCATTAGGGCATCGAGGGCACTGGCCTCTTATACAAGTAAATGCTGATCCCCGGCGCCAGCAGTTTGGCCAGAAACAGCGCCACTCTATTGGGAAAGCGACCTACTAACAACAAAAATTGGGTAGCCGTCTCCAACAGTGCAACAAGTAAAGATCACTGAAAGTGTTACAAAGAAAACTCCACGAAACATGGGTAACATGGAAATATTCAGCCGTACGTTGGCAACAAAAAAGATAAGAAGTAGGGATAGCAATAATCATGGAGATTTGACTTCAACTGGATGATAATGAAACCACCTTTCAGATCCAAGGGTGGACACTTGCTTTAAAAGTCCGGAGGTATCCTATGTTTTCGTAACCATTTTCTCACTTCTAAAAGTCCTTATGTAGCTTAAGATTGCCATCCGAGCCCAATTTCGTTGCACCAAGACCTTCTAAAAAAAAACTGGTAGGAGAAAGCTACAACTATTGACACTAGAGGGTCAGTATACGTAAATGTAGTATATTGATTGCGTGAAAAGGTACAAAGTTAGTAAGGCGCGCGAAAAGGCTAGACGTTTAAGACAGGTAAGCCGTGACATCACACATATACACGTGATACATAAGATGGTCTTTGGCTGATTTTTGCCATATTTTGTGCTGCTTTGAGATGAATTTTTTTGCATGGAATCAACCTGGGAAGACACACGCCTTTTTCAGTTTTGTGTGTAACATATACAAAGTAACCGTCCATAGCCATAAGAGTTCCTTCGACCTCATTTGGAGTAGGGGTAGGCAAATAAGGGTTGTCTTTAGGGGTTAGAAAATGGGTAATGTGAGGTCACTTCAATTATATTCCAAAGATCAGTCATACGGGACATAGTAATGGCATGCTCGTTTAACGACTGATGGAATTACCCATTGCTTGATATATATAATCTTCGCGTTCCAGGTTTTAGTTCCTTCTTGCCACATAACAAAGAGATTGGCTGCTCAAGGCATAACATGCACTCAGGGAAGAGGATAGATACGTGTAAAGCGATGAAAGTTATTCTCGCATTTTGATTGGCTCTTGCCTATGATCTATTAGAGGACAGACGCACGATTGACGTTACTATCAGCTTTTATGCGAATAAAGTTTAATTCCTCATTATATAAAACAAATAGATTCCATGTTGCCACGCGTCTGTTCAGTAATAGATCACAGAAGACGTCAAAATGTGGTAAGAACATCAGTGACAAACTCGGCTATCTCCTCGTGTGCCACGTTTTTGTTCTTACCACATTTTGTCGTCATCTGTGATCTGCTACTGACCAGAAGCACGGCAACATGGCATCTATTTGTTAAATATAATTGAATGAAGATTGGCTTACCAACGGTGATGCCACTTGGAAGAAGGATCCAAAAGATACTTCACGCTTACACTCGAAACTTGTAATTTTATTCCGAGTATTCATATTTTTAGTGTTGAAGAAGCCTGAATAGGCGAAACGTCCACCTGAATTAAAGACTGCAATTCCATCTTCTTCTGTTTATTATTATTTATGAAGACTGGGGAAAACTGTAATAGCCCTGAGCGGGATTTGAACCCTCGTTCCCCTGATCACTAGTCGGGTGTGATGACCACAACACTATCAGGACAACCATGCTGGCAACATGGCTGATTAATCATTTAATGTGTGGCATTTCCGTGGGACTCCCTAAGGGCCAGGTATTCCCTAAAGGGGAAGCTCATTACTTCACATTGTGTAGTAGGAACTTATTTCTATGACCACATTTAGAGATTAATTCAGTTCTTTTGTTTAGCAGGAGTTTTGGATCAGCTCTAACAATGGCCACTTTTTCGGATAAGCAAAGGTCACACTTTCTTGTACCACACTTGAATGGTGATGCAAATGACGCGATGCTCCACTTGAGGATGAAATTTGCGTTGTTGTCCTTCAGTTTCCATATGTGTTTAGAAAGTTTAGACTCGTTCCAGTATTTTCTTGACCTAAGGGACTTGGTATGGTTGTTATATCGGGTCTTGAGCAATGCATATTAATTAGGATCATTGTAGCCTGAAGATTGTGTTGAAAACATGAAACTCCTCGCTCACGTCGCTGAAGTCATGTCCAAATTGAGCACGCTACTAGGATGAGTCATTGCCACTAACAATTGTGCATGCTCACTAGCTCGCTAGTTTGAGCACTTTGGCATGCCTTAGGTGTATTGGGGTGGGTTTATAAGCTTAACCTCCATCTTAAATAAACACACTTTGCTATGACTGAAGAGCCGCAACAGCGGTGAAAAGCGTAGCGCAAAACCAAAGTAAAAGAAGTCTTTCATTTTTTCATTCATTTTCATTTTCACTTTTTGCTATTCATTTACGCAAAATATACATTCATTTGCGTCAACAGTTGAAACTATACGGCAACTATACGTTCATTAGCACTTCCACGAACTTTATTAACGCCAACGAACTTTCAATAACGCTATTTGCATATGTATTAACATTCAATAGCATCAAGGAATAA
>NC_090885.1:32396408-32406408 GCF_036669925.1 Montipora capricornis
GGAACATCCGTGCTATACGTGTGACCAAAGTTAAGCGATCAATTTCGTAAGATTTCAGGTACGTTAAAAACACAAATTGAAACGGTTTTTTGAAAGAATCCAAGGCAGCAGCATTTCTTACGCAGTGGCATTCCCATACTTAAGAAGAATGAATGTGTACTTACGCTTTTCTCTGACACGTATCCAATAGCGTTAAACCGGATGATTGGGGAAGAGGTGGTCCCAAACATCGCAGCAAATTCAAGGGCAGCTGTAAAAGGTGAAAATAATTTGCACTGTGTCAAAGCGAATCTCTCGTACTTGAGCGGAATCTTACCGGGCACTTTCTAATCTTTTTGTGTATTGACTGCCTTGTCGGTCTGTTTTCACGTGAAATAGAACTGGTAAAGAATGTGTACATGGGCCACGATATTCACTTGCGTTCTTTACATACCACCTCCAGTGGAGAAGCCATAACCGTGACGCCAGCATATGGAAACATTAATAGACAATTCACAAGACAAATCTTAGTATGCTATTTGTTGGGCGGTATATTCGAGAAATGTAAAAATAACAGCTATCTCACCTCCAATTTCTGAGAGGTTTCCGTCTTTAATTGTTAAAGTTCCATTTTGGTAACATGAGGTCTTGTTTGTGCATGGGCGGCTCAGGCATGGATTGACAGCTGAAAACCATGAGAAATCAAACAAAATCAATTGGCCGCCTTATAGGGAGAGCTTTACTGAGAGAAGCTGATCATCTGATACCATCTATCAACCCATTTTCAAATCGTCTTTCGGAGACGTTCAACTTTGGGATAACAGGCGTTACATTCGTTTGTTGTCGCTTCGTGATTTATGAGTTTAGTGAATGTTTGTAAGGAGCGGTGTCGCAGCTCCCGAATCCGGATACCATAAGGAAATGAAGCGACTCCTATCGCTTTGTTTAATAACACGTCACAGCGCCCTTCGATTCGCAAATATGTCAACAGAAAACTACCAAACCTTACCAAAGCTTGGAAGAATGTTTGTACCACTCGTACAGAGTGCGGGTCGTCTTTTGTCGGGTATGGATAATGCTGCATAAGCCCGTTTCCAACATAGAAGACAGATACAATCATTACCTTACTCCTTGTTACGGATTGAAAAGTGGCCAAAACTGACTATTCGTTAGCGGGCTCGAATTTCCCTTCCGAAAGAAGACCCGCTTCTCGCTATATCATATTTCGCGCAAGTAGATTTCTCTTGCTTCCACTCGACGAGTTAAGCGAAACACGAAAGTTGGTTTATTATGCCAAAAAACTATCAGTAATTCTAAACTATTTCGAAAACTGGATCATGTCAGTGTCATCATATATTCCCTGTGGATGATCAAAATTGGTCAGTTTCACAATCCAGTAATTAGTAACGTGCTATTAAGCTGATGAGTACTCTAAAGCCGAGCCAGTCTTTGATGATACAGAAAGCTTGATCAAGGCGTGATATCAAACAAACAAGTTAAAGTGAAAAGAGCCTCACCGTTCACGATTTTTTCTTCACAGAGTTTTCCAGTTAATCCTTTTGGGCAGGCACAGAGGAATGAAGATTCATTTCTGAAACACTGTCCACCATTTTGACAAGAAGATTGGCATGGATTAAACAACGCTGAAATGGAAGTACATGAATTAAGAATTTAAAGGATCTGATTGAAAACCTTTTTCTTATACCGCCATTGATCATTATTTTAGCATTGTAATGCCATAATGCTGAGCCAAAAATTACACGTTGCATCCTTCACTTTCCTTCAGAGAGATAGTTAACCAGACGGGTGTGAAGTTTAACGTTGTGAGTTATTTCTCCTGGTTTGAGCGCGTCTACAGAGAGAACTCCCTTTCCTCACATCACACAGGGAAAAATGATTAATTTAACCGAGCCGGCATTTGTCTCGACCTAAATTTAACTCTTGCATATTCACGACCGAAGGAAATTAAAGAACTAGAGACGCAGAATGAGAGTTGGCCGGGAATTCTTGGGAATTTCCCAAAGTTGTAAGGCAGTCCCTCCGTAGGCGTGAGCTCATCTGAAAATGCCGACATGGAGATTTAAGCAAAACTTCATTTTGAATTTCCTGTGAACCTACATTAACGTTTCGGGAAACGCAATTTACATAGCCCCAAGGTCTGAACCAGGTAGTCCTTCCTTGTCTCTTAATGTCATTTTGTTCTAGACACCGGAGCTTGATTTAGTAGAGGGGCCAAGGAGTCGACAGGGATGCTTTTTGTCCCAAATTATTTAAGGTTTCTGTAAGTCTCAAAGGTCGTTTTCCAAAGCCTTAGATTTTGGCCACATCGCTGTATTCCGAGAATGGTGTAGGCAGCATTTCAAAGGATCAAATGTTCATTTTAGGTAAAGGGGGGTGTGGGGGGAAATTTCTTTGGCCTCAGCTTTCTGCCTTCCTTTATTTATTTTCTGGATACGTCCCTGGACACATCAATAAAAATTGCGTTTTGCAACTCACGTATTTCGCACTGGAGACCTGAAAAACCGTCAGTGCAGTTGCAGACAGCACCAGCAAGAGTGTTTATGCATTTTCCATTGCTTTTGCACTTCACGTTAGAGCAATTTTGAGAAGTACCTGATAGGTCAAGAAAAACGTCAATTATCAGTTTAGAGTAGTCTGTTAAATTGCGTGTGAAATGTAATTTTAAAATTGCTTCAGAGTGTGTATCATCTACCAGGGAAAATTCCCTAAGACATTTCTAAAAAAGTGGATGGTACAGTAATAAACAAATGCCCAGCGACCGATTTTGGGCATTAAAGAAAACTTAACGTGAAAACTGGCTTAACTTTGTGGTCAAATATAAAGAAGCAAAGCCGCACTTACCAATTTAAAGAAAAATAAGGGTTTTCTAAAATTGTTTGGCATGGCAAATGAAAATTCCTTTGTATGAAGATAACGTATTCCTGTGATCATGAATCGACTTCAACGAAATTCAACGCACCGAAGCTGAATGTTCTCAAACTATAGATGCTTTTTCATTGGTAGATATAGCCTTTTTGATAGTTCGTCTTCCCTTTTGTCTGAATACGGTACAAAAACATTACTCGTACTATGAGAGAAGAAAAAAGGCTGAAAATAAACAACAATAGTTAACCTTGCTGGTATGGTAATTTGCATAATACTGTTGCCCAATAGGGGTTTGCAAGATAAGCAGCGACGGATTTTGGACATTCCTGGAAAGTGGATTCATTTCCTAAACATCTCACGTTTCTAAACCAAACTGCGGATTTGCCGAAACCAAACTGGTCACTTCTTCCGGAAGAAATTGCCCTTGGATATCCAAGCTGACGGCAAACAACATGAGCATCTATCATACTCCAAGGGTAGCCATCAATTGTGCCCCAGATTCCAGCGTAGAACACCTCCACTCGTCCAGCATTACTGATTGGTGATCCGGCCAGTCTTACACTGAAGTCTTTGAAAACAGAAATGAGTAAACAATTATAGGAAAAGAGTACAGTAAGCCTACCGACTCGTTTTCCTATTAAATTCATAAAAATAATAGCACTACAGCTCTGCTTGCATACAGCAGTATTTACATTTTGATATAGAAACTCATTTGCAGCCGCATAGCTGGTGCTTCCCGCCACCTTTCACAACTTTGACACAAAAAAGGAAGCTACCTGCCCTAACTTTGGACGACCTCAAACGCATTTATATCAAGCACTAATGTTTCCAACAAACAAACAAAAGTCACTCCCCTGGCTAAATTAACTATCCAGATTATTATTAACTGATTATCGGTACAGTCCATGAGCCAACCCACTAAAAATGCCCTTTTGGTACCATGAAAGGGGGCAAATTCTATCCTGCATTTTAGACTCTCCGATGTCTCTAGTTTACAGAAAAATGTAATAGCCCTCGCAACTTGCCAGATTTAGCCTTTTTCTCAGCCTTTTGTTGACAACCTGACAGTCGAATATATTATATTCATCTTTTTACAGAGCATCCTCTCAATTAAGTACTCAACTTACATTCACAAACAATTCAATTCATCAAAGTGTCACTTAGAGATACTTCATTACCATCCATTATTAGTGTTATCGAATCATAAATGCCTTCGGGTCCATATTTGGTGCTGAGAAGAGAAGTGAATCAAGAGCATTTGTGTAAGTGTAAGCGCCACGGTTTGCAGCGTTTGTTGAGTTCTCCTCGTAATTTTTACATTTTGATGTTTCATAAACTTTTAAGTCGCTTTTTATCTATAGTATATATTTCCTAATAGCTTTAGCAAAAGGTCATAGCTAGTTTTGGAGTCTCTATCTTAGTATTAAGCTTTATGTTCGCGTGAAGTTCTCCCATGCTTTCTCGAGGAGTGCTGTTGAACTTGGGCCGACCATGCCGTAATAACCTGTTGTCAAATTACGTACCAACACAAGTATTTCATCGAATTAAGGAACTGGGCTTTCTAAAGAATACACGAGGCAACAGGGTTAGTCATTCTGTCGGACAACGCTCGACAAATCGATTCCCTGGCATCGAACTGTTGGCATTATGCAAATTTTAGATCTTCAAGATCTTACAGTGGAATCAACAATTCTATTCTCTTTCGCTTCGCTCAGCCGAATAGAAAACATTTCTATTATATGTATAGAAGAGAAAGTAACAAACAAATAGTGGGGGAAGCCGCCAGCAATGGTCGAGTTTATTTGCAAAAAACTAAGCCGGGGACACGCTGGATACAGGGTACAAGCCAAGGAATATAAGAAAAAAGTCATACGCTAGTTAAAACGACAATACAAAATAATAAGGAAAAAACAGCCTCGAGTAAACTGGTCGGCGTCAAGCGGTGCGACATTCACGAGGAGTGGTATATAAAGGGCCTAATTACCTCAATGGGAATTAATACCAAGCAACCTAACTAGACACCTAAAAGAAATACATTACGCTTCATTAGGAATGTGATTACAATCAACTGCGCAAAGCCTGGTCCTATACATGCTAAAACTATACCTAGAATTATGGTCATTAATGCTCGATCGATTGTTAACACCGACACTGCTCCTGCTTTACAAGCTGAGCTTCATAGCATAAACATCGATATTTGCCTCATCACGGAGACATGGCTGAACAGCAAAGTTCTTCTAGTCTAGTATGTCCTGACGGATATGTTTTAGTAAGAAAGGATCGTAAAGATGATCGAATGGGAGCTGAGGTTGCTATCCTATGGAGAAACAATTGGAAAATCCATCGTATCAACTTCAACATCAACGACCTTAAATGTCTCTGGTGCTTAATCAAAACAACAATTCTTAATTCCATGTTGGAGTAGTTTATCGTCCACCTGATCCAGTGTACCATGATGAGATTCTACTAAATCCTCTATCTTAAAGCTGTGAAAAAATCCTTTTATCCACGCCTGACACCGATATAATCATCGCTGGTGATATTAATCAATTAAATATTCGAGATCCATTAGGTCAACATAACCTAGTACAGATGGTTAAAAGCCAACAAGAATTGATAGAATACTGGATCCCTTCCTTACAAATAAGATGCATCTGCGAAAGCCCGCTCCAACATTATTTAAAGGTCTTCTTCGATCTGACAACCTGGCCGTCTTAATGACTCCTCAAGTCAATGCCAAACTTATAGGGAAGATTGTCTATGCAAGAAACGCAAGGGAACAAAGGAAAATACAATTGGTTTGCAAGCTTGCGGAGTGTGATTGGTTACAAATCCTAGCGCATAATGACGTAAATGACATGACTGACGAGCTCAGTGACGCTTTAACTCAGATGTATAACGAATGTTTCCCGCTCATCAAAGTGAAAATATCATCTCGTGATCCTCCTTTTATGTCGCCGTTAATTAAACACCTGTGAAACTTAAGGAACTAGACGCTCCATGAGCATACACTGGGTTGCCTGTGGTAAGTGCTACTCAAAAACAGAAGGGACTGAGTTGGGTGGTATTGAGCTGCAGCGTTCCAGACAACTTTTTTTCAATTTGGGGGTCATTAAGACCATTTAAGGGGTCACCCAGAAGTCGTGCCAGCAGAGGCCCTTTGGCTCACACGTTCATACGACGGAACAGATCTTTTCTCTAAGGCTATAGAAAAAATTGGCACGCATTGCGTACCTGTGGTAGTGCAGTAACACAGTGCTTTATTCCATATTGTCAACTGAGCTGCGTTTTGTCTTCCAGGAGATTCAAGTTGTCTTTGCGTAATATGTAGCTCTAATAGTACACGATATTGTTTTGGTATTGTATATCATTGTAGTGTCATGGTAGAAGTCTTAGGTAAATAGCCCCTGAGAAGACATGTGGTTTTTAGCAGAGTACTAAACCCAGAAAGATTGAAGAAAATAAAAGGGAATCGAGAAACATTGGCTTCTAGGCTGACATGTTGATCATTTTCAAGTTCCCTCAAAACTTCTTTTTACTACAAGTTTAAACGTGCACTCTTAGCCTCTGACAGCTTTGTAATACAAAAGTTCACTGAAGTTAATCCCTGTCCGTCGGCGTTAGTATTTGGATGGGTGCCCTAAAAATATTCCGCTGTGTAACAGAAGCCTAGGGCCGAAAATTATATTTTAACGCTCAAAAATGAGAACTAAGCAAGGTACAGATTTTGTTAGCTTGCTTTATGCAAAACAAATTAATACTGATGCAAAAGTAAGTAAATATTATAATATCATGGGTGACAAATTACTCCTTAATTTTGGCGCGAAATTTCAGCGTTAATTTATAATTTCACATGTGAAATTACAAAATTGCCATGGTAACATCTCTTCTCAATCAGAGCCAAGATGGCGTCGAGATTTAAGACAGTGACCAAAAGTGAAGAAGTTACGAAATTAAAAGAAGCGGCAGAAAATTTAAATAAGCGAAAGAGCACAATTAACTGGGTGAGGGTTTTGGAGAAGTGGTGTGACGAAAATAGCCTTGAGAAAAACCTGGAGATGATTCCTCCCGAGCAGTTGGATAAAGTACTCGAGCGATTTACGGTTGTAAGCGTAATTTGTCACCCACGACATTAAAAGGTAATCAAATACCTAAAGGCTCGGGAAATTATCAGAATTTTGACAAAACGCGCGTGAAATTATTTCCTAATTTTACTTGTCGCCATTTGATTACACTTACTTACACAGTTTTTAGGAAGAGCAGAAGGAAGTTTTCAGGACGGTCGATCGAGAATAAAATATTTTGCCATCAGCAACAAAATTTACGACATGAAAACAACTTTTAATTTGAACCGCGAATATTAAAATTTACCATCAGCGAAAAAACATTTTGGGATATTTTTGCTACGTTCAATTTTGTTATTGTACTTTTGGCTGCACAAGTAAATTGCAAAATCGAATTCAGCGGGCGCCGTGATCAAGTTATCGCGGCGTGTTTACTCGCGAAACAGTGAAGCATCTGTGTCAAATGATGGAAAGACACCGGGTTTTTGTTATTGTTAGTTTTCTTTTCCTTTGAAGTGTTATAAAGTTTGACAAGAAATGTGCGTCAACACAAAGATCACAGTCGCCCAACTCTTGAGTTTGGCCTACCAGAAAAATCCTCCCGCGTCACATTTCAACCCACGTATGCAAATTTGTTAAGCTCAAAAATTACACAACATGATAAATTCACAAAGGCTGGAAATATCACAGAAACCCTTTTCCAGCGAAAAATTTATTGAAACAAACAAAATATTTGCTATTAGAGCCAAAAACCCCTTCTTATCTCAATTGCGCGCGTGCAAACAAGACACACAATCCGTGTCACAAAGCATATGCAATTAACTAAATTTCTGACAGTTCACATCAAGCCCTTTTCGAAAGAACCTTGACCGTAAACAATGAAGCACAAAAGAGACAACAAGCTTTCATTCAAATAATTCTTCACTGTCACATTCCATTTTTTTTAAATCTTTGCAGAGTTGAGTACAAAATAAATGTAAATTGCCAGACAAGTTACATGCGACTTCAGTAAACACTGTGATGCATTCAAGGCGTTCGATTCCTTTAATGATTGTTAAATCCATAAAAAAATTGTCATTTGATTTTAGTGTTGTATATAATACCAAGTTAGCAAAAAATTAGAAATAAAGCTCACTTGATAGCCAACGGCGAAAAATGAAATTGTTGTCGAAGACCATTACTCGTCGCTTTAAAGATTCCAGATATTTATTTTTCACCGCCTGACTTGTTCATCCAATTGACGTTCCATTCTTAGCTCTATGAGGGTATATTTTGTTTAAAGATCCACAAAAACGCCATTCACGTTACAATGACTTTCGACGCCATCGAAGGTTAGCCAGAATTAGTGAATTTCCTATTGATACCGGAAGACTGTGCAGAGTTGCAACGATTTCTTGCAAACATTTGAAAAGCACCAGATAAAAGAAAAAAATTATTAGTCGAAGCCTCCTCAATGTAAAACAGCACACGTTTGCCGTGGTTAGGATGGCTTAGCGTAATTATCGCGCTCCTGGCGCTCGTTTGTTTTCCGCATCTGGGTGCAATAGAATGAAATATGACAGGAACGGGAATGCGAAAGAACGTTTCTGAATACCGGTCAACCAAACCAACGTTTTCTCTTCGACTGCTGGTCGGTGATACCAGCGGCCCCGCCATATTGTTTTGTATTTTTGATCTCATTAGATTATTCGAGCTATATTTAAGTAGTGTTTCGAATGGTCAACGAATCGTAAATTTACCTAACATCGATTTTCACTCGTTGATTCATCGAAGTTGAATTGCGTTTAATATAACTTCGAAAGTTTCAACGATACACTCGATTAGTATCGCGTGCACTCACCAACCTTTAAAATTTTTAAGAGTAAAGGCTGAAATGGGTTGAGCGAAGTCGCCTACGTCGAGAAGTGAAATCGCCTTTGTAAGCGAGTTCACAAAGCGTAGGCGATATGGTGTTACCCTCAATATTATTGAGAGCTAACTGTAAACAGGCTAACCTGAATTTTATTTAGGCCTAATTAGGCTAACCGAATGTTATTTAGGCCTAATTCAGGCTAACCGAATTTTCATCGGTCTGCAGTTTGCAGTCTGCGTTTTTCAGTGTCCCTTTTGTTATGTATCTTAAATTTCTCGGACTGAGCATAATCGACGAATTATGTGACGAGTGTCACGAATGAAGTAATTTGTTTTCCTTTCAACTATGCCACAAATAATTGTGCGGAGAAGTTTGAATATCATTATCGTTGGTTATACGGCGCGACAATGGCTGCCACGCGGAGTCGCTGCTCCGTAGTTTTTGGTTGTTTTTATGCGTATTTACTCTTATTCTTGATTCATGGACGTATCCAAAGTAGTCCTAAGTCCTTGTTACAACAGCATATTTCAAAGATTTTAATGGGAACTGAGCTTTCTACAGAAGATACTGGTTGGATTTTTATCTTGAAACTTGGTGGCTGGTTTAAACTTGACCTTACAGTTCATGGTTACTATAAATCTCGTTTTGCGGCTTCCAAATGGAGCAAACATGGTCTAACATCTCTCCATTTCCTGGACATGGCCCTCCGCTTGATATTACAGTGTCTATGGATGTTTCGCCGAATCTTGGTCCTGATATTTCAATGAATAGAATTTGTATTTCAAGATCTTGCGTGGATTTGCATATGTCTTCTTGTCAGGATTCGATGATTACATATTCAAGAGATCGACTGTTCAAAATTCGCCGAACTTCAATTTGTTCTAGGGTTCTTCCTAAATCCATCTACACAGAATTGAAGAACTCAGGTTTATATCATTATAGAGGAAACAGAGCAGGTCGGCAGTCTTATAACCGTAATGTCCAAGTGGCTACATCTGATCAACGTTTCTTTAATATTCAAACAGTCATTACGGACCATCTGCCACGATTTCGGACAGATAGTAGAACAGTAGACTTTTCTAATCTGTCCTATTTGAGACCTATGCGGAAGTTTAATCCTGGTGATCGTAAAGTACGATTCGCTGTTTGGAATGCCCAATCCATTAATAACAAATCTTCGATCATTTGTGATATTATCTTATCAAATCATTTAGACATG
>NC_090885.1:32411408-32413908 GCF_036669925.1 Montipora capricornis
ATCCTCTCCAGAACTACCAGGAATAAAAAGGAAATCAAGGTTAAAACTATTAGGCGTCACATTTCAGGAAGATGCTACGAACTGGGACATTCATATCGACAATATCCTATCCAAAGCCAGTTGTCGAATGTACATTCTTAGGGTATGCAAATCCTATGGATATCCTAAAGATCAACTCAATAATTTGTTTAACTCGCTGCTCATGTTCGTATTCTTGTATGGGATTGAAGTTTGGGTGCAGTTTACTAGCGAAAATACCTAGACAGAATCTACAGGTTTCTCAAGAGACAACTATACGTGACTTAGTTAAAGGTAGGGACTCTAAGCTCTTTTAAGAACATAATCAGTGATAATCATATACTTCATGATTTGCTACCTCCAAAGAGGAGAAGTGTGCTCCGTGAGCGCAAGCATGACTTTATATTACCCAGAGTTAAAACTGAACGCTTCATCCATTGGTTCCTTAATAGATGCCTCTTCAATTAAATTCAATGTATATAAGGAACTTCATAATGTTACAAATTTTTGTATATTCTTAATTATAACTGTCTTATCAACATATTGTAAAGTTACACGTTTGTTGTTTCTGATTTTGCAGAGAGGTGAAAACCTGTATCTAGCCTTTGTAGACCTAGAAAAGTTATTTTGTGGTGGGCGATGAGGAGGCTGGGTATACCAGAATGGCTAGTTTGTACCGTCAAGGCAATGTATTCCAACGCAAGAAGCAGGGTCTGGATTGACAACTCCTTCATTGACAGTTTTGAGGTTCAAGTAGGTGTCCACCAGGGCTCTGTTTTGAGCCCTCTGCTGTTCATTATTATCCTGAGAGGCCCTGTCTTGTGACTTTCGCACAGGGTGCCCTTGAGAGTTGTTGTATGCGGACGATCTTGTACCCGACTCAGACTCCGTGGAGGGACTACTGCAGAAATTGAGTTCTGGGTAAATCTTCTTCTTCTTTAGCAGTCCGTCGATATCGGCGATGGTAAATATGCAGAAGACAAAGGTCATGATCTCTGGGGCAAACCTGGACACGCTGAAGGACTCTGGAGAATATCCTTGAGGGGTGTATAGCAAAGGGGTTGGTGTAAATTCTTTCCTTTGCACTGGCTGCTCACACTGGATTCACAAGAAATGCAGCGGTATCCGTGGGAGACTAACTCCAAATCCCTCTTTCAAGTGCAGTAGACTTTTTTGAACAGCACGTCCCATCGATGGAAGACCTCTGGACTCTGTTACTGTTGATGGCCAACAGGAGACAGTATTACTGCAGGTGGAGGCTGCGAGGCTGCCACTGTCACTAGGGTCAGGGCTGCGTGGGGCAAGTTCCGGGAGCTGCTGCCGATACTTGGTTCCAAGAGTTTGTCCACGTGGTAGAGTCTACAGCAGCTGTGTCAGGGGGGCCATGCTTTATGCTTGTGAATGCTGGCCTCTGAAACGAATGGACCTGGATCGGCTCCAGAGAAAGGAGAGGGCTATGCTTTGTTGGATGTGTGCCATAAAACCTACAGATAACATCAGCACACAGGGACTCCGTCTGAGGCTCTGCATCGATGACCTTGATGTTGCCCTCAGGCGGAAGCGTCTTAGATGGTTTGGCCATGTCCAGCGGAGTGAATCATGGACGGGAAGGGTCCGCTCCCTTCATGTGGACTGGCGCAGGACCCGGGAAAGGCCGCGAAAAAGCTGGTGGGAGGTCCTGAGAGAGGACCTCCAGTTACGCAGGCGCCGGTCATGGCTGCCACGAATTTTCGACCGCTAGCTCTACTGGTTTTATTTTCACTATTTTGCGTGTTTACTACACGCGGACAAGTTCAGAACTCTCTTGAACATCAACATAACAGCCATAGAAACGTTTTGGATTGTTTTAGGGGAATTTTAGACAACATCGTTGTGTTTTCATCTCGACTTCGAGCAGCCAAACTCAAGCTTGTTTCTTCGACCGGCTTCAACAGGACAACAAAAGCGCTCAGTAAGCCTTCTAAACGGGGTTTGACGTCCCTTGCTATACCTGGGCACGACCCGCCGCTCGATTTGACTATATACGTCGATATTTCTATAAGTCCTGGACCTGTGCCTTTTCAACGTCTGCTTTTTAATTTTAGTGCCAGCCACGTTGTGTTACCGAATTTGCATACTGGCCGTACTATCTTCTCTACTTCAAGGATTTCGTACAGTCGAAGCTTTCTTTTGGACCTGCGGACGTCATGTCATACGAAACTTCCTATGCCTACTCTGAGGGCATTGAAGAACTCTGGAATCTTGAAATTCAGGGGTAGAAGAGCTGGTCGGAGAAGAATTAGAACCATTATCTCTGTGAGATCTACTTCAGCGTGTTCTGCTCCGCTGCACTCGTGTGTCAATAGAAGCAATTTGATTTCCATCTCGTTGCAATCTGGACCAGAGTTTGTTCTACGGCGTCAGCAAGCGGTCTCAAATTTCGCGCTTATTAACTCAAGATCTATTAGGAATAAGACTCTTATGTTGAATGATTATGTGACAG
>NC_090885.1:32421408-32448908 GCF_036669925.1 Montipora capricornis
CGTGGCAAAGAAGCCATCTCCTCTTTTCATACGAATTTCCCACTTCTTCAGTTGTGTGTCCGATGGAAACGCACGAAACAATAAATCGGGTCAATTTTCACTTCAGTTATTACAGTTTGCAGATGCGTAACATTTGTGATCAAATTTGTTATCCTTGCTAGCAATTTGCACGGCTGAAGTAGCTTTAAATTTGCCCACAACCCCGTTCTTGTTTGCTGCGGCCATTTTGAATTCTATTGCTTCAAATAGCTATTATGGGATTCTCACGTGGCAAGTGCATAATACATGCAATTTGCGCCCTGAGAATCCCATAATAGCTATTTCAAACAGAAGAATTCAAAATGGCGGCCGTATCGGTAAAAGAGATTTATTGTGCCCCAAAATACAATTGCTATAATGCAGCAGACTATTTCGAACAAGAAGTGCTGAAATGGCCATAATTTCCACACTAAAGATGTATAATGAAATTAAAACAATTTATTACACTATACTCATAACAGAAGAATTTTATTCCATAAAGCTCATTTGTAGAAATCTACACGCTTTATTTCCACATGTGAAAAAAGCCTATACAGACAATCGGAATGGCGTATAGCTGTTTCACGTGTGGAAGTATAACCAATCAACGATAGCTTACAGGACTTTCCGAGCCAATCAGAATCGTGTATTCTTTATATTCAATTTGGCGGCTTCTTTAGCGGCGCCTCCTCAAAATTTTTCCTGCGAAAACAGCGAAGGAGGAGGAAAGCCCTAGATTTGTGTCGGTTGGTTGCTCCCTAAACGAGTTTGTACAGCATCAAGAAAATAAGAACACATTTAACAAAATTCGTAAACACAGAGAGATATCTCGTTGCAAAAAAACATGGTTTCAAGGAACCAGCTGAGAGAGAATGAGATGTCGACCCGTTGATCGCTAATTTTCTGATTCAAGGTCGAAAGAAAGACGGAGAACAAGGCGAACTCACAGCGCTCACGTCTTTCGTTTCAAGCTTTCGATCAAAGGGACACGGTTTTGTGCATGTCCAAGCTTTGGCGCCAGCAGTTGTAAATTGTTGCTGTTTCTTACTGAACCAGATCATGTTTATTAATCACAGAGAGTATTTTTAAAGTAAATACACTGGATGACTGAGGCCCACATTTGGTGGAAGATATATACTGCGTGTTTACACAAAATATCAAATTTAGTTTTGGCCATCGAATTTATTGCACGGGTCGAACATTTTATTCTACGCACGAGTTGTCATAAGGCACGAGTTGTCTGCTTGCATGCAGTAGGTTTATAACACAAAGGAAATGATTGCAAAAGTAATTCCAATGAGTAATTCCACTTCTATGACATTATTTCCGTTTCCTGCAGCATTAGTGCTTTCGATTGTTTCAATAACAATGGACGCATACATGCTGCCCTAGATGGTAATTCGGGTGCAGACGACAATGAGGGTCTCGAAGATGGTAAACTGTTTTGTCTCGCTCAAGGAATTTAACATCTTATCTCCAGAGGATGTAAGAGGTCTGATTTGTAGCACAGCCAAGAAGTCTTGCCCACTACATCCGATGCCAACTACTCTGCTCACTCAGTGCCTTGACGAGCTGACTCCTGTGCTGACCGATATGTTCAACACCTAGCTTTAGCAGGGTCATTTCGCTGAGAAGTGGAAAGGAAGCTTTAGTTACACCCCTTCTGAAAAAGGCGGGTTTGGATCCGAAGAAGGCGAACTTGCATCCCGTGAGTAATCTGGCATATGTTTCGAAGCTCACTGAGTCTGCCGCCGCCACCCAGCTAGAGAAACATATGCTTGAAAATGGATTGTACCCTTTACATCATTTCTCCTATCGGAAGCACCACAGCACTGAGACAGCACTGTTCAAAGTGCGTAACGATATCCTACTTAATTGAACAGTCAGAAGGTCACTTTACTCGTTTAATTGAGTTCAGTGCCGCTTTCGACACTGTAAGTCATAGCATGCTTCTTGCCAAGGCCCTTTGCTGTTTAATATATACGTTAGTGGCCTATTTGACATTGTCAGTAACCTCCCCCCTGTTGCGGTGCATGCCTATGCTGATGACTTCCAAGTCTACCTTTCCTTCAGTCCCTTAAGCTGTGTCAACGAGGAGCAAGCAGTTCAAGTTATACAGGACTGTGTAGCAGATATAAAGTCCTGAGCACGTCAACACAGTCTCATGCTTTAATGACGGGAAAACAGAACTTTTAGTGTTAGGTACGCGCCAACAACTTAGCAAAACTAATATCAGCCATCTGAGGGTTGGCGATGCGACTGTTGCTGCCTCCACGTCTGTGAGAAACGTAGGGTCATATTTTGATAAGAACTTTACTATGGTCACGCATGTCACTAAAACCTGTAGCGCAGAATTTTTCCACTTTCATAACATTAGGCAGATAAGGAAGTTTCTATCACACGAAGCCACAGAAACACGTATTCACGCGTTTGTTACGAGTAAAGTCGACTATTGTAATAGCCTTCTGTATGGTCTTCCCGCATATCAGATCGCTAAGCTGCAAAGGGTACAGAACGCGGCAGAGCGCTTAATATTTAAAGAGTCCAGGTTTTGCCACATAACCCCATTGTTAAGACAATTACACTGGCTGCCTGACCATTACGGCATAATATTCAAGATATTAATGATAGCTTTCAAAGCTATCCACAGGCTGGCTCCACAATACATTAGTTGCCTTGTACGTATCCGGTCTCAGGGGAGATTTAATTTACGTAGCCAGTAAGGCATTATCCTTGACGGATTACATACATCTCGAAGGACCTATACGACACTCGGTGACCGCGCCTTTGCGGTAGCGGCACCGAAACTTTGGAACGATCTACCGGCTACTATTAGGAACTGTGCTAGTATCTATAGTTTTAAATCAGATCTCAAGACCCATCTCTTTAAACAAGCATTTTTAGAATAATTCTTTTTACATTGCTAGGATATTAGGCTATTATTTATATCAATATTATTATTAGCTCTTTTTATTGTTAATACTATTGTAAATATCATTATGCATGTAATTCTTTTTGATATTATAAGACTGTAAAGCATATTAGATCATTGCGTCATGGTAATGCGCTATAGAAATCAATAAATTATATTATTATGAATTAAGTGAGCTGACGTGACAGTTTGCCCATGCACAGAGACTTGAAACTCTCCCTTTACGAATGAAAGACTATTCCTCAAACATTATGGAGGGAAAGGAGTTCCGAAAGACTAAAGAAGTGTCAGTCGCAAAGCAGAAGGTTAGGGTTACATTTGCATTTGGTTCTATTGTTGGTGAGTTTTTGTTTCTAATTTGCGTTAAGGAACTATTTCGATGAAAATTCTCGTGTTACGTGTTGTAAACAGCTTACGTCATAGAAAGTACTTTGTGCCAGGTTAAATTCACTCGTTGTTTGTGTCAAAAAGCCCTCACTCTCTCGTACCTCGCTCGTTCGGGTTTTCACACAAACAACTCGTGAATAAAACCCCGTACGCTGCACTTTCTGCGACGTAAACTATATTGATCAAACAAAGTAAAAGTAATTGTGTGTTGTTGTGTGGACTGACCCTAAAGAGGAACATCACGCTCTGCATACGATTTATACTGCTTACAATTTAGTGGTTAGGAATGCAGTAATTAAACAACCATTGTGCACTGACGAAACAAATTCTATACGAAACGTGGAGAAAACAAACATCTACTTACCGCAGATATTTTTACACTAATGAGTGACTTTAAAATGACAAGATACAGCCTCGAAACGACTTCTGACACTTTTAAGTTTTATAGTTTTCCTTATAAATTTTAAGAACCCTTATGGTTTTATTTTGGCAAAAAAACTAATGAAAACGCCTTCTTGTAACCGTACTTTGCATTTCTTAGTATTAAACATTGCAAAAATACTGTCGGCCATTTTTACACTAGCAAGGAGTAATCTCTTCCTTCGCGCGACATGAAAAGTTAAAATTATGCAAATTAAGGAAAGAAATGAGAAGGGAATGGGGCGCGACGAGAAATTTTTCCAATTTTCCTCGGGGCCCGTGGCTTTGCCGAACGCCGCTAGCTTTCGTCGCTTCCTGCATTCTTGTATTCCCGTCACACGCTAGGAAAAGAAAGAGATTGCTTGCAGTCTAGCCATTTTTGTTTAGATTTTGTTTGTTTTGATTTTTGTTGATTTTGTTGCTCTCTGTAACTTGCGATTTTTTTTATCTTGGTAGCTTTCATTGCAACTCTACAGAGTACATTTTGGGATGAACTTGTTCCGCTTTCGTCTAACCAGAGTCGTGAGTGTGATATTTTATATTAAATCATATCTGAACCTGTTGATTTACTGGTTAGAAATTGCGAAGAACACGTGAACAAAACATTTACTCAGTTTAAATGGTCGTCATGGAGACAGCGAACACACAGACGAGATATTACCCATTTGGCACAGCAGAAATACCCGCTGTACGCTGCGGGCATTGCAGATTAACGTGACTTAAAAACGAGAACGCTCACAAGATCAAGATGAAGACTAATCTTAGTCGCTGCTTGGTTCGCTGTCATTATCCTCGTCATTAACATCTGTTGAATACCAACCTTTAGAGATACCAACATTAGCGTCGACACATAGAACACCACCTGCGTAAAAATATTTCCCCTCAAGGTAGTAATACCAACGCGTATCCCTTGTCTCTGATGTACACTGCGAAAGTTCTGATTCATTTCCATTACAGGTCATTCTAGACATCAATAAAGGGCCTTTCCCTTTACCAAACACAGTATGTTGAAAAACTTGTTGTACACCAGAATACCCCAGCTGACGGCATATCACGTGACCCACACGAATGTCCACACCATAACCAAATATGCCACCCCAGACTCCATAGTAAGACACCTCGATTGTGCCAGCGAAGGGAAGACTGGATCCTGTCAAACGTACTTGAAAATCTAAAAAAACAAGAAGAGCCAGTCAATGTGTCAGTCAAACCATATGATTGAAGCGGATAATGGAAGCTCATAATGATTGCTATAGGACATACATCCTATAGCAAACAGTCTGTTTCCTCAATTTACCACAATCCTGTCAATCACTACGACTTCCACTGTAAGAAGAGGAGAGGCTTCCAAAGTGAAAGAAATTTGGCCTTTTGGCCTTTGGCGTATAAAATCGATCTCTGCACAATTAACTTGTCTTTAACAAATTCAAGAAAGTGATCAAAGCTTGGGGGTTTAAATTCGATCCTTTGCAGGAAGATGTGTCTCTTGCCAAGAAGGATATAACAATTAAGGATATGCATTTTAGGATCTTCGGGATTATAGCCATACATTACACTCAAGTCATCAATTAGCAAACATTCACCGCTGTGATTTTTCCACCAGCTAATTACTCGAACCCAAAACGTTTGAATTACAAAACAGTCAACTAGCATATGGGAACCTCCACTGCTACTGCTTAACTGCTACTACTGCTGCTACTACTGCTGCGAAGACGACGACTACTACTAAAAATAATGATTATGAAGGAGTCCAGTGGCAATAGAGTCGGTGGAATTCGAAGTTAAGGTTCTTTGAGATTCAGCAACTAGACTGACCACCAGATCAGAGTAACAGCAAAGGGCCTTACCTGATCGTGTTAGACAATCAACAGGCAACGTCCTTAATTACGTAATGGCAGGATCGTGAGAGGCTAGGCTGGGATTGAAGCAGAAAGAGAAAACTGACAAATATCATGATCTAGCAAGGGAAATAAGAAAGCTTTTGCAAGGTCAAGAGGGTTGTACCAGTTGTTGTGCCGGTGCTTGGAACGATTCCAAACAAATTGGTGGAGTATCTGATTCTAGAGTGACTTACATTAAAAAGACTATCTTACTAGGAACAAGCAACCCACATGCCGGAATGGCAAGGAAATCTAAAAGTTTTCTGGGCCGAGCAAGCGTATATAATGGCTAAAGAAGAGTTTGGCATTACTCACACACAAATGATAACCTGATAAGAACGATTAATATCAAGGTGATCCCTACCCGTTTAATGTCTGTAGATTCTCGAAGGCAGAGACAGTGGAATTGAATAACTTATAAGGTCATCAAGAGGGAGCAGATAAAGAGTAACATGCTAGGACTGATTAGAAGCAAACGCAACCGAAAGTTAATTTGACAAGAGAATGACAGTCTATTGCACCAGTGCTGATTTTCATAAACAAAATGGACAAGATATCTATGTGCTGATCTTGTATTGAAGATTTCCTTTTATCTCCCAAGAATCTGGCGATGCTACCTTAAGCAAGAACAACAGTCCAGTTACAGGAGACTGTACGAGTTGAAATCTAAGACAGAGGTATACAGGAAAGAAAATTAAGATTTGCCTTCTCAACGCAAAAGTCGACTAGCAAATGAACTAGGGTAGAATGGGAACGAGAGAAAAGAAAAGAGAACATCGAGAGGGAAGTGAGTGTGAAAATGCAGGAAATGAAAAGGAAAGCTTTTAAAGCTGGTTGGCTAGCTCTAGATGAAGATCGAACGGATGGAAGGTGAATGGAAAGTGACTAGGAAAAGGCGAATGAATTTGCAAAGAAAGGATTTGAAGACCAGAGGGGAATGCAGAGAAAGCCATATCCGTAACAAGATCAAGATTCTAATTTTGGCTGGAGGAGAATCTGACACCATGAAAGACGGCTGCAATTACGACATTGTTGGAGAAGATCGTCGAGAGATCGTGAAAAGTTTCAAGAGTACTTGTTAAAAAAGGAAATTGAAGAGGCTATGGACAGCAAAATGAGACAGCAGACCAGAAGCTAAATGGATGTAAAGTATTGGCGAGAAGTGAGGACCTGACGACGCACAACAGAGCTGTTATGTTGGTGCATGGGTGATTAGTGAACAGACGTTTCTGTCTATATCACTTGTGACTTACTTCATAGTGTTTTAAAAATCTTTTTTGCAGTTGCACACCAGCTATTCTGATACTACTGCTACGGTTCGAATATTTTGTAACCTCCTTCCTCCTCCTCATCTTTTCTTAGTTACTCTAGGTTGTTGATGTCACTACGCCAAGATCTGATTTTAGATTCAAGTCTGATTTTCCATTTAGGGGTTTTTCGTTTCTCTTAATAGGTTTTCGCACGTGATAGCCGTGTTCTTCTGTGACAAACACACCCGCAGCGTACATCAGCTGATTGGTTTACCTTAGAATTGCTGTTAATTGTCAACAACTCTATAACCTCTTTTACTAATAGAACAACTTCTTCCTTGGCAACTCTTTGGGGCTTGGCAGTCCTACCGCACAGCTTCCTGTACGTATGGCAATATCTTTCCTTTCAATTACAGCTGTTGGGCGGTTAATTAATTGATTTGAGGAAAATGAATGTCATGATTGACAGGTGATACTGGGTGTTCCGTCACAGAAACCAATTTTGGCGTGTGAGTCAACTTGTGGATTGTTTTCTGAGTGCAATGTGGCACCCTCAAGAACTTCTTGTCCTAATGCTGTCAGCAAGATATTTCTTACATCGTAAAAGGTTTGAACGTTGGAACGTTTATACCATCTTCTAGGTGCGTATCATCCTGATAACGACTTTGTAGAATAAAACTAACCGATGTTTCGACAACCTGAGCAAAAGTCATCATCAGATGATCAGTTACCTATTTTTGCAATCACTGGAAGATGGTCTTCCAGTCTCCTTTCAGTAAGTCTGGAATATGGAAACTTACTAAGCCATAAATCGTACACCCTCTTCTGGTATACTAGTTCTATGGGGTTAGGGTTTTTTTTTTCAAGGGTATCCACACCATTTTGCCTCTGTGGTTCTTGTTTAGGTGCTTCTGTTATCCCGGGGCCCTGTGAGCCCTGCCGAAGGTCCTGTATCCTGTAACTCATTTTTCAACAAGTGGGAGAAGTACCAACTCCTAATATGTGGTCCTTGTTGACCCGGGTGTTGACCGATTCAGTATCCTGTTCTTTGAAGCTCTCGTCATCTTAAACCCTGACAAGGGAAGCACTTCAAACTCGCGGAGGGCGGGAACATTTTAATTTTCCTGTGGCATGCGTAGTCCAACTAGGCCATATACCCCACTTCCCAATAGGTGATTTGCAACCAATCTCTAGAGACATAGATAACAATGCTGCAATGTGCAATTGCTGGTGGACGAACACAAGCAGCTAATGAGAGATCTTTTTTTTTCGTCCACCAACATGGCAGCGGTGACGTCGCGTGAAAACCACCTATTATTATTTGCCCAGTTGAGCTTGTCGTATCAGCGAGAACCCGATACTCACAATCTGAATCCAAATAACATTGCACTAACGCTTGCAATGTTACCCATGTGTACTCCTGCGAGTTGTGGTCATTTGTCAGTTCTGTTCACATCTTGAAGACATTTAAATATTTGGCCTTATTCAGTAAACACGGCACAATAAATATATGTTATTAAATGTTTTGGTGTGTCGTATCGCGCAGTATTTTTACTAGTTGTGCCGTATTTTGACGAACCCGCTAGTTCGTCCAGACGCATTATGCGTCTTGTGCCCATCTTTATACTAGACGAACTTAACAGATGTAAAACAAAAAAAAAATGTTTGCCCAAGTTCTCCCAGACGAATTATGCGTCTTACATAGTTGTTCTTGCCGTCTTTACACTAGACGTATAACATGACGCAAAACTCGCCTGGACGGATTATGCGTCTTTAATATAAAATCGCCCAATCCTGAGATGAAGATACAAATTGCTTTACATTTCAGAAAGTCTGCTAAGACTGGAGCGCAAAACAGCCATCTCGGCCGTGAGACTAACGACTCTCAATTTTGTCAGCTTGATGCAAGTCATGCGTCCTTTTGGAAGCAAAATCTCAACAAGTCAAGGTAAAATGCATGTTTTCTTTGCTAAAATTTGACTTTTCCGTAATAAAGCGTTTCAAAAAAGGGCATTTCCTTGCCACTTGTGTTAATTTCTTAACATTTGATAAGGATGGCATAAAATCAATGAAACGTCAGGTTACTCTTCTCTCTTATCTTTCCTTTCTAAATTGTTCAGCGATATCACCCCCACGGGAGGCCAGAAAGTTTTTTTTGGAGTAACAAGAGCTTTCGTCTTAAATTCAAAGCCTTAGAAAAAGGAAAGTAGTCATTATTAAGGAGGGAAATAAATAAAAAACAAATTTATTTTCAACGACCTTCGCAAAAATGTTGCACTTCAAATGTTTTGCTTGCACTAACTGAATGACTCTTGGTTATTTGTAGTTTATGACTCACCTTTTATTTGTGAAACGTTTGGCTTACAGACCACACCTAGATCTTGATAACGGTCGTAACGGCCAAGTCGAGGTTGTGTAGAAGAAACGCAATCCATTAAATTTCTTTCATTACCCAAGCAACGTACGTTATAAGACAAAAACCACTGAGGACTAATTTCAGGTCCACTTCTTGGCCATCCTGTCCAAAGAATACTGTCATTAAAGCCAAGCTGCCGACATATCACCAACAGTGATTTAGACAAGAAACGCAAGCGGTACGCTTGCAGGTAAATTGAGCCCCAAATCCCTCGTATTCGAATCTCCACTCGGCCAGCGTGGGACACTGAAGAACCATGCAACCTCAATCCATAACCTAGTTTGAAATATAATTAATGCATAGTTCGTATTAAAGAAGTTAAAGCTATACTGAACAATAAGACCCCATATCATCAAAACTCTCGGGTACCTGGAAAAAAAACCTGCAATCAAATAACATTAATGACCCAGGTACAGAAGAATGGAATAATTAGTTGAAATGTAGTATTCTAGCTTATCCAAAGAAAAGCATACAGATTGTGGGAATAATGATTTTAAATATGGTTACTCTATTTTGTCCCCTTAGCAAAAGTGAGATGAAGGTTGACATTTAATAGAAGGTTCACAGCCGCGACCACTGCAAGGCAGACAATTTTGGGTGGATCCGATCAAAGTCCCCTCGGTTCTGCAAGTAAACTCTTTGTAAGCACCTCTCCTTGGAAAAAAACCAACTGAAAGCAATAAATGTTTTCTTAGAGAGAGATGACTGTATCCCCGTTTTCTTCCCGTTTCTTGTACGCTTGCAGTAGTGATACTTGAATGAAAACAAAATAGGGTAGCTTCATACCAGCAGAAGTTGCGCGTAGGCGAAGGAGAGGTAGGGAAAAGAATTTACTGGTGAAAAGAACTACGCCGCGACAATTAGAATGCGCAAAAAAAAAAAAAGTGAAAAAATGTTTTTTCAAATTCAAGAGTAGGATATCAATTACAATTTTCCAAGAAGAGAATCATTCACGTTGCTATTTTGGCCTTTTTTCGAGATGAGGAGTTAGAACTTGACCAAAGTTTTCCAAGTTGTAATTCATTTCCGTCTCCTTACTGGGCTTGTCACGTTGTCTTGATAATGAAGCCTGGAGATCGAAAACTTTCCAAGGGCAATGAGGCGATTTTGAACAATATGAATGTTGATTTGTAAGGAGAGTAAAACATTTGAGCACGGTCAGTTAACTACGAGTGTGTGGATCAGTAATGAAACTGAGTTCCTAGGAAGCAAATTGGAGGAAGTTTCAAGAATGCAAGGAAGCAATTACTGCAAACACACATGAACTTTGCAAATGTATAGATCACGGCTTAGGTATTCCCCAAAGGCTTAATTTGTAAGTGCCTCTTAGTTTTCTGAAGAAAGGCAATGCTTGTTGGCCCGCTTGCCTTTCGAGGCCGGAGTGTTACCGAGAAACTTAGGGGTCGCTTTTCTTTTTCGCTATAATTCTTGAATGTCGCGTCCAACTGTTGACTAGTTTTCATTGCTTGTAACTTTCGATGGTTCTATTGTTAACTTTGTTTTTCGTGTGATTGTCTCTGATTAATGTCTCATAATTTGTCAAGTTTCTTGTATAAATTTAGTCCGGACTACATTTTTTGTTTTGGATCACAATGTTATTAGGACGTTTTCGTTTAGAAGCCGGTTCTTTAAATCGTGAAGTCAGGACACCGTGAAGTACAGTGTAACCGAAGTCATGCGCGGTAGGAGTGTGGTTTTTTAATAAACTTCAACGAGCACTACTACGCACCGGTGGCTCAGTTGGTTGAGCACCGGGCTGTCACGCGGGAGGTCGCGAGTTCAACTCCGGCCAGACCAACACTCAGGGTCTTTAAAAAACTGAGGAGAAAGTGCTGCCTTTGTAATTACATCTGCAAATGGTTAGACTCTCTAGTCTTCTCGGATATGGACGATAAGCCGGAGGTCCCGCCTCACAACCCTTTAATGTTGATAATCCTGTGGCACGTAAAAGAACCAACGCACTTGTCGGAAAGAGTAGGGCATATAGTTCCCGGTGTTGTGGTCTGTCTTCTGTGGTGTATCATGGTTGGGAGGGTAAATGCTCGGAGATATTAGCTACACCAAGCTACTCTAAAATCCGAGGGTAAATAAAGATGTATGATATGATATGATGACTAATACGCGTGACTTCGGTTACAGCGATGACTCAGGTTCTGGTGGGGTGAATAGATTGCCATTACAAGGCCTGGTTTTCGGTACTGGAATTAACCTCATGATTTAATAGTGCTGGATCGGTCGAGTCAAAGGGAGCCAGGTGAAGGGCAGCTTCCTTACTTTAAGGTTGGGGGATGGACATCAGAGTAATCATCCCTGTTGTTAAAAACATAAAATTACAGAAGTTGAATGCATTCACGACAATTCAGCGAACCTGGGCGACATGAGGCATACAGCATGATCTGTTGCATTAAGAAAACGGTGAGGAAACTCTGGAACCAAGGACACCAATAGTGCAGCCGAAAAGAAAATTTAGGGTAGGGATGTAGACTTTAAGAACTTCAGCCTATAGGGCCCAGCGAAGGGAGCCCTAGCAGTTAAGGCAGCGAGAGATACAATCGGTATTAGAGGAATCAGATAGTGTGAAACGGGAAAACATGTGCTTATTACAAGGGCCAGTATTGTCTTCCAACTGAGGTGTTATTATCATAGTATCAACGCGAATTGACAATCAGGGTAAATAACATCGAAGAAAAGGGATGATCAAGTGAATGCCCGAGAATGAGCAAATAATAAAGATCTTATTGCAGTTTCTTCAAATGAACACTGATTCATGCGGTGGCCCACAGAGGCAAAACACAACACAATTGCAGTGCTAAAACATAACAATAAATTGGAGACCAATCTCTGAATTTCTACATTTCTACGTGTTGTCACTGAGTTAGGTCCAGGAAATCCTTGAAACGACAGCCAAGTTTCTTACCAGTGGCAACGACAATGATGTCCTATGAAATACCAGTCAAGCCAAGCGGTCTGGTGGTTCTGATCAAGCGAGTTTCAACTCCAAGGTTGTTACAACGCTTGCAGACAATGATGTTGGTGAGTTCTAATATTTACCCTAATTTGCGGACCTCTGCCAGTAATTAAATCATCCAGATTGCTGGTAAATAATTGTGAATGAAGCAACAAAAGTTGCTGATTATCAAAAAGTCGTTCATGCATGATAATTATCCATTACTCTCTCTAGTCTGAGACTCTATGAAGAATGCTGGCAATACAGGATGTTATCTCGTTCAAATTGCCACAATAATTAAGTCAACACGTTTTTGACCTTGGTCCGGTGTCATAGCAAATTTGGACTCCACCGCGGATTTGGACCCCCGGTCCAGATCCGTTAGGGGGGATATGGACCCCCTTTCGCGGATTTGGACCCCCCTGGAAGCAAGAGTTCTTTTGATAAGGTAATAAAATTCCTTTGCGAGTTGTAAAAAGACAAACTGGAAATATTGAGGTAGTTCTTTCTTTTCAAATGATCTTAATTAATTAGTGTAAAATAGAACGTACAATACATTTTGAAAACCAAACTTTCTCAGCAATAAGTCACAATACTTTCTACTATTACTACTTTACAACAAATTATTACTCGAATTTTTGAGTTGCGTTTATAGAAATAATGCCACATGAACATAACAAGTCAAATGTTACAGTTAACTCTTCGGCTTCGACGTGGAATTTTTTTGCCGACTGTCCTGGCCGGCGGGGAAAGGTTAAAACATTCGTTTTCTAAGCAACAAATCAAATGCTGGCGCATTCCGCTCTGGCAATGGGCATTTTTCGACTGGGCAAGGTCACAAGCGAAGGAAAGGGCAAAGAGAATTCCCCGCTGGATTTGCGCTGGAGTAGTTCAACTTAAAGACGACAATTCAATGAGGTTTTCGACCTTGGCCCATCAATCCCAATTTTTGACTTTTTAAAATTCTTTCCTTTGGAATGTTTATCTTTTTGGCATCTGAAAATTTATTTGCGTCACCTACTCGGCTGTAGAATTTGTCTCAATTTTAGCATTTACTTGAACAAACATTAATTTTGCTTTTAACACCCCTATGGAAAATATTTTTCGAGGTTACCAAAACTTTCAGTCTGACAATGCAAGAAAGGCCGCTAACGATATTGCATGACATGCTTGTTATTTTTATAGAATTAACTGATCATAGCTTGCCTGATAACAATAACAAACATGGCACTGACAGATAAGCAAGCTGATATAATGAATGTGATGTCAGTTGCTTGGTATATTAACGTTCATTCATGGATCATCATATCTCTTGTGCACAAGAGCAACACTTCCTGGTATACGGGCAGTCAAGGATGTTGTTGTCCACAGTTGGATTGTAATTTGAGAAAAAAGAAGAGTTCAAATCTTCTGATATATCTAACTACCTTTTAAATGTAGTTTTTATCAATCGAGGGGGGCAGGTAGAGGATGGGCCAGGGTCAGGGTTGACAAGCGAGGCTGTGCCTCTTTTTTGGAATCGGTTTGTCAACGCATTAGCAACAGTTGCAACTGGAGAGAAAGTGCCATCAGTCCAGGAGGATTATCAGCTTGAAAAATGGGAGGCCATTGGAAGGATCCTAGTTCATGGGTATGCTACAATTTAGCATTTCCCAGTTATTCTCTCAAGTGTTTCAATCTGTTTGTTGTTTATTTGATGAAAGTGAGGAAACTGAAGATTCTCTTCCTGAAGCGCTTGACTTATTATGATGTGGCCTAAGAAGAGGTAAAAGTTCAGTGTAAACATGGTGAGTTTGACCCCAATTGATGTTGACCTTCTAACTTCTGAAGGTCCTACAAATGTTCCAAAACCCCAACCAAAGGACTACTCATCATTAGCTATCATTAGTCACTAGCACACCGAGAGCTCATTCAAAATCCCAAGTACATCTCTGTTTGAACCGTTTGAAGCCCATTAAGTCTTGAAGTTTGCTTACAAGTTATCATCAATTGAAGTCGCCAGAAGCCACAAAGTTGATTATTGACGGTAAAGAGCAAACATGAAAAAGTATTAAAGTTGTTTGATATCCCTCCATCAACTGATCAAAAACGTAATAGTATTGAGCAAGTCACTGAATCACACTGAGTTAGGGAATTTTTTGAGAATTACCACAGAAAGTGAATTGTTAAGTGTCCGGTCAATATCTGTTTCGTTTAACTCCAGGAGATGATGGAGAAATGTGCAGGCCAGTAGCACGTACCTGTGGGCCTATGTTAGAGCTACCAACACCTTGTCATGGCTATGATGAGCTTGCCGAAGAGTTTGCAAATGTCATTGAAAATAGGGAAGCACGGTCCTTTACCATAGTTTAAGGTTTTAATTTCAAACTTTGGCACACGGAGACATGATACCGTTGTTCAAAAGTTGCCTTCAGTTTAAATATGAAAATGTGCTTATAAGTTTCGGTTCTTGTTTAGGAAGACAAGCAGTAATCATTCTTTTACTATCCAAAGTGGAAAAGGAAAATCTAAATGTTCATAAGCTGAGAAGCAACCGGCAGAGTGACCAAGGAAGGGTTGTTTACGAAACATAGCTTGTTTTTTTTTTTTACCGTAGGAAATTCCATTACCTTATAAACATCGTCTTGCTGGAGGTTCAGCAATACATTAGATCAAGTCTGTACGTTTTTGATATTTCCTTGAAGATTAAAACTGTAAACGATCGGAGTTAAGTTTATCAGTAACTTTTGTTTACAAAACCTATTTTCAATCAGCAAGTATTCTTCAAAGTGCAACAGCAGAATTAAGAGGAGTGTTTTTGTATATCAAATAGTTTTGGAAGCGAACAGTGAGGAAAAATGAAACACACGTTATCTCTCGCAACTGTTTATTTTCATCCTCTTACATCATCTTACATCACGTAACCATAACCAACCAAAATACCACATTTCCTCTTTCCTACACAGTTTCCTAAACATTAAACACAACGTACGAAACAAAACAACTACAAATCCAATCTGTTTGGAGGCTTGACCACCCGTCCTGATCGAGTAACCACTTGGTCTGGTCTAGACTCAAAGTGACCGGGCATGACAGTTTTGGTAATCACTTAATCAGGACACAGTTGTCACCTTTTCACTACACTTGCAAGAAACCTCATTGTCTACTTCAGACTGAACTTGCGACCTAGTTATGGGAATGACAAGTTCCCTCTGAAAATCTAATGGTGGATTATACTCTACCATTTCTGGCGACACCATTTCCTCGTTATGGGCACTCATTCCTCGGGCATCATCGGGTATCAAGTGATTAGCATGCACAAAACGACGATCATTACCTGGAACTTGAACTAGATAAGTTTCTGGTCCTTTCACAGCCACATTTGTACCCGATATCCATCTCTCCCTTCCCCCCCTGGTGTTTTTAACCCTGACTGGCTGGTACAGATCAAAAATTCGCCCCTTTGGGTTAGGCCCATCTTTGTACAATTTTGCTGCAAGTTGTTTCTTTTTTCACATACCTTTGTAAACTGTAAACTCCTTTGAGTAGTAATTCAACACTCCCAAAAGTAACCTCAGCTGCGATACATCTTTAGGTTTATGTGCTAATCGAATTGCGTCCAGCTTGCTCTTAACTGGACTGATTCCTGTTGAGTTTGGAAGAACTGACACTTTTGGCCATTTAATCTAACATTGTGTTTTGCCCATCTACCCAAGACCTGTTTGATAGCTTCCATGTGAGCAGTGACTCCACCTGATGTTGCCACCAGAATGTCATCTACTCTGACCAACACACCTTTAATACCTGGCAAGATTGAATCCATGACCCTCTGAAACTGGAAAGGGGCAGTTTTCATACCAAAACACAATCGCTTGGGTTTAAATAAACCTTTTCGAGTGTGGATGGTAAGCAATTCAGACGACTCTTCATCCAAAAACAATTGATTGAAAGCACTGGCCAAATCAATTACTGAAAATGTATCAGGGCTAGCCCTATCTTGAGTTAGCATACCAAACATTTCTTACAAATTAGGTAGTCTGTACACATCATCCTCAATGCGCTCATTAACTCCCTTATAATCGCCACACACCCTTACGGAACCGTCAGATTTAGGAACATGCACCACAGGGCTTGCCTAATTACTACAGAATACCGGATACTAAATATTTGACTGCACTAGTCGATCATACTCGTTTTCAACTCTTTCTACGAGCGAATATGGGACCGGCCTATCCTTCATAAACACTGGTTTGGCACCCTCTTTAAGTTTTAAAGAAGCTTTGAAACCCTTAATGCCAGAGTCATGACTGCTGAATAATTCTTTATGTTTTTCCAACAGACTGTTAAATTCTGAAGGAAAGGTCTCAGATTTGGGAACAGAAAACGTATCCTCAACGACTTCTTCATTTACTCCAAACATGTTCTTCCAATTTAGTTTTATTTCACGTAACCAGTCTCGCCCAAACAGGGCGGGGAGATTTCTTTCAACAACAGTTAAATCAAGAATTTCTTCTTGATTATCATGCTTCACTGGAACAGAAATACTTCCCACTATAGGAATTTTTCACTGGAATAATTACGCAAAATCACCCACGCAGACTGAAGGGATAGTCAGATATTACAGTATCATACACACATTTTGACACTGTAGAGCGAGATGCACCCGTGTCCATTTCCATCTTACAGTCAACTCTTGCCTTACCTAATTGAACATCCACTACATACGGCTTAACACTATTATTTATTTGCATAATTCCGATCTATGCTGCACACTTCCACATGATTTGAACTTGTCGGTGTTTTCACCACTCTGCACTTGAATATATCCACTAGTGATGTTCTTTTTGTTCAAGAAAGAAACATCCTGAATCTTACTGACCTCGCCTCTAGCCGACTCTCCCATATGCTCTATGTTGGCCTTGCCCGCCATTTCATCTGCAATGTACTTGTCATGGGCAACATCTTATCGACAAGAGATGACGTTGAGTTCTGGACATTTCTGGATGTAATCCAGAGACTAGCCTATCTCTTAGGGCCTGAAGTAGAAATTCAATGAAGCTGTATGTCGAGGCCAATTTTTTCAATCTAGCGACAAATTCTGACACACTCTCGCTCTCTCCTTGTGACGCAGTCCAAAACTTCAACTTGTGTCTTTCAGCAATCACAATAGGAGCAGGTTCGTAGTGTCCCTGCAAAAGGTGTGACAACGCCGTAAAGGTTTTTTGTATGCGGATTATCAGGATCACACAAGTTCTTCAGCAAGTTATAAGCGTTTGGACCAATAACAGACAGAAAAATATTTACTTTCTTTTCATCTTCGATGCCATTCGCCGCGACGTATGCTTGAAATCGACCGGCGTAATCGCTAAACTTCTCACGCTTCTTGTCAAACGGACCTAAATTACCAATGACTGCAGCCATATGTACACCCTGTTCACCTTTCTGTTCGTATCCTCGTTGCCAAATGAGGAAAAATGAAACACACACATGTTATCTCTCGCAACTGTTTATTTCGTCCTCTTACATCATCTTACATCAAGTGACCATAACCAACCAAAATACCGCAAGTGTCAATTTGTCACTCAAGTGCATGGGTGTGATGCAATTAATGCTTGTCCCAGATCTAAACGAAACAAAGAATCCAGTTCAAAAACGTGGTGATCCTTGCACTTATCCGGACAATTTAAGCAATTGTCGCTAATAGATACCTGAAAAACAATCCACTTCGGCGATGTCGGTGCAATGCTCTATCAATGCTATTCCCGTGAAGGTTTTAATGAATGAGATGAATGCATATTTGAAGTGCGAGTTATAGACGAAAGAAAGATAGAAATGATCCTTGCAGTTATCCAAACAATTTCAGCAATTTTCTCTTATAGACACCACACCGGTGCAATACTTTACAACTGGAGCTATATGATGCCGATCAGTTGGGAGCAACTCAATTTTTTGGGCTCACGGTTGCCATGATCCCGTGAAGGAACCAATAAGAAGTCAATGAGTCTATATTGAGAGTCTATATCATACGTAAGAGAAACGGTTCAAGTTTTTCCTAATGATTCAACATGTTCATGGGATACATTTTCAACTAATCCACTCTGCCCACCACGATATTCTGGAAAAAAGAACCGTTTGTTAGTATTTTTACAGACAATGTCGTTCCTAATTGAAAGGGTATTCGAATGCTCTGTCACTTTGCCCAAATCATCTCAAATTAGTGAAGCAAAACAGAACCAGAGGCACTCCCTCACGAAATTAATGCCTTGGTTAAAATTCTTTTTATCCAAGGGATCTCTAAAAAGGTAAATCCACCAAGACAATCTGTAAAACGCCCACCAGCCCTCAATGCTTTGATTTAAAGTTCAAGTCCCGTACTTGTGAGCATTGATACGTTCTTGAAAAGGGCATTGCATTGCTGATGAGTCCAACAAGTGGTGACACAACAACAACATTTATTTTCCTCCAATACCACACGGCCCGCATCGCTCGCAGGCGATCATGAGAGTTTTACATGTCTTTGCGAGTAGGATGGACAACGGCGGTTTCATCCCCCCCCCCCCCCCCCTCTTCCCCCACCGTGAGTCAGTACTACGAACAATAACCTAATTCATAAGTAACAAGAAAACTGTTCCTACATTACCAATGTTTTCAGTAAGGCTCTGTTTTACAATGTTCAATATATCATGCAGATTCTTCTAACAAGCATACATGCCCAGCAGGCTGCATCAAGGTTCCGTTGGGGGTCTTGACGTCTGCAGTGCGCACTCTACCACCATCTCCAGGGAAGATCTGGGCACCTCTCTCAAGGGGGGAACGTATGTGAATCCCCCCCTCTCTCAATGAAAGACGACACTCTAGAAAGTGCATTTCCCAGCACTTTGGGCTTTAAAATTTCAAGTTTTTGATAGATGAAACTCTTAAACAAAAGCACAATGCATTTCAATGATCCAAGAGGCTTAGTAAAGTAATTGTACGTGATCACAGAACACGAATATTTATTTCCATGGATTCCTTATTGCATGAGTTGCCTTCGAGGCATACGTAAACTTAATCGTCAAAAAACATCATCCATACTTTCACTGTAAGGCAGCCACGGGTGGCGATCAAACCACTGCGACTGGAAGGAACAATTCCTGTTGCCGTAGGACTTAAAAGGAAACGATTTCTTGGCTGATTTCGTCTATATCCAAGTAGATGTAACTGGGAACCAACTGCTTCAATTGACTCAAACGCAGCATAATTCTGGCCACTCTCAGAACTCCTCCTTGCCATCTCTGCAGCACAAGACTTTTGTAATGTTCGCCTTATTATCCTGGGGCCTTACCCAGGATAACTCGGCGACTTCTGCTTCTTTTAGAGAACATTGCTGAGTTTAGATCATGTTCCAAAGATGAATCCAGTAATGAAAAAATTGAGTCACCTGGATGTCAAGACGATTTGACACATTATATTTTCACATTTCCCGTTTGCTGTAATTTTTAACTGTTTTTCCTGTAGTTTTCTATCACCGAATAAAAAAAGTAAAAGTATGAGCTGTGGAAATGTATTTAAAGTTTATCACAAATCATTCTATCCAGAACTATTGAAATCTTGTTGTTTCAGACTTCTTGAAGAAAAAAAATTCTATTTTCAACATTTTATAGTTGTGTGTTTTTACTTTTTCGGGGGAAAAGTGGAGGGGTACGGCAATTCTGTGTGACTCTGAATCTTCTCTGGTGGTTGCTAAGGTAGTACAATACGATCTTGGAATCACTCCAAGAATGAGTTTGGTAAACGCAAAGTCGATTTCTTCAAGTATCTTGGTCTCAAGTCCAGTGACCACAACCGCAGCCTGCAGCTCCAAACGTGGTATGGTCAATGTCTTGATTGGTGCTGTAGTCTTCTCTTGCTTATAACAAAGCTCGCATTGGCTTGCCCCACGAGTGAACGAAAGGGGCTCGAGGTAGGCAACCGCTCCATAAGTGATTTGAGAGGCATCACAAAACACATGTAACTGAACTCTTTGGCACTCGTAATGATGAAAGCCGTACCATCGAGGGACTGCCATTGGCTGCAAAGTCTTCAAACAGCCCTCCAAACCTGCCACTGTTGGAGAATGCCGTTGACCAGGAAGCACCTCTTTCCACTCGACCTGACGCCTCAAAAGTTGACAGATGATCAATTACGTCTTTATTACAAACGGGGCGGCGAGGCAAAGAGGATAGAACACAATTTTGTAGCACTTAATACCTCGCTGAGTATTGGGAAATTCACTCTCCACTGGCTTCAGCCTCAATTGGTCTTGTTCTGCATGCTATTTGACGCCAAGGGCTCTTTCCTGGGGTAATTCATGGCGATCAAGATTAACAGTGCCATAAACTACTTCGCAAATAGGGATTGATGCTAGAACTTCTCTACTGTTCGACATCCACTTCGTGAGTGGAAATACTCTGGTTGCTTGGATTTCTATCAGTTGTTTGGCTAGAACTATGGCTGCATCTGAGTTCGTCTTCGATGCCAGTAGGTCATCCATACAAAAACTTCTCTTAACGGCGAAGATTGGATCTTCACTGAATTTTCCTCGCTGGTCAAGAGCGGTCACCGACGAGCCGTGCAGCCACTCAGAGATATAGCCACTCGTTCTTTAACACTGAATTTCACCGACGAGCTACCGAGGCACTGAAAGATATACCTTACAATTACTTGTTGTTCTTTTAACCCTCCGTTTCACAGATGAGCCGCCGAGCCACTCAAAGATATACTTTACTCGTTCTCTAGCACTGAATTTCCCTGATGGGCTGTGGAACCCAGAAGATAATAAGTCGAATATCTCCCAAATGGAATTGTCGTTAACTGAAATTAACGATTAACGCAAATTAAATCGAGTGCTCTCATCACTGCGCCATCATTCAGAAGAACCTGACGGCTTTTCATGTAGAGAAGATGGACTTTGCCAGGCTTCCCAGGCAATTGTTGTATTCCTAGTTACGCGATGGAAAGAGAAAACGAAGGTGGCCTAGGCTACGCTTTAAGGACATTGTGAAGAGAAATCAGAAGTGGAAGAACTTTTCAGACGATATTTGGAGGCAGCGAGCAAAGGACAGAACGACCTGGATGAGCTTGATTTCTTCATAAAACGGTTATTGTCGCTTTGAAAGAGTGCTAAACAACAACAATTAGGGGGATGAGCGGGAAAAACAATAGCGTCTTGAAGGCGATCATAATACCTCGATCTCCCGCAGGTTCTCCCTTCCCTTCCCTTCCCCTTCGAATGCCTGCCACGCAGGCTATCCAAGGGGTCAAACAAGGCGGCAACTCGTTCATGCAACCATCTTTCAAACTCTACCAGGCCTGACTTATCCCTACGACCACCTAGGTGCTTATACCATCTTATTCTTAGGTGCATCTGCAGTAGCATAGTTGCTCTGCCGAGATACTCCTAGGTTTGGAATATGGCTGAATAACCCATATCACACACCACGTCGTACATGCTTTCACTTGGTAATAGTGGTCGTGCAAGACTTGTCTGTCATTCGAAGGCGCAAGGGAAATGATGTCCAGCATGTTGCTCAGGAAAGCTCTTGCAACGCTGTTAGGGTTTCCAAACTGTCTTTTCAATGTCCTTAGGGTGACTGCATAGCTATGACCTGTGACACTTAGACTTTCTACCGCTTTCGTAGCCTCACCATCGAGGTTTTGAAATAGGTAGGCTATCCTTGTCACCCAATATCCAAGCACTGGCACCAGCTAGACTTGATCCTGACCAGGAAGAGAGACCTCAACAACGCGTGCAGAACACCAGAAGCATTCACATTGCCGACTGCGACACGGACCACATCCTTGTCCGCTCCAGGATCCACCTCGTCCCATGCAAGATGCACCACTCCAAAACTAAGAGCCTCCCGCGCATCAGCGCCAGCCGAGCGTCGTCCCCGTTCACAGTCCAGAGATTCCGCGAGTCACTCAGGGCTTCATTCGACAAAGGTCGCACACATGCCACCACTGCAGACGCAAAGTGGGAACAAGTGCGCACTGCCCTCTACCAATCAGGGATGGAGACTATGTGGAGAAAGGAGCATCGCAACGAGGACTGGTTCGAAAAGACCTGGCAGGAGATGAAACCAGTCGTTGAGGCCAAGCGCGCTGTACGCCTAGCGCACGACAACAACCCGTGTTAAGCTACACGAGACGCACTCAGGGCCACCCGCAGCAAGTGCCAGCAGACAGCCGATGCTGCGCCAATGACTACTGGTAGAAGCTGAGTCGGAGGATGCAGGCCGATGCTGACTTTGGCAACACAGGCGTCATGTACGCAGGCATGAACCTAGCCATTGGTCCAATTTCCACCAAGAGCGTCCCACTGAATACTAAAACAGGCGAGAACATCATGGACCAGAAGAAGCACGTGGAGCGATGGGTAGAGGACTACCTTGAGCTCACCATCTTCAACTTCCTGAGTCAGTGTCGTCTCCGCTGGCTAGGCCACGTCCATCGCATGTACGATGGCCAAATCCCAAAGGACGTGCTGTAAGGAGAGCTTGCGTCAGGATCCAGATGTCAGGGTCGCCAAGACTACGATATAAAGACACTTGCAAGAGGAACTTGAAGAGTGCTGCAATCGACATCCACTCGTGGGAAGGCATTGTGGACTCCTGGCGCGCCGCCGTTCACTGAGGCAGAGACCGCCACTCCCGCATCGGCCTGCACAGCCACACGAGGAGGTGCAGCAACTTCTGACCAACCCTGGTGCAGTCATCTTCTCCCGAGACTGAATTCGGCCGACGACAACGATAAGAAGGACGGTCTTGTCTGTATTTTGTCACGAAATTTCTCACTAAACTTTGGCCAATTGATTGGTTTGCCTGTGAACTTGAAGAGTTCAAGCGTTGGTAGTCGGTGCTGTTCTTGTGCTAGCAGAAGAGCTACGCTTGAGTCTGTTTGCAAGCTATCAAAGGTCAAGCGGAAGACAGTTTCTTGACCTCTCTGAGATTGTCAAAAATGAATCTACTGGTTCTTCAACTTTAGCTGAATGATACTCAGTTGTTACGTTAAAACCACTTGGGTAAGGATCGACGCCTTTCCGGTACTGGGAGCCCATTGTGCCATGAAATAAGGTTGTTGAGAGTAATGAATGGAGGACGCCCATTTTGGTTCTTAAGAGGCCCAAGCTGCAAACTAAATAACGTTTCAAAAATGGTGGTGTTTCACTGCCGTTCGCTCAATGACATCTTGTCCTTCGATAACGTCTTGTCCCAGTATTTCATCCTCAATTTATGCTACCTCCGCTTGGTCTTGGGAAGAAATTATGGCCATACCGTTCTCTCGTTTTTTCCGTAACAGATCAAGCTCCCGTTTTCCATATTCCAGTTTTAACTTCAATTACGTTAGGGCCATTTTTTCTAAACTCCGTCTCGCGTGCCTTATTTTCCCTTTCTATTAGTTCATTTAACTGCTATTCTCGAAGGCTCGCGATGGCAGCCTTAATTCGGAAGTCCTTTCTCCACTTTGACGAACTTGATGACGAATTTGAAACTGTTTGGCTTACCGAACCTTCAGGTTGTATTAGGCTGTTGTGAAGCGGCGATGTTACTTGTTCATCCACTTTCTTCCTTATCCATTATTTAGCTGGCCGCAGTCTACATCCGGCTCAAATAGACCATTTGGTTAGTCCAAAAACTCGTAACGCAACACCAACATTTACAAACTATTTACAAGAGGTCCATGTCCTCGTCGGCCCACAACAATCCAGCGAAACGGTTGGCATTGGTCTCGTCGAGGTCCTCCAGGTTGTCGTCGTTGTTGATTCATCGGTAGCTACACGGGTACGTTTTGCCGGGTCAGGGTCTAACACAGGTTTGGAGAAGAGCAGTGGGTAATCTTTGTGAGCCGACTGCGTGCTCACAGCGTATAGTTCTTGTCGTCCTGATGGATGAGACATGATTGCGTGACGCGTGTGGTACGTGGTCGATCCAAAAGTTTATGGAATTCGTCGAGAGTGTTTTGACGCAACACCCCATACTTCAATTGAGCCGATTCTTCGACGGTGACACAGAAACCTCGTCTTCCTCTGAGAGGTCTCGTACCCATAGTTCTTGGGGCCACCTGAGCAGAATTCGACGATGGGATCGCCATCCCCGAGTTTGCCCTTAGAGTCCCCGAGAAAGTTTTCGCACGGTGGATTCAGGGTTGGATCGTCGGAACGCTGGACGTAAATGATACAGGCAAAATTTTAAATCAGGTGAGTTTAAATCTAAACTAGGTATATCTCAAACCTACCTAAGTAAAATGTTTTCAACCTTGTTTGGAATTGCAAGAAGTACAGAAAAATGAAAATCAAATAGTTATTAGAAAGCATCTGTATATTTGCAAGTAAATTTGTTCTGGAGGTGAGCGAATGAGCTTTAGTGTAGCTTAAATTCTCCACGAGTTTTTTAGTTCTGATTTTAGACGGTTAGCATTAAGGTTAGGGTTAAGCATGCTGTGCATGATAACCGTTTTTTTTTTCTTTCTCAGGGCTTTTTAGAGGGACATTGATGAATCTCCTTAGGATGGCAGGGGAAACAATATTGAATTATCTTCAAAGGAACAAAAGAACTGAGACATACATGATGTACTGTTGATTTTTAATTTGCTTAGTTATTTGCTATATCCTTTGCGCTTGCTTCGAATTCGTAATAAAACAAAAGCAAGTGGAAACAAAACTTTGAAAAGCCAGGGAAAAGGATTTCATCAGAAGCCAGATCAGATCATTGATCAGAAGCCATTTTGTAGGCTCCTGTAAGTGTTATTGTTATTTCTTTTGAATTATCAAATAAAAATTTTTTTTTTTTTTATTTTGCTGAGTTTTTTTGTGGTGATGAATTTAAACTTTGTGTTTATTTTGGCAAAGTCCCCTCAAAGTTCTACAATTTAAGCAAGTAGCTCAATTGGATGAAGGGCGTTTCCTTTTTCATTTTATTAATATTCAGCGTCATATAATCCTGAAGTTCGAACATCAGTCTTCTTTTTCTTCTTCCGGCTTCAAGTGTATGATAACTGAAGGCTGCAGACTGCCTACAAATAGCGCTCATAAGTAGTATTTAAGTCTAAGCAGCCATTGCAAATAGAGCTGATAAACAGTATTTAAGTCTAAGCACCCGTTTTAAAACGGTAAGCATACAATAACTGTGATTTTGGGTTAGTCTGCAGTCCGCGGTCTGCAGTATGCAAGTTTCAGATCCCGCCCTCCTTCAATGTCTGGCTCATCCACTTTTTCAAATTATTGATCATTTTTCTGCTCTGTATTCGATGTAGCTGTGACTTGTCCACTCATTTGTGGCTTTTTGATTTCTCTTCTCCAAGAGATTCCAAAAACCACTTCATACGACATTTTGGCAATGGTTCTGTGAATGGTTATGCTTTTTTTACAAGAGGTTTCTCCAAGAATATGACACCAGTGGTTTGGTGACAAGTTCTTTTCTTTGATTAAACTGCAAAGGTTATCTTTCGTTGTTATTTTCCCGTGCCACCATCCTTTTTTCACGGTGAGAAAGTCACTCTGTGTTTGTGGCGAAAGTTCGTCATCACTTTTCTTGCAAATTATTTTCCTTTTTCATATCATAGTTAAAACTTCGACCGAAATTGCACCATCCACAATAGACGTTCTAGTGTTCGTTATCGGTTTGTTATCATGACTAGAAATGATGCCTTGATCCTGGTGTATTTTGCGTAGCGATGTAAATAAACGTCGTACAATATTTGACGATTTGTCCTTCAGAATCAAGAGCCCACCTGTTGCAAACAATATTTGCTTTTGTTGCAATGGAGACTCCGAGCATTTTCATTCTTCTTCAGATAAATTTAGCAACCCTTTAACTTATTCATAAAGTTTCATCGGCGGCCATGTAACTGTGATGAGTCTCACTTTATGTCATTTACGCATGTGCAAAATAGTGGTTGCCGTGAAGGCTTGGAACTACAATCCTGGTAAAAAGTTGTTGGGAAGTTTGCGCGCATCACTTCACTTCACACCTAATTCGATTATTCTAACTATTGGCTGAACTATTTGGGAAGGAGCATGCTATTGTGGCCCCCTTTCCACATATTAAATGTTGGAAGATAAGTCACCATTTTGTTTGTTGCAAAATCCAACATTGGGGGGAGGGGGGCTATCTCAAAAGTGACGCTACCTTCCCAACACTTTTGTCCAGGATTGTAGCTTTAACTCGTTGGTAGAAAAAACATCTAGCAGGTTTCAGTTGCTGATTCGATGGCTTAGCGGAAGAGACGTAATCTCGGACGTCCACTGGTGCGAGGGTTCGAATCCTTGGAGCGACATGGAATGTTGTGGAAGCTCCAAGGTAAGTGGCACAGTCCGTTGGTAGTAAGTAAGAACAGTAAGGGGGAAGGAAAGGGAGAGACGGTAAATGGAAGAACAACGGAAGGCAAGGAAAAGAGGGAGAAGGAATTTAATCAATGTGTCTTTTTAAATGATTTTCTTTTTTATCCCTCCTAAAAAACCAGGCAACATTTTTTGTTACTAAAACCCGAAAAAAGGGAAAACTCTCTTTTAGACAATTCATAATAAGCTAGGTTGAAAAAATCAACCCAGGTCGAAATTAAAATTACCCTGAATATAAATTCAGCCTGTAACAGCTATGTCATATGATGCCGCCATTTGGCTTAATTTTAATTGCCATTATCTATTAATAAGCGTTCTATTAGACATATGAATTCAATGAAACTTTGCTAAAAATTCTACGATGATTTGATGTGGTAACAACATCAGGCTCACGAAAAATAAAACGAAATTGCGCCTTCATCTGCATCTGCAGTTAACGAGTTAGAACACGACGCCATTTGATTCGAAAAAAGCAAGGAAGAAACCATGAAACTTGCCCTCGTTCCATTCCTCCGTCCTTCAGAACTGTCGGAGCTAGTAACCAGTGTGCTAAACTGTGTTGTGTTCTGTAAGACATTGTTCTGTTCTGCGAAATATTGTCGTGTTCCGCTTAATTGACGTGAAGGACGAGTTTTCCGTCTGCTTTAGATGTGATTGCAGTGTTTCCAAATTTATTTTCATGTCTTCGTTTTGGAGAGAACTTGCCCAGAAGAACTTCCTAAATCTGAAAAAATCCGGCTTCTTTAGCGAATAAGGCCACAGTGACTGTAAGCTTTCTGACATCACTAACTCATCATCTTTCAATGGTAAAATTTGCAGAAAAAATCAATCGCGCGAACGTCCTTAAAAGCAAACCATTTACGTAAAACGCATGATAAACAACGGTTAGAGAGCGATGTGCGTAAAAGCAAA
>NC_090885.1:32463908-32478908 GCF_036669925.1 Montipora capricornis
TTTATAATTAATACAAAACGAAAACTTGGTCTCGGTTTTAAGTCAAAAAACGTAAAAAGCCGTCGAGGGAAAAAGCGAGTTGGCAGCAACAATTGGCTAATAAATTACACAAACCAATCAAACGAAAATTCACTCGGCGGCGCGTTATTGCAAATCATATCGATGAGATATGGGCTGCAGACCTTGTTGAAATGCAGCAATTTAGTAAATGGAATAAAGGTAACAAGTATCTTCTGATGGTAATTGATGTATTCTCTAAATACGGCTGGATTTCCCCATTGAAAAATAAACAAGGTGAAACGGTCACTTACTATTTAAAACATTATTCAAAGAAGGCCGAAAACCACAATATGTATGGGCTGATAAAGGCTCAGAGTTCTACAACAAAAACAATCTAACATTATACTCAACAGAAAATGAAGAAAAATCTAGTGTTGTTGAAAGATGGAATAGAACAATTAAATCCATAATGTGGAAGCAGTTCACCGTTCAAGGTAATACACAGCATAATCCCTAAAATATCGAAACAGTATAATAACACCAAACACAATTCAATAAAAAATGACAACTGTAGAAGCTAGTAAAAAAGAAAAATGAAGGAACTGTATATTTTCATTTGTATGGTGATACGGAGCCTTTATCATAAAAACCAAAATTTAAGTTTGTGATAAAGTCCGAATATCAATGTACAAAAGAAAAACTTTTTACAAAGGATACACTCCAAACTGGACCCAAAGAGATATTCACAGTTGATAAAATACAATACAGTAAACCATTTACTTTTAATTTAAATAATCTTAATGATGAAGAAATAACAGAATCATTCTGTGAAGCTGAATTATTGAAAGCTAAACAGGAAGTATTCAGAACCGATAAAGTAATTCCGAAAGATTACAAGAAAAAACAAGCGTTAGTAAAATGGAAAGGATATAGTTATGATTCCAATAGCTAGATACCAATTAAGGATTTGAACGATATTTAGTCAGAAACCCATAAGGGTTGAAACGTGTAACGGCCTCTTGTGTGCTGGGAAACAAGCTTCTGAATATTCAATTTGCTAAGTACCATATTGGAACAACAAGAGCGAGGGGTTTCCAAATATGGTACTTAGCACTGAAACATTCAACCAATCACTTCGCATTGAATATTCGAAAGCTGTGAACGCGCGTTACACGTTTCAACTCTTATGGGTTTCTGATATAGTCTAATTATATGTGTCTTAAAAGAAGCTTTTGATTTTATAATAAACATTGGTAAAAAGGTACAAATTCGTTTATTGCAAAGAATTTTTGATGATGGTTAAAGGTTCAAAGTGCGCCCATAAAAGCATTGTATCTTCATATTTGTCTGATTCGATGAAAAAGTACATTGAGCTTTTAACAAGTTTTGGCAGATCTTGAAATAGATTTAAACACACTAACGAAAAATATTTAAAAGCATATAGTGTAAGTAATATTAATATGGAAAATAATACTTTAAATAAACGTGGAAGACCTATCAAATATTTCACTGAAGAAGAAAAAAAACAGGCAATAACAAAATCTAAAAGCAAATATATGTGAAATAAGGAATGGTATTGTGACATTTGTAAGACAGGTAGGAATTATATGCTAGCCGGAAAACCCTGTCATTTAAATACAAAAAAGAAAATGAATGCAATCACTGTATTGCAAATGGATTAGTATATTTTCTTTTTATAATTCAAATGGTTCATTAATTTAGACCATTCGAATGAGCATGTTTAAAGACATTTGAGTGTAAACCATTAAAAAAAATCTATAGTATTATATACATATATATATATAAACGAAAATTGATATTAAATTTTTAGAAGGTTACAAAAGCGTGTTGACTCGGGACGATAATAGCATATCATTTGCAGTTATCTCTAAAATTGCCAATAGAAAAACATATGTCGGAAACTGAATACGAAATACACGATGTTCTAAAAGATATTACTTAAAAAAGGCATGGTAAAATTGCTGTTAACTATAGGATACGATACAGAATACAAGGCCCTAAATGCACAGAATATATGAGTATTTTTTGGAAGCACTTGTCTTGACCCATCCAGTTTTGTGTTCCGCAGGGCTCAATTCTAGGACCACTTCTTTTTGTTTTATACATAAATGATCTGCCCCAGTGTTTAGAAAACTGCTCTATTAATATGTATGCGGATAATACTGTATTAAATTTTACGAGCCTCTGTTCTTCGGAGATAAATAAGGTAGTGCAGGACGACTTTAATCGAGTTGCAAAATGGATAGAATGTAACAAGCTTATTCTAAATCACAGTAAAACTAAAACAATGCTTTTTGGAAGCCGGCAAAATCTTGCGAAATCACCACATTTTTGTATACAGCTACATGGAGGGATCTTAGAAAAGGTACCTAAATTTAGTTATCTAGGTGTCTTTTTGGACGAAACACTCTCTTGGAAAGATCACGTTGAGTATGTGAGTAGCAAAGTCAGAAGTCGGCTCTTATCTCGTATACGAGCATGCCTCACGCTGGAAGCTTCTAAACAAGTTTATACCTGACTCGTGCAACCGTTATTTGACTATGCGGATGCTGCTTGGGGTGAAATCTAAGAATAATGTTTCAAATAGCTACAGCGTCTACAAAAAAGTGCAGATCCAAATATACTTCGAAGAAAAACTACAAATAATGCTTTCCACTTGCTAAATTGGCTATAAGTTAAGCCTGTGGAAGGAAACTACACATGTGTAGTTTAGTTTTTAAGTGTTTAAATAACTTGATACCGAAGTATTTAACTGAGTATTTCATAAGAAACAAGGCTTTCCATGACTATGGAACTAGAAGAAGTAACGACCTGAAACCACCCAACCCTAAGACCAATATGGGAAAGAGAACCTTTAAGTATGCGGGGACTATTCATTTTAATTTTTTACCTGCTCATATTTAAACTGCCCCGTCTTTTAGTAATTTAAAAGTTTGCTAATTAAGCATTATTATTCGTAATTTTTATTTCCTATAAATTATGCACTGATCACTATATTGATAGATTTTAGCTTTTATTTTGGATTTTTAAATTGTATTTAATTAAATTGTACTTAGGAGCTTAGGAGTTTTTAGGGTGTTAATAATTTTCGACCATTTTAAATTGTAAATTCCTTTATTTCCCCCCTATGAATACCAGCCTCGTAGCTGAATGGGCTACCCTGCCTAAATAAAGTTACTTACTTACTTACTTACTTACCAGGCATGATGAAATAGACGACAAAAAAAGCATTAAAAAAACAGATAAACAAAGCAAAATCTGTTACATTAGGCAACACCTATCTAATAGAGTACCAAAAATAATTATCACCTTTCGTCAAAAAACATTAAAAACAAAACGAGACAAATGATTATAAGGATTTTGAAATTGAGAAAAAGCACAGATCAAAAAACGTAGCGTACATGTTCGTTGATAATGATGATGATGAAACGTATGAATTCGATGATAAAATTAACAATAAATGTAAAAAATCTTAAAGATAACATTAAAAAAAATAATCAGAGGAAAAGCAATAACAATCAAATCGGCTTATTTGAACAGCAAAACCTTCACAATTGTAAATTACGACGACACCAGTGATGGGTTACAATTATCACAACAACATATAACAAACACAATAGCTCAATGGATCTCAGAGGGATCTGGTTGGACTATCGAATCAGTTGATAACCATTATATAAACACAACTAAAAATCAGAACAATATCCGAATAAACGTTTTCAGTTATCCTTTGTACATCTCAGAAAGAAAAGTGCAAACATCACATGAGCCTGTTGTTAATACCAGAAGGTAAAAACAAACATATACGTTCTCATAAAAGACTTCAATAAATTTATGTACAATCAAACCAAGCATCAGCATAGAAAACATTTCTGTATGTATTGTTTCAGTGTTTCAGTAGTGAAAAAGTGTTAATCACCCATAAAGAAAATTGTATGATTATTAATGCTGAACAAGCTATTAATGTCTGATAAAAATAATTATTTATTGAAATTCAATGAGCAATTACCTGTACCATTCCTTATTTATGCTGATTTCGAAGCAATAACAGAGAAGGTGCACCCATAATTCTTTGCGAATAACCGTGCGCATTCCAAGAACATGGCGAATTTTGTTGTTTCTATCTACGATAATAGAGATAGACAGGTACGATGCTGTTTTACTCTAAAACGAGCACGGTGACCTAAATTTTTTATTCCATAATTTTGGTGTACATATTATCCCCTTTAAAACAAAAACAAAAACAAAAAATCGCAGGGAAAAAAGATACAGCTAAAAACGTACACAAAGCCCCTTACCCAGGGATGTAAATTATGATCTTGAAAATAACGACTCGAGAAACGTTTTGAGTCGACGTCGTTTTAAGTTGAGTGATTTTTCCATAAACTATATAAGACAGTGTTCCATATGCTCTAGACTTTCTACCTATCAGGTGTTTTTTCAAGTGTTACATTTGCTCCCATACCTCTCGGGCTGGGGAGCAAATGTCTGGTGATGGATGTTTCTTGTAGCTAATATTCAACTCGCTCCACTGTGGTTGCCTCGGTAGCTCAGTGGTTAGAGCACCTTTCATGAGATCGGGGTGTCGTGGGTTCGGCTCTCGCTCGGGACATCTGATTTTTCCGGCATTTGTTCTGTTCATATAGATAGGCATATCAGAGTTGTTTAAAATAATACAAATTAGATCTTTGCCACTGTTTTACGTCGCCTGGACTGTCTGGGGACGCCATGAATCAGATGACCAATATAAAATTAGAACTAATGACAAACATTGATATGTTTCAATTCATTGAAAAGGGTATGAGAGGCGGAATAAGCTATATAGCCAATCGTTATGGAAAAGGAAATATATAAATACATGAAAAATTACGACGAAAAGGCCCCTTCGAAGTATATTATGTATTTAGGCGCTAATAATCTTTACGGTTGGGCTATGAGTCAGTATTTACCAACTGGCGGTTTCAAATGGTTAACAGAAAAACAGATTAACAACATCAACTTAGCCAGCTATAAAGAGGACAGTAAAAAGGAATGATATTAGAGGTAGATCTAGAGTATCTCTAAAAGCTGCATGATCTTCATAATGATCATCCATTAGCAGCTGAAAGAAAGGTTATCATCATATCGTGAAATAATAAAACGAAAATACAATATCACAATCGGTCAGGTTAATAAACTGATTCTCAATTTATCCAACAAAGAAAAGTATGTACTACATTACAGAAACTTATTATTCACAGACACAGACTCAATGACTTATCAAATTGAGACTGAAGATGTATACCAAAACTTTTGAAATGATAAAGACAAATTTGACAACGGTGATTACCCTGAAAACTCACCATATTTTGACAAGACAAACAAGAAAGTAAATTCAAAGACGAAGCCGAAGGTATTCCTATCACTGAGTTCATTGGCTTGAGAAGTAAAATGTATTCTTACATAAAATATAACGACAAAGGCAGAAAAGACTACAAAAGAATTAAAAAGAACGTTATTAAACAAGGAACAAATATATCACGCAATGAAAAAAGCGATCAGAAGTCAAAATCATCAATTCGGAAGCTACGAGCTTAATTGACAAAGTGTCGTTATTTTGCTTCGACGATAAAAGGTATATCCATAAAAACGGTATGAACAGCTTCACATATGTACACTATAAAATCTGAAGATGTGACGTAACGCCACAGCTGTGGCTCTCATTATAACGCAGAATATTGAAATCATTATGTTAAATTCAAATAAAAGACAGTTAATATATTCAAGATTTATGAAGTCACCGCACAACTGTGCAAGTCTAAACAATCTGGATGACAAAGTTTACGTACAAATTTTACACACAAAACTAACCTATTAGTATGAATTTATGACATCATTTTCGTGGGGAAATCCCCCATTCTTTATTTTCGAGGATGTCATGCTATGGTGATTCTTTAATGTTCAATTTGATTATGCAAATATTCAAACGCATTTTTATTTTCGAAAATTTGAGAGTAAACAGAAGAATAGATTTTTTTAGCTAATTGAATGAAAATCAAAATACGTTTAGGTAACGCATTAATGTTAATGATATAGTTACATTATTTTAAATCAATTTGTAGCAATTTTTATTACTTTTACAATAATAGATATAGTTTTCCAAAAAAAATAATAAAACATATAGTTTTCCAAAAATTGTAAACATGTAGTTGCCATAAAATTAAATCATCAAATGACAAGTAGTAACGCATTTGACTCGTTAAAACCATTTTTCTGAATCACCATATAGAATCATCACAATCGCCGTTTAAAAGGGCTCACTCCATCGCTTTGCTACACAAAGCTCTTTCCGCCGTTGTTCGCCAAAATTGCGCGCCTCTCGCCTCCCCGGCTCGACGAAAAACTTTATAAATTTGTTTTTACTTTATTTTTTGTTTATTCGTCTGCGCTGCCGCTCGCTAAATTTGATGCGAAAAACCATGTGAATGGAACTTAAGATTGAATTATCAAATCATTTGATATGGTAAGTAGTATTGGAGTTGGCTTTTGCTACGAGATCAGTTTGCAAACTGATCTAGTAGCGCCAACTCTTATACTATTAAGAATCACTGAAGTCAAATTAAAATCTCACGTTGACATCTGTAATGAATTACCATTTCGTGAATAGAAAAGCGCCCAAACACGTATTTTTTTGCAAACCATTGTTGTGAAAATAAAAGAACAAACTGGAAAAACAATGATATTGAGAAGGTAAACTGCCAATACACCAAAAGGAAACTGTTTGAATAAATTTAGAAGAAGGATTGCTCCATCTGTTGACATGGGACAGTGCCTCAATTTGCTATCGCCTTTTATGTCTAAAGTGAGAGGAGCCAGCATTCCTGGGTTAGAACAAGGATAGCGAAGAATAGGACAAAACTAACGTGGTCTAAGTACATTTCAGGGAAGCTGCAATAAAAAGGACAAAGAAGAATCTTGAGAGCAGAAGCGCCCCTTCCGTAGACCTAATAACACCAGAAGTGCTCAAGGTCGAGCTCCAAATTACAACGGACAGAGTGAAAGAGCTGTTAGATAAAATATGAAGATGTAAAAATTCCCACCTAAAAGGAAGTGTCTCATTATCAGGATACCAAAAGAGGGGAAACTAAAACTGAGAGTGCGAACTGGCTGGTGACTCCACGGGCAGAGGTAACTTGAGCTTATTCGCTGAGAGATTGACTCTAGGCTCCTAAAGTAGGTAGCTGGCGTTAGATAAGGGAGAAGGAAAGAGAAGAAAACCTCGTCCTCGTGTTGAAAAATACTTCAACTCCTTCACTGTGCTTACTCGTGAAATATTTTTCAACACTCGAGGAGAAATTTCGTATCTCCGTGCGGCCATTTAATATCATCTTATTTATCCTCTTTCCAGCAGGGTATATTACCAATTGCAATCGCAAAACGAATATAAACATAATTATAGTTGTTGAATACTGTATATTAAAACGCAATTGATATGCAACACCTTCTCTCATAGTGTGTATACCAAGAAAAACAAGTGACAAGTGGAATATTTCACGCTTCACCATTACAAAGCCTTGTCCACGATCTTGACAACATTTTTAAAACCAGATAATTGTTAATTATATATTCTTATACTTTAAGAAAAAAAGAGTTTTTCAACTAAAAGCTAATATTCATGGTACAAAGTCAATATCAAAAAATCAAATTATTCTAGTTGAAGGCTTGTAAAATTCGTACTGAGTTTGAAATTCTGAGACCAAGTAATAGTGAAGAAAATTTAAAATCTCTCCTCGGAAAGGTTTCTTGATTATAAAGAATTGCAAAAATTTGGACCGAGTTTGAAATATAAAAAACCTCAGAAACATGATGTCTGAAGTTAACGTGTCGTGATTCTTTTTCAGAGAAAAAAAAAGAGAAAAAAAAAGAAAAACACATTCAAACCTGCGCTGCTACACCTGCAAGTGTCGATGACCTTATATAACGAACTATTTTAGATTCTCGCTGTAGACCGATTGACTGCTCTTTCCTTTAAAACGTTTTGGGTGAAAGGTCCACTGGCGATTGTCGCATGTGCGCCTAAGGTTGTGTTTGTTGCTGGAGAATGTTCAATCTTTCGACAGCCTTTACTCCATATACTTTGCTGTCGAGCCTTGTTTTATCAGTAACGTCGCCCCAGTTCACTATTATAATGCTCTTGGCAACTTATGCCGAAGTAAAAGATGTTATTATGCCAAAACTGTTATTATGCCAAACAAGAATGTTCAATCTTTCGACAGCCTTTCCTCCATATACTTTGCTGTCGAGCCTTGTTTTATCAGTAACGTCGCCCCAGTTCACTATCATAATGCTCTTGGCAACTTATGCCGAAGTAAAAGATGTTATTATGCCAAAACTCTGAGAGTTATGGTTTCCGAAAAAGACACGGTTGAACAATTCCACCATGTTTTCAACTGAACATGCACTAGGAGCCTTTGTTTTAAGGCTTCTTACTGTCGCCTCACGAATTCATACTGTTTTTGTCTCAAATACCGCTCAAGTGAATTTCTTAACCCCGCGAAAGAGTCAAGTTTATGGGGCTCTCCAGGTCCCTGCCGAAAGTAAACTCCAGAATGATGGGAGAAATTTTGGATTTCAGACTTTTTTCCTCTGTACAAGGTAGTTCTTTATTGAAATTGACAACCTGCTGATATCGATCTCAAAATTAACCCGAGGCAGAAAGTTCGCTTAAACATGGATCAAACACTTGAAATACACTGGAAATGTCAGCGCGTACTAAATTTCTGCAGGGATAAGATCGCAGTGCAAGATGGAAAGGTTGAGTGTAATACCATCTAATATAACCATGGTTCATATGGGATAGAAATCTAGCACTTCACATTACAGTCTATTCAGTTAACTATGTTTATAATATAAGTGCTACAAGTCCAACGTTTGTATAAACGTAACCTTTCCTTGTACTTGTACATGTTCACTGCCGTGACTTTAACATCTTCAGTTCCCACGGCCTGGGGTGCAGGGTTGGCGCAGTGGTGAGAGCACTCGCCTCCCACCAATGTGGCCCGGGTTCGATTCCCAGACTCGGCGTCATATGTGGGTTGAGTTTGTTGGTTCTCTACTCTGCACCGAGTGGTTTTCTCCGGGTACTCCGGTTTCCCCTCTCCTCAAAAACCAACCTTTGACTTGATTTGTGTTTAATTGTTAATTTTAGTTTACGGTGTCCCCAGTTAGTGCTCCAAGGCTAGAAAGACTAGACACTTAAATAAAGTTCCTTTCCTTTCCTTTCCCGTCTGACCTTGTAGCTCAGTCGGTAGAACGGCGGAGATCTAACCCGAAGGTCGTGGGTTCAATTCCCATCCTGGTGAGAGTTTTTCTCTGTCCTTGTGTGAGCCCATTTCCATCAGTAGGGCTAATGCTCACATGGTTCATATGGGATAGAAATCTAGCACTTCACATTACACTCTATTCAGTTAACACCGTCTAATTTATACCGGTTACCTCTGTGTTCTGATTGGTTGTATTTCTATGGTATAGCAGAAAAAAGCACTAAAGACTCTTTGGCTTGGCACAGATAGGTACCTAGACGCGTTATGCATTTCAATCCTAACCTTCCTTAACAAATGAAGATAATCAACAATTACTCCATGGTAACGTGTTGTATATGAGATGGTATATGGTCTACAAGGTTCGTGATAACCATTCCCGTGTGCGCGATGGAATAACTTATAAAATTTCATTAAAATCTTAACGGTCAAAATCTTAGAAAAAGACCGAAAATTGTCTTAAGTTTAAACTAGATGCTTCTGTGAAGCATACACTGGGTTGCCTGTGGCACGTGCTACAGAAAATCAGAAGGCACTGAATTGTGTGGTATTGAAATACAGCATTCCAGTCTCTGAAGAATAACAAATAAAAGAGAAGCGAGAAACATTGGCTTCTGGGCTGACATGTTGATAATTTTCAAGTTTCCTCACAACTTCTTTTCACCACAAGTGTGCCCTCTGAGCATCTGAAAGCTTTGCAATACTAAACTTCACTGAAGTCAAGCCCTGTTTCGCGCGGTTAGTGTTAGGATGGGAGACCAAAACAATAAACCCCTCATAAAAAACAGAAACATCTGACCGAAAATACTATTAACGCTAACAAATGCGAACTCAGCAAGGTACAGATTCTGTTAGCTTGCTTTATGCAAAACAAATATTGATGAAAAAGCAAATAACTAAATATTGATACACAGTTTTCAGAAAGAGCAGAAGGAAGTTTCCGGGACGGTCGATCGAGAATAAAATATTTACGACATGAAAACAACATTAATTTTGAACCGTGAATATAGAATATAAAAAGTTACGATCAGCGACAAACATTTTGGGAGATTTTTGCTACGTTCAAGTAAATTGCAAAATCGAAAGTGACATGGCCGGAATACAGCGGGCGCCGTGATTAAGTTACCGCGGCATGTTTACTCGCCAAACAGCGAAGCAGTCATACCAGAAGTCATACCAGAAGTCATACCAGCTGAGGCCCTTTGGCTCATAGGTCCTCACACGTTCGTACGACGAAACAGATCCTTTTTTGAGGTTAAAAACCTGGCGACCGGCCTATTAATTAATCATTTGTCAGAAAGAAGAAATTCCTGTCCTCTTTAAAAAAAATTGACACGCATTGCTTACGTGTGGTAGTGAAGTAACACAGCGATTTATTCCATAATGTCAACTGAGCTGTGTGTTGTCTTCCAGGAGATTCAAGTTGTCCTTGCGTAATATGTAGCTCTAACAGTGCACGATATTGTTTTGGTATTGTCTATCATTGTAGTGAAATGGTAGAAGTCTTGGGTAAATAGCCTGAGAAGACATGTGGTTACTAGCAAAGTACTGAGCCGAGAAAGATTGAAGAAAATAAATGGGAAGTGAAAAACATTGTCTTCTGGGATGACATGTTGACAGTTGTCTTTGCGTAATATGTAGGTCTAACAGTACACGATATTGTTTTGGAATTGTCTATCATTGTAGCGCCATGGTAGAAGTCTTAGATAAATAGCCCCTTGAGAAGACATGTGGTTACTAGCAAAGTACTGAAACCAGAGAGACTGAAGAAAATAAAAGGGAATCGAGAAACATTGGCTTCTGGGCTGACATGTTGATCATGCAACTTCTTTCCACCACAAGTGTACGCGTGCACTGACAGCATCTGACAGCTTTGTAAACAAAAGTTGAAAGCTGAAGTTATTGCTCGGCGGGGTTGGTATCTGGATGGGCGACCTAAGAAATATACCACTCAGTAACAGAAGCATAGGACCGAAAATTCTATTTTAATGCTATCAAATGCGAACCAAGCAAGATACAGATTTTGTTAGCTTGCTTTATGCAAAACAAATATTGATGTAAAAGTAAATAAATATGGATACACAATTTTTAAGAAGAGCAGAAGGAAGTTTCAGGATGGTCGATCGAGCATAAAATATTTTACCATCGGTAACAAAATCTACGGCATGAAAACAACATTAATTTTGAACCACAAATATAAAAAGTTACCATCAGCGAAAAACAGTTTGGGAGATTTTAGTTGTTTTGTTGTAATTGTACAAGTTTGGCTGCACCGAGTAAATCGCACATCGAATTCAGCGGGCGCAGTGATCAAGTTACCGCGTTATTTTACCGCTCCATGTTTACTCGCGAAACAGTGAAGCATCTGTGTCAAATGATGCCAAGCTACCGGGTTTTTGTGTTTGTTAGTTTTCTTTTTCTTTCGATTGTTATAAATTTTGACAAGAAATGTGCGAATTCAACACAAAGATCACAATCGCCCCCCGCTCAGAGGTTGACCATCGTTTCTGGAAATTCCAAAATTTACTCTCCAAGACAAGGTTATTTATCACCAGGTAAATCCATCGTTTTGGTAATAGCAGCTACTTTATTATTCATCAGCGTCACAATCTTTTGCCGATTTTGGGGGTCACTTCGTTGAAACTCAAGCACGCTTCCAACAGACCTGTTTATTTTCGTGACTTATGCGTTACCACAAAAACTCTCCCCGTATCACATTTCAACACATGTATGCAAATTTGCTAAGCTCGAAAATTACACATGATAAATTTACAAAAGCTAGAAATTTCACAGAAATATTTTCCAGCGAAACATTTATTGAAACAAGCAACATATTTGCTGTAAGAGGCAATAAACCCTTCCTATTTCAGTTTCGTGCGTGCAAGCGAACAAACACAAAGCATAGGCAATTAAATAAATTTCTGACAGTTGACATTCAACCCTTTTCGAAAGAACCTTGACCGTAAATAATAAAGCACAAAAGAGACAACAAGCTTTCCTTCAAGTAATTTTTCACTGTCACATTTCCAAATATTTTACACCTTTGCAGAGTTGAGTACAAAATACCGGTAAATTTAAATTGTCAGACAACTAAGATGCGACTTGAGTAAACACTGTGATGCATTCTTGTTGGCGTTCGATTCCTTCAATGTTAATTTCTTAAATCATACTACTTAGTAACTATGGTTAAATCCATAAAAAAATTGCTATTTGATTTCCGTGTTTTATATAATACCAAGTTAGTAAAATATTAGAAACAAAGCTCACTTGATATCCAAAGGCGAAAAATGAAATTGTTGTCGAAGACCATTACTCGTCTCTTAAAATCCAGATATTTATTTTTCAGCGCTGACTTGCTCATCCAATTGACGATCCATTCTTGAGCTCCATGAGGGTATATTTTGTTTAAAGATCCACTAAAACGCCATTCACGTCAATGACTTATTAGTGAAATTTCCAATTGTTATACCGGAAGACTGTGCAGAGTTGAGAACAGGTAAATACAAATCTGACAAATAGCGAGACAACTGAGATAACAGATCCACTATATGGATTCCTTCTCTGTCTTTGTTGAACCCATACTGAGTTACCAGAGAACTGTTAATTTGGTTTGAGTGTTGTACAAAACACCACACTTGGCAAAATTTTAGGAAGACAGCTCACTTTGATTACGGCTCGACGGGCGACAGATTGTTGTCGAAGTCCATTACTCGTCGCTTCTAACATTCGACCACCTGTCTTGTTCAGTATCCAATTCGCTTGCCATTATTGAGCTTCATAAGGGTACATTTTGTTCAAAGATCCACTAAAACGCCATTCGCGTTACACGACTTTCGACGCCATTGCCGGTTAAGTTAATCGTTCTACTGTGTCCACCAGAGAAATCTACGCATTTCCCACTACCCTCTCGATCCTAAGAAAATACGCGTAGAAGGCTCTATGCGCAAAGACACCACTTAGCAGGGGAGTGACAGGAAGGACTTTTACCGACACGGAAAAAAAGAAAAAAAAAAAGAAAACGAAAAATAAAAAAACGACGAAATTAAAGACAGATTCCGACTGGGTTGGCAACCCAGTAAAAAGGCCAGAGAAATCAGTTTCCATATACAGTCATACGGCATACGAACTGATAAGCGAAAATGAGTGCGCTCATCAGAATGTTAGAAACGCAGTACCTGAGATTAAACATTTAACAGCAAATAATAGCCTGTGCAGGATTTCATTGTGAAGTTAATAAACTGTGTGATTATTTTTAGGATTCCAATGATTTAAGAATATCTTTTTAGTATTCTAGGTGGACACCAAAAGAGAGTACCATACCTTCTTCCAATTCAATGGACAATTGTCGCTTTAATGCTACCTTACGACACTCTAGCATGCTTTCTAAATTATTAAACTGTTATCTTTACCTGTATCAGCCATTTCATTTGTGCAGTGAACACTCATGCAGCTAACAACTGTAGAAGTATGGAACTCTAGACCACATTGATTTAAGGATGTTTCGCTTCCGCTACAGCGTAAGTTTGTAAACCAGGGTAGAATTAGTACGTCATTGTCGGAGCAAAAAAGGCCAACCCCTGACCACGAGGCCGCCGCATATCCAAGCTGCCTACAGACCACATTCATGGCGGTCGTCTTGTTTGAACTCGAGCTCGAGCTCCAAGGATATATGGATCCCCATTTCCCATCAAAATGGACTTCGACTCGTCCCATGTTTGGTAAGTGGGATCCTTTAAGCCGTAGATTCAACTCTAAGGAGAGACAAGGAAAAAACTCAAAAACAAAAAGAATAACGCTTGGGGCAAATTTAGCACTGAACTTTCCCTTTGCAAAACGATGATTGTCCATCATGATTTATTCGACTGGTCTGGTGATTATGGAGTGGTGAGCTCACTGTATCAAACCCAGCCGATAGGTTAAGACTTCACTCCTTACCGAAATACTACTGCGTTTCTCAAGGTAGGTAGGTAGGGAAGTAGGTAAGTAACTGCGAGGGATCCAGGGTAGTTCGGGTTATTCCAGAAATCACTCAAAAAGTTTCAAGATTGTGCGATTTACCAAACTGAAATTAAATTAAAGAAACACGAGAAAACGTCTCATCTCATTATTCTATCAACCACAGGCTACCCGTCCAAGCGTTTTGGAATCGCATAAAACCAGCCTCTGGTCGCGAGTTGCCATATTGTATTTATTTTGTTTTTCCTGAGTTTAAAGCCACGTGCAGCATGGGCTAGCAAAGATTGAGAGAACTTATTGTGTTTTTTCCTCGTTTAAGTGCATTTATATACTGATTAAATAAAATAATTATTCTTTATAAGAAAAATGAAGTAAAACCTTTACAAAATGTCATCTACAGTTGGCTATTGATCTGAGTGAAGTATTTAAAGTGAAGAATTTACGTCTTCCACAAGCGAAGTTAGAACTTAAAAAGGACAATTTTACACTTGTCTAAAAGTAACAGAAATGTCATGTCCCAAGATAATATAATTCAGGAAAATATAATTTGACGTGAGTAGAGACTTCCAAAATGAATTTCACCTCGGTGAAAAAACCTTTATTTCACTCATCGCTTCGCGCTTTACATTGAAATATTCTTTTTTGTCTTAACTCATTAGTAAATTCCCCCCCCCCCCCCCCCCAATACGCCGAAGGAATTTTGCATATTTTTAAACTTTGAGTT
>NC_090885.1:32486408-32491408 GCF_036669925.1 Montipora capricornis
CTTAGATTGGGCGGTCGGAGGAATCTGGATTCGTTTGACCAAAGTGGAATAGATTAATTTCGAAGTCATTCTAGTTATATCTTGAACATCATCGTCTAAGACAGTTTCGTCAGTTCGGTTGTTAGTATTCTCTCCATCTTTAAATGGCAGTTTCCAGTTGGGCGGAATGACGGAAAGAATCCCTTGTAGAAAAAGATAATCAGACAAGGAGAGATTTTTCTCTCTAAACGCATCCCAACGTTTTAACTTAAAGCCATTTGAGAGAATATCTCCTATTTTCAGAAAACCTGCCTCTTTTATCTTCTTACTGTATATTGATTGTTTGTCAATCAAAAGGTTCTGGTTGTTCCAGATGATCTCATTTAAAACGTCCTGTTTTTTAGCTACTGTATCCTGATTGTCATTGAAGTCAGACCAAGCTTCAAGACATTCTTTATAAAAAATTGGTAATTTACAGGGTAGGCGCGATGGATTGAAATTGCATTGAAACAGAAAGCTGGTTCCTACGTTTTTAAGATAGTAAGACAAGAAAACTTTCCACGGGCTGTTATTATCATCTAACTTTTAAGACACACAATTCTTTGAGTTTTAATTAAAGATTCGGGAAGAGGCATTTTAAGGCCACCATCTTCATATTCACTAATTAAGGCCAATCTCTTAATTTTGTCTTTGCCTCTCCACACAAAATTAAATATTACAGAATTTATGCTCTTAATTATATCCTTATCAAAAGAAATAAGGGAGGCTCGATACATAAATTTTGGCATAGCGAATGTTTTAACTGCTTTAATTTTACCCATTAGTGTCAAGTTTCTCCATTGCCAGCAACTTAAAGACTTTCTTATGGACTTTAGAGTTAACTCGAAGTTTAGCTGTTTACTTTTTAACTGATCATAAGTGAAAAAGATACCGAGTATTTTAATTGGCTCGTTCGCCTTGTTTATATCAAGAACTTCATGACTTCGATAAGAGCTTCCTAACCAGTAGGCTTCTTTTTTGTCTTGATTGAGTTTAAGCCCTGAACATTGACCATATGTGTTCAATAATGAACTAAGAGAGGCATACGATTCCTTATCACGTATAAAGTTTGTTAAATCATCAGCGAAAGCAATGCATTTGATTTCTTTGTCTTCTACTACAATGCCTTTTATATCTTGATTTTGTTTGATAGCGATAAGGAGGGTTTCCAAAGCTAAAATAAATAAATAGGGAGAGAGAGGATCTCCCTGTCTAACCCCTCCTCCCATTGAAAAAAGAGGAGTTGCTACTCCATTATTCATAATGCAGCTCGACATATTAGTATAAAAAAGACGAACCCACTTATTAAATGATTCTCCAAAACTGAACTTTTCCAAGGTCTTGAAAAGAAAATTCCAACTTAAGGAATCAAATGCTTTCTCAAAGTCAATAGTTACCATGAGACCGGGGAGATTGTGTAGCTTTGTATAGTCCATAATATCACCTATAGTCCGTACTGTATCGAAGATATTCCTTTCTTTTAAATATGCACACTGATCCTCACTAATTAAATCCGAAAGGACTTTCTCGAGTCTTAATGTTATTGCTTTGGATGCAATCTTAACATCTACATTTAACAGAGAGATGGGTCTCCAATTCGTAACATATCTTTTGTCCTTGTTTTTCTTCTCAATAAGTCTAATGATACCTTGTTTTTGGGAGTTTGCCAATTCTCCTTTTTCAAAAGAGCTATTTAAGGAGTCGACTAAAAGATGTTGGCCAGAATGCTTGATAAAATTCCGCTGTCAAGCCATCATTACCTGGGGATTTTCCGTTTTTAAACGTTTGTAGAGCTTTAAAACACTCCGCCTTTGTAAGGACCCCTTCGCAAATTTGTTGGGCATCTTCCTTTAAAGTTGGCAAACGACAATGGTCAAGAAATGTATCGCTTGCATTGTCATGATTGGACGGGTCACGATTAGAGTACAATTCAGTGTAGAAGTCATGCAGTTCTAATAAAATTAATGTAGGGCTAGACATTAATTTACCGCCTTTGTCAAAGAGTTTGCGGACGCATGAGTTGCTCATCCTTCTGCTTTCTAAATTTAAGAAATATTTGTTATTTTTCTCACCGTGTTCATACCAATTGGCTCTAGAGCGAATAACATTGCCTTGGATGATATAATCGTACAATGAGTTGTTCTCAGATTTGATTGTTTCCAGCTGTATAGCATTATTTTCTGTCGGAAAAGTGTCAAAAATTTCTTGGCATTCTTTTAATTTATTCCCGATTTCCCAAAGACGGCTTCTCCTTTCTCTTGTCTTTATTTTGCTAAATTTCATTGTTACTTGTCTTATTTTAAATTTAATTAAATCTCACAGGAGACCCTTATCCGACACATCGCTAAACTCAACTAGCCACGAGGGAACGTTGTCTTTTATAAGGTTAATGTATTCGGGATCTTCTAACAGACTAGAATTAAATTTCCAATATGATGGGCCAGTTGGTTGCTTTTCAACACTGCTAATCTGGAGCACAATAGCGGCGTGATCTGTTTGGATGGCAGAAATTATACCTGTGTTGTCAAAATCATCTTGAAAATCATCGCTTATAAGCCAATAGTCTAGCCGACGTTGGATCAAAGGCTTATTTTGTTTCCACGTGTAGCGCTTTTTATCCGGGTTCCTGAGTCTCCATATATCTACCAGGTTGAAGTCTAACATTAACTCACGGATTTTGGTTACCACATCTCTTTTTTCTGATTTACTTCCATAACTGTCTAATTGAAGACTTATTGGCACATTAAAATCGCCTCCTATTATAATTTTGTAGTCCTGGTCATAATCACAATCAAGTAAAGTGGTCTTAAGATTTTCATAGAAGTCAATGGCCTCACTGGTTTTGTTTCGAGCATAAATATTGATTAACAAAACAGGAGAATCTTGAACTAACGCTTCAACGATGACAAATCTGCCGTGACTATCTTTCCTGACTGACTTCAACTCAAATAGACCTTTTCGGCTTGTACATTTTGTTTTCCCAAAACAGATCATGTGATAATAATCAGGAAGTTTTGTCTCTTGTTTTGTTCATTAAAATGAGGGCATGCAAGCATTAATATCAATTCTTGTACGTGCTGGTGAACGAATACAGTATTTTTTTCTATCGAAGTAAATTTATCGTCTAAGGCTGTCTGTTCCGTTTTCACAGAGACCACTTCTATCTCCAATGACGTTACCTTGCTTTGAAGTCCTTTAACTGCTACGTTCAGCTCTTCCATTTTAGCTTCCACGTTGGAAAGCTTCGATAGCACTAGGTCTATTTTGGGTCCGAGTACTTCCATGGCTCCGTCCTCGCCGACTTCGTCACCCGATATCTTTGCCGGAGAATTTGAGTCTTTCAGCCTTTTATCTTCTGGTGACGACTCCGAATCACTGCGATAGCTACTTTTCCTTTTTGGAGTAATAAATGATTTTTCCATGGGCGTTTAAACACGATAGAAAATTGTCCGGTTTACGGAGCTTCACAACACACGACTACATTCTGTGACGCTCTCCCCAATCTCTCTCTCTGAGAAGACATGTGGTTACCAGCAAAGTACTGAACCCAGAAAGATTGAAGAAAATAAAAGGGAATCGAGAAACATTGGCTTCTGGGCTGACATGTTGATCATTTTCAAGTTCCCTCACAACTTCCTTTCACCACAAGTGTAAGCATGCACTCTGGGCATCTGACAGCCTTGTAAACAAAAGTTACTGAAGTTAATCCCAATGGGTCCGGCGGGGTTAGTATCTGGATGGACCTAAAAAATATACCACTTTGTAACAGAAGCATAGGACCGAAAATTCTATTTTAACGCTGTCAAATGGGAACCAAGCAAGATACAGATTGTTAGCTTGCTTTATGCAAGACAAATATTGATGTAAAAGTAAATAAATATTGATACACAGTTTTTTTAATAGGAAGGGCAGAAGGAAGTTTTCAGGACGGTGGATCGAGAATAAAATATTTTGCCATCGGTAACAAAATATACGACATGAAAACAACATTAATTTTGAACCACGGTTAAAAAATTACCATCAGCGGAAAAAAATTTGGGAGATTTTTGTTAAGTTGAATTTTGTTATTGTACTTTTGGCTGCACTGAGTAAATCGCACATCGAATTCTGCGGGCGCCGTGATCAAGTTACCGCGGCATGTTTACTCGCGAAACAGTGAAGCATCTGTGTCAAATGATGCCAAGATACCGGGTTTTTGTTTTTGTTAGTTTTCTTTTTCTTTCAATTGGTATAAATTTTGACAAGAAATGTGCGAATTCAACACAAAGATCACAATCGTCCAACGGCTTGAGGTTGACCATTGTTTAAGCAAAGTCAAAATTTACTCTCCAAGACGAGGTTATTTATGACCAGGTAATTCCATCGTTTTGGGAATAGCAGCTACTTTATTATTCATCAGCGTCACAATTTTTTGCCGATTTTGGGGGCATTTTGTTGAAACTCAAGCACGCTTCCAACAGACCTGTTTATTTTCGTGACTTATGCGCTACCACAAAAATTCTCCCAGTATCACATTTCAACACATGTATGCAAATTTGTTAAGCTCGAAAATTACACAACATGATAAATTTACAAAAGCTGGAAATTTCACAGAAATCTTTTCCAGCGAAACATTTATTGAAACAAACAACATATTTGCTATAAGAGGCAAGGAACCCTTCCTATTTCAGTTGCAAACGAAACACACAATCACAAAGCATATGCAATTAAATAAATTTCTGACAGTTCACATCAAACCCTTTTCTTAACGGTAAATATGAAAGCACAAAAGAAACAACAAGCTTTCATTCAAATAATTTTTCACTGACACATTTCCAATTTTTTTTTACCTTTGCTGATTGAGTCATAAAATGAATGTAACTTGTCGGACAACTTAGATGCGACTTCAGTAAAGACAGTGATGCATTCAAGGCGTTCGATTCCTTCAATGTTTGTTAAATCCATAAAGGAATTGCTATTTGACTTCAGTGTTGTATATAATG
>NC_090885.1:32508908-32513908 GCF_036669925.1 Montipora capricornis
GAACCAAGAATTGCAAGATAACAGAATCGATGCAAAGATAGTGAACTATAAAGGCAAGGAAGTAGAAGTCGGGGAGATGAATTGTCCGTGGATCGAGAATAGAGAAAAGAAGGATGAAGAGAAGTTAGTAAAGTATGGCGCATTACCATGGTATTTACAAGAACGATACCCTGGATATACAGTCCACCAGTACAATATTATCATGGACGTGAGTACTGACGTGCTTGGAGGTTGGTCTAGGCCTATGGAAGAAGGACTACGGAAGTTGCTGGGAAAAAGGACAAAAGATGTGCTACGAAACATGCAGAAGTCAGTAGTGTCAAGTACATTGAATATTGCAAGGACGATTGAGATCATAACATGAACAGTAAAATTACAGCCTATTTATTATATTATTTTTTTAGAAGAAATTCTTGAAAGACTGGACATTATAAGAACATGATATAAGTATAAACACGTCCTAAAACACTTCGTCGTATTCTAAAACCGTCCAATTCTGGTAAAAATGATATGTTTTGCGGTCATTTTTTCCAATCTGTGCTGTTTTGGCACCACACCATAAATGTTGTTGATGAATCTCCACTTTTCTACCGAATGATTTATCCAGTTTGCAATATTTCGAAAGAAAAAAGAATATTTTTCCGGAGAATTTATCAACTTTGCAATATTTACCAAATTTTATCAGTTTTTTGACTAAACAGTCACGCAGAATAACAATAGAAATTTCCAACGTCTTTTCTCATAGGAGATCGGAGAAAATGGCGACGGAAAATTCCAACGTCATTTTTTTCAGAAGATGAGGCAAAATGACAGGGGAAATTTCCAACATCATTTTTGCAGAAGATCAAGCAAAATGACGGCAGAATTTTCCAACGTCATATTTCACAGAAGATGAGGCAAAATGACAACGGAAATTTCCAACGTTATTTTTTACAGAAGATCAAGCAAAAACAAGACAACCTGAAGTGAAGATCTTCAACTTTATTATCTAAGGACGAACTTAACTCCCACGGACTAAAAACGAGATATTTCACACACTCAGATTCTAAGCTTGAAGACAATTCACTATATAGACATGTAAAAGAAACCATGTGAACCTCGTTTATGGGCTGATCGTGGAACGTTTTCACCAAGATGACTAACATTTTTTCCTCCGGAAAGACGTTAAATAATAACTCACTCTTGTTTTAAATTTTATGTTCAGTATTATGACAAATAGAAAGCTACGGTTAGTCACTCCAGTCGTTGCAAACCAACAGAGAAATATGTCAATACTGAGGAAAAAAAGTTTTTTTATGACAAATAATTCTGCTCTCTGTCGTTAGCCACAAACTTGGCTCTTAATCGTCTGAGAACTATAGCACAAGTAAAACCGAGCGAACAAATATAAAGATCGGTAGTCCCATTAAAATCTGCAAATAGTTCTATTTGCTGCAAACGGCACACGCTAATAATGCTACATTCGTGCTTTGCACGACCAGTATCAAATCACCAGCTACTTTTGGCTGACAATTAGTGTTTTTTTTTTAATGAAACATTCTCTCTCTTACCTTCAACCGTTCGCCTTTCTTACGTATGAACATTGCTTTAAATGATATTCTTAAACCCCAAAGAAAATTTAAATATTAGGTTCTACACATTAGAAACTGTAGCAAAGTATATATTTTCAGCTGTTGTTATTTACATAATTTTATTCCTAATGTAAATTGTAAATAAGCGACCTGCATAAGTCATTCTAGTATTATATTGTAAATAATTTTCCAATACTTGTAAAGAGGTTTTTATAACTTTTAGAAGTGTAAGAATTTATAATCTCATAGGTTACGCTGTGCGCCCTATGAGACTTTATTCTCCTGGCATACTGAAATTCAATAAACTGCACCCATAATAAATTAGCAACCTGAGATAGAACTATCGGAAAAGTTTTAGAAAATTCATGGGTGCCAATTCAGAGCTGCATTAAATTTTTTTTGTTGCAAATTTAAAAATGGGGGTCACCGAGTTCACTTTTGAGATATAATCATATTAAGAGGAAATATAGGGTGTTTTTGGAGAGCTTTCATGTTGCCATGGTAACCTATTACGTCACAAGGGGTGGGCCCATTTTGTTAAGCATCAATTGGTGTTTCGTGTGGTACCATAACATCGCTGTTACGTGATACAGTGTTGTAGTGACAACCCTTCTATTAAAAGTAGTCTCAAGGTTATTTAGCCAAGCGCAAATGCTCTACAAATTGGGGAGACTACAAATCCACTGAAATCAGAACAAAGCAAATCAAATGCTGTTTTTTGAGGAGAAGGAAAAACCGGAGTACCCGGTAAAAACCCCTCGAAGCAGAGTATAGAACCAACGAACTCAACCCACATATGGGGTCGAATCCGGGAATCAGTCCCGGGCCACATGTTGCCGCGAATACGTGTGATTAAGGTAAGCAGGTACATTCGCTCAATTAACTTTATTTCTACTGTAATAGGCCTTATACATGACGACTCATGGTCAATAACTCAACACCAAACCTCGTTTGCACAAAACTATTTACATCATCTGGACAGGCAATACTGTTCGCACTTGAGCTTTGTTTACAAGTTTGTTTTCTTCCATAATAATAAAGAGAAAAAGTTGAAACTCTCGTGCTGCCTTTTTTCTTCTCGTTTGTTTCTTGTAGACGGAAATGATCGCAGGGCAAATTATATTGACGGAGACGGGGGTAATTGCGTGATAACCCGGTCTTGTAATTTTACACCACGTGACGTAAAGTGGAAAATGAAATCGCGTGAAAATTAATGGGTGGGTAATATGGTACGTAAGTGGACTACCGGATCCAGTTTTAAAACTCAGTCAGATTGAGCAACAAGCAAGTGAACCTTTACAATAATAAACCACTCACCAATATCACCAGTATAAAAATAATGAGACTTGCAGACTACTCCCACTCCATAACGGCCTCTGCTGTTAACCATATCACTATACTGACATTGCTGTAGGGTCTTTTCTGTACCAACGCATTGTACCTCAGACATCACAACCGGTCCTGAACCCACTCCAAAAGGTGAGTAGTTCAAAGCAGTAATGACTCCTGGGAATCCTAACTGTCGGCAAACAACTGCAGCTTCCTTTTTTCGCCAAAGGGGCAATAGCAACCACCCCCGCCAATAGGTGCGACTGGATACTCTTCCAAAGATTCCGTTAGAAAACACTTCAACCCGACCAGCGTGAGAGGAGGTATGACCAGTTAGACGGATATGCGTATCTGAAAAATAGAGGCATACAGTGAACTCTCATTGCGAAGGCATTTACACCTGAAACGACTCGTACTCCCCGAAGAGAAAACCTAAACTGACATATCACATCCTCGCAAACCATGTGACCTAAAACCGAATGTGGACTAGATGCTACTCACTTAACGTTTTAAAAGAGAGCTTCTCTTTTTAATAAATCTACTTCTTAATACTAAAGCATGCTGCAACTTTTTAACCTAGTCTTACAAAAAGAGCGGCCGCTGTTTGACGCTCTGTGGTCTGGATACAACGAGTTGTGCCTGTTCCTCGGTGGCAGTGGCTTTCCCGGCTGGTATACTTGCTCCTTGGTTGCTCCCATTTGTGTGGTCTATTGCAGGTGTAGTCCCACTACTTGACACGTATCCCTATTCACATGATTCATATGATGTAAAATGTTGGTTTATCTACTGTTAAACACGACTGTTAAATTGTTCCCTTTAAAGGTGGTGTTCCTAATATCAACCTTCACCCCTTCTGTTGATGGCCGTGCTACGGTCACAATTGTTCCATATTAGTTGGTCGGCAAGTATGGTCCTTACTTGTCTTTGCATTAGAACTTCGTAGAGTGCTAACTGCGGCAGGGTCAGGATTTGATGTTGAAAGGTAGTGTTTCAGTTAGTCCTAAATGGAGGTATTGCTCTCTTCGCCTTGTAAAAAGGAAAGATACCCGTTCTTGTTGGGTTGTCTCATAATACTTTCAGCTTTTCCGTTAGCAGGTGCATGCACGCTCTGATGTGAAATAGTGGTGTTGGAGTCCCTCTGTCTTCGCAAAAGGTGGTCTCTCGACATTGCCTAAGCGGCTTTGATTACCACGCGCAGCGAACATGGTCTTCAGCTTGCCTCTTGTCGGTTGCAAAGCAATTCACTCCATCCTTGCAACTTCAGGATATCTGGTCTTCTTACTTATGGCTACCAGGCCGGTTGTAGTGGCCATTAGGCTGATTTAGCAACAGAACGGGATCGTCAGTGGCGACGGCGCGCGCAGATAAAACACCAATGAGAATTCAGAATAGAGTAGACTCCACTATTTTCTTCTCTATTCTAAATTCTCATTAGTAGTTTTGCTGCGCGCGACATCGCCACTGACGTTCCCGTTCTGTTGCTAAATCAGCTTATTATGATCAGGTAACCCTAACCCTAATCTCGATAATCAGGATCCAAATGAATACATCAAATACCGTATTGGTCAAGCAACAGGCCAGTTTCATTCTAAACGCGAAATGTAAAAAGACCACAAGAACCTGAGAAAAGCGGTTCGAATGGACTTTTTGGAAAGTTTCGTACGCAGTACGCTTAATTTTGGCGTGGGAGATGAATGTCCGACTGAAGAACAAATAAGTCTTTTGTCGAGTTTATGGTATAGGAGTATACACCAGATGACCGCAGGTGGATATTCTAGGAAGCCAGGAGACGACGGCGAGGATTCTATGGCTTACAAGTACTGAAATGCTGAACTTGATGAATTTTTCGACACCCCTCCAATCAAGGAGTTTATCTACGTCAGATTCCTGAAGTACACTGCGCGCATTGTTCGACGCGAAAACACTCATCCGACTAAGCGCGCGCTATTCATTCAACCTGACCCCCCGAACGCGGATACTGTATGGCGCAAGGTTCAGTTTATACTCCGAAAATACGAGATTCATTTAGAACAGGAAGATTTGATTGCCAAAATGAGCGTCAAGTTGACATTTCTAGAGATCTTGCGTAAAGCCTTCGCG
>NC_090885.1:32516408-32518908 GCF_036669925.1 Montipora capricornis
GCTCTTTGATGTGCTGGAGAAAATACACGTACGTGCCGCTAAAACCATCTACAACCTGGACTGATATACACCTAGCAACCAGGTCCTAGCCCGATGAAACTGGTTTACTATTAATTGTTTGTACGAATATGGATTGCTTTCAATGGAACACGACTGTTTCTATGATTTTTCACTTACTCCTATTAAGCAGCTATTTAAGAAATATGATTGTAACTATAACCTGCGAAGGAAATTGACCTTTTTGTTACCGAAGCCACTGGCTACAAAGCCATATCTCTATGGAATTCTCTTGAAAATCATTCACGTTCTATCGCAAGCAGAAGCTTGTTTAAAAACACGCCCAAACGTAGAATTTCATATAAATAGCTTCGTATATATATTTATATAATATTTTTTAAAATTTTATTTGTAGATAGTACTTTTTAACTTCTTAAATACACGACCACATCAGCTCCGCTGTAATTTTTATCGTGTTTAAATAAATGTTGTTGTTGTTGTAACGATTTCAAGCCAGAGAGTAACAGCGGAGCTCTGCTGTTAAGAAAATATGGTAACCCATCGATGCGAGAAATTTTGGTTTTATAGCCATGACGTCATGACCGTCCATACATACGTCCGTACGTCCACCCGTCCATGTATGCTAATGTAACCAGTACCATGCTAGTTTACAGCATACATCTTCATATTGGACATCCTTGTTTTGATCAATTGACACCTGTCAAGCTTGGAGCTCACCGAGGTCAGCTGTTTATTTTTTTTAAGTTGACCGCTGACCAGGTACTAGTTTTCGATTGGATTGCAGGCTCAACCTAGGGTAACTCACCTAAGCATAAGCGAGCCTTCATTTTTAGCGCGCTTTCTGTGGCTCGACGCGGCTAAACGGCCATATTAGGTCAAATATAGTTCTTACACAGTCAACGCCTTTTGTGTTCAGGTGGAAAACGGTTTCGAAAATGTTTTTTTTTTCTGCCTTTCTTTCTCGCTGGTTTCAATCCAGTTTGACATATCATGATAGCTGAGGTCCACACTGGCGGCTCCGCATTTATTCAAGTCAAGCATCGGAGGGATATAAGCTTAAAGCTGAGTGTTTATATTTAATTTGCTCAGAGCTGCTTTTTTCTCTGTATTGCAATTTATGGCATATCTTTAGAAGCTCTGATAAGGTTACATGATGCCTGGAGGATGTATGACTAGAACAGAAACGAAAGGAGAGCGAAAGACAAAACAGAATACCGGTAAAGTGGTTTAATCGGTTTTTCCTTTGTTCAGGAATGAAACTCGAATTTTTATTGACAACTGGAATTAAATAACAATTATCTGTAATATTTTGGACAAAAAGATAAAGTTGAATTGACAAATTATGTTTGTTTGTTTTGCTTTAAAATACGAGCGATCAAGTGCTTTTTTTAATCCGTATGCCCAACTGGTTTTCGATGTGCCTCGACAGCAACAAGAAAATTTTACCCTTATATTATAAAAACGTAATTGCAATGAGTTCTCGTAAAATTAGGGGGACATTTCACTAGCTTGTGTTCTCAGAAGTTTGTTTAATTAAAGCACCTAAACGTTATTTGAGTGTTGGAGCGGATCTTGTTGGAAGTTCGTCCTTTCGTGGTTGCATTGCCGTATTTTGCCGATTCTTGTTCCAAACCAAGCTGGCATGTTTCAATGAAATAAATCAAAATGCGAATGATCTCGTTTTCAGAGATAAAGTGGAATAAAGTACATCAGTAAAACTATTTTTTTGACCTTAAACTGACAAAGTTTTTTATGCTTTCTAATTTTAGCGCGATTCGTATTCGCTTGGTAATGACAGTTAACTCTGAAATGGCTTTTTTCCTTTTCCATTCACTCACTGAGGGTGTGCTTGTTTTCTTTTAAAACTCGTACGGTTCAACAAAAATCCATTGCCAAACTGGTGAATTCCAAAGTAAATTTCACTCGAAAAACCGATATCGCACTCATTGCTTTGTGATTCATGCAATATCGGTTTTTTGCGTAAAATTACCATGGAATTCACCAGTTAGACGATGTACCTTTCTACAGAAGAAAGCAAAGAAAATGATTTAATTATTAAAGCAGCAACCGGAAACATCAAGACGCGGACAATTCGAAACTTTTTATTTTCACTAACCCTTCAGGAAGAAAGATTTAATAACCAGGGAGCTCCGCTTTTAGGCTTGGCTAAATCTATATATTTACACTGTACTGTACTGTACTGTATCTATCTATATACCGTTTATTTGCATCACAATAATTGATGATTCTTGCCAATTGGAAAAAGGCCAGCGGTCGATATTTAAATAAATAGATAAATAAATAAATAAATAAATAAATAAAAGTAATAAATGATATAATGAATTAAATTAAAGGCAGTTTGTGAATGCCGTCAGAGAAGAGCCATTTACTGTCTCATTTGGCAAAGCCTTTCACTCGATTATTGTTCTTGGAAAGTAGGAGAATTTATAATAATCAGTAAAAGCGGTAGGACCTCATAAGC
>NC_090885.1:32528908-32531408 GCF_036669925.1 Montipora capricornis
CATATACTAGTTATTTTGATATATTATCAGAACTCAGAAATAGTTTAAGAAGCGGTGTATTTAAGGAATCAATCTTTTTACACAAATTTTCTATCATAGATAATATTATAATCGAAAATTGTCCAACTATTTCAGAAAAAATAATGAAAAAATATGATACAAAATTCATAGTTCAATCAACAAACAAGGCTTATTCCAATAGTTATCATAATCATGCAAAGTCTTTTTTGATTTAGTAATAGGAACATTAAAATTAAAATTCCATTTTTCAAAAAGCTTGTGTATTACAAATTTGATTGATATTAGCCTTTTTCTATCTTTGTTAACTTGAGGTAAAACCATGTTTATTAGATCAAATGTCTTGCAAACAGAGTTTATTATGGCTCTTGATTTTGGTAATGTGTATTTGAGTTCTTTATCTGATAATACATCTTGAATATGATATTTTCTGATATTTTCTATTTTAGGGGGAGTCAGGATGGCTTAGTGGTTATCAACAGTGCCTTCCACCTCTGCGACCCGGGTTCAACTCTCGGCCCCGAGATCGTATGTGGACTGAGTTTCAGTCAATCTCAACCTGACTCCAAGGGTTTTTCTCCGGGTACTCCGGTTTTCCTCCCTCAGCAAAATCGACTCATAGCCTATTCCACCAGGCTGTGCTGCTGTGCTCCGAGGTCATCCATGGGTCGTGTTCAGGGCCGAGCACCTAGCCGGCAGCACAGCTCCTTCGGTCCAATCTCATTGAGCCACGCCCTTAGCAATTCAGTCTCCGACTGCGAGTAAGGGTGTTAAGCAGGTCGCGTATTATTATTATTATTATTATTATTATTATTATTATTATTAAACTGATTTTTTTCTTATTTGTTATACATATTTTCATAAAAATCTATGTAATTATTTTTATAAAATTCGTACTATATTTTACCTCAAATAATACAAATCATTTGATAACTCATTTCAGATATTTCTTTTCCACAACAATGTGTTTTTTGATTATATTTATTGTTTATTTCTTGTATTTTTACACCACAAAAAGGACATATTACATACATACATAATATATTTTTGTTATATAATTTTTCACAAATCATTATATAATATACACAGAAAAACATTTTTTTAAATATTATGGTTTAAAGTTTACTTATAAAGTTTACTTATAAAGTTTACTCACAAAGTTAACTTACAAAGTTTACTCAAAGTTTACTCACAAAGTTTGCTCACAAAGTCTACTTACAAAGTTTACTCATAAAGATTACTCACAAAGTTTACTTATAAAGTTTACTTGTAAAGTTTAATTTAAAAGTTTACTTTAAAAGTTTACTCATAAAGTTTATTGAAACTAAAAAATCATTGTTTTGATAAGGGAAATGAAAAAAATCATTGGATGGGATTAGAAAAAGGATATAGAACTGGTTGTTTTGCTGAAAGGATAAATTTGAATAAAAGGAAGCGAATGTGAATTATCAGCAGGATTTGAAAAAACATATAGAATAAATATTTTGCAAAAAATATTATGCATAACACCGCAACCAATAAAAACACAAATTAATAAAAAATCAACCCATCAGAACAAAATGTTAAACGAAAATCAATCTTCACAACAAATCAAAACACTTCTTTTAAAAACATTAAAACCAACTTTAGAACTAATTGCAAATATTTTTTTGGAATTTTATGTTTAACCACGTTGTTGAAAACAGCAAAAAAAAATAAAATTATTACTATAAATTTTGTTTTTTAAGCTGTTTTCAATATTTATCATTTCAAAAAACATTGTGATTTAATTAATATGGATGCTATCTAAACAAGCCCAGCTTGTTTCGTTAGCACACATATTAATTAAACTAGTTGTGCCTCGCGGCAAGTGCCAACGAGGCAAAATTGTTTTATGTCTCTGGAATGTGTGAAAGTTTGACACAGAGGTGAAATTATTTTACTATAAATGAAAGTGGGAAAGGAAGAGTGTGAAGTAAGTCTGATAAGAGTCTTGGTCTTGAAGGCATAATTTTCATCATGTTTTAAAATGTGGAATGTTGAGGGATTATTACTTGAGTTCGAAGCAATATCTTGTGATGTTGAAGTGTTACGTTAGGTTTACTGGTTGTTTGAGTATTGTTTGAATAAATGTGCACATGAATTTTCGTTTCATTTTTTTGATTCAATCAAAAAAAGATCAATACAACAAACGTATGAGGGTTTTTGACTGAACCCTTGGATATTACATTACACTTTATTTACACACTTTGAGAGTGTTTTGTCTGAGTCCAAATATTAACGTAAAAACATTATACTCTTTGTCCAGAGAACGGTGGATTGCTTTTGTAGTGGTATACACTGTCTCTGGTTGAGAATTTACTGTAAAACAAGAAAACGAAGGTTTGATTATCGAGCAACTGCTGCCATAAAGAATAAGTGACAGAAAAAGCACGCTGCAGTGAACATAAATCATGACAAAATGGTATGCTGAAAGCTAACTATCAGTATAAACACAAGCTCA
>NC_090885.1:32541408-32558908 GCF_036669925.1 Montipora capricornis
AGTCAAGAGGAATTATTGTGATCTTTACTTTATTTTGCGGAATCTCATCTTTAAGTGCTAGGCGCCAAACTGCATTTTGGCTTCAACGAATCAAATTTCATTTCGATGGTATGAGCCTAGTCCAGAAGCTAAAAGGTGACCAGAAAATATTTTCAGAAGAAGCAGATACTCTTCTTTGTATGGCACTTAGTGAATATTCTAAAATCTAGAGTATACATTTCAGTTTGTGTTAATTTGTTATACCTTTGAAAGGTATGTCTATTGTAAGTAGTGTATAGTTGTAAACCATCATGTGTATACTCTTTTTTTCTTTACCATTTTTAAAAGTGTGTACATTCCAAGTACATTCCAAGTAATGTAAGATTGCAAATTGGTTATGGTTTTGTAAGTAATATAGATTGTTCGTAGAGTAAAAAAAGTAATAAAGTAATAGAATACAAAAAAACCTGTATAGGTTTCAATCAAGAACAACGGCTGAAAAAACAGAGCAACTGTAGCTGGGACACAGGTTCACAGCATTTCTCCAGGTCACAAGATCCAACAGTGGGAAAAGTGCCTTGGAGAGGGAAGCAAGAAGAGGACCCTGACAATTTTCTTGTCGACTGAGTGGAAGCAGGACAAGGACAAAGAAAAGCTAGGTGGCGAAGTCTTGTACGTAACATGTAAGGAGCACTGCCACAAGATATCTGCAGAGGAAATACCATTTGTAGATGAGCTGAAATCAACACAAGAGGAAGAGCTTTGCAACGTTTTGAAAAGCACTTCCAGGATTACAGGACTCCAGGGTGGCTTAGTGGTTATCTATCGAGCCTCCCACCACTGCTGGCCGGGGTTCAGCTCTGGCCCCGGCTTGCATGTGAGCTGAGTTTCAGTCAATCTCAACCTGACTCGAGGGTTTTTCTCTGGGTACTCCGGTTTTCCTCCCTCATCAAAATCGACTCACAGCTAATTAGCATCTAGCTGTGGTGCTGTGCTCCGACATCAACATGGACTGTATAGCGGTCCGCCCTTCATAATTCAGTCCTCAAGACTGCAAGTAAAGGGTGATTAGCACTGCCAATTATTACATACTTTTTGCCGCCGTAACACAGTCAGCGCATTTCTTGGTCGCGGAAAAGTTAATCAATTGCGGCAAACAAAACGTGACAGGTCACTAGCTCAAAGAACCCTCCAAGAACTTGGAGAGGATGGAACATTTCTAATGATTTGTTCAAGAAGCTACATAAATTTACGAGCCACATGTACAGCTCCACTCCAGCTACAGAAGATGTGAATACACTGCGGATGTATGCTTTTCCGCGCTACGAAAGGTGAAATCGAGTCAAACTAGCTGCCTCCATGTGCAGATAGTCGTAAAAACATTGTTAACGCGCAAACGTTCAAGCAAGGTTTGGAAACTGAGTCTGATTGGTTGCCCTAAAGTCCCGTCTCCTGCTGACTGATTAGGTTGGTGCCTGGAAACAGGTTGGGTCAGAGCATCTTGCAACAGATTCGATGGAAGGAGATCCTGTTCCTTTTCAAAGGCTACATTACAACTGCTGTCTTGCAGATATAACCGATCCTGTAAGCTGTCTGACTGTTTTTGTATGAAGTATAGTTTGAAACAAATGTTTTGAAATGCACTATGTCTAGACCGAAAGAGTGTCAGAATCGCCACGTCGAAGAAACTAACTCGCAGCAGTTCATTACAGGTAATAGGCTAGTTTTGATTTGTACAATGACAAAAGATAAAAGGCCAGGTTCAGGGGAATGATTCGCATTCTCCTTTGTTTTGTATAAGAAAATGCACATACTTTGCTCAAGCTAGACTCTTTCTTTTGTTCTTTAAAATTCAAAACTGGCCTATTGGCTGATTGTGGGAGGCGCGGTGGCCTCATGGTTAGTGCGCTCGACTCCGGATCGAGTGGTCCGGGTTCGGGGCCTGGCAGGGGACATTGTGTTGTGTTCTTGGGCAAGACACTTTACTCTCACGGTTCCTCTCTCCACCCAGGTGTATAAATGGGTACCGGCGTAATGCTGGGGGTAACCCTGCGATGGACTAGCATCCCATCCAGGGGGGAGTACAAATACTCCTAGTCGCTTCATGCTACAGAAACCGGAGATAAGCGCCGGCCTGATAAGCCTTCTGGCTCGTAAGCGGAGACTTTACCTATTGGCTGATTAATAAAGGTTTGTACCGCAAATGTTACAAATGTCCATAAACATTACAAAATAACAAGTAGTTATACTGATCTACTTACATTGGCTGAAGTTTCAATTTTCCTTGAAATGCCTAGCTAGGTAATACTAAGTCGTGAATAATCAGGAGGCGGATCCCCGGCGAACTGCAACAGTTTTACTGTCCAGATACTTTCGCAAAAGGGATGGCCTTCTTATATAACTCAACAAATGCCACGGGGGGTCTAGCTGTTTATGTTTTGTTCTGAATTTGATACAAAAAGATGTAGAAACAATTGTTTTACTCTAAAAAAGGGTATCTGAAACACCTAAATCGCTGCAAATGATGCAAAATTTAAGATTGCACTGCACAGAAATAGATTACTTTCGCCAAATATCTGACATGCAATACTCCATAAAAATATGTCTTAACGTGTAAACTTGACAATGTGTTGGTAGGAAAGTTATAATTAAGAGTATATTTGAAACATTATGAAGTTTCTATACACCGTGAATTTAATTGAAGAGGCATCTATTAAGGAAGCAATGCTTGGAGCGTTCACTTTTAGCTGTAGGTAATATAAAGTCATGCTTGCGCTCACGGAGCACACGTCTCCTCTTTCGAGATAACAAATCATGAAGTATATGATTGATTACGTTCTTAAAGAGCTTAGAGTCCCTATCTTTAATTAAGTCAATTATAGTTGTTTTCTTTAACTCCCTCCAAGTGGAACTCGTACCACACTCGTGTACATCCCATTGCTTAGGACATACCTGTTCCCCGTTAACAGTTAAATGTGCACCACATCCTGTAGCACTAGCGTTAGAATAAACAACATATTTAGACGGTCTGAACGGAGAATCTATAATACTTTTCAGATTCAGTCTATCTAAATTGGTTTCCCAAAAGTCAATTTCTCTTACACAATACTGATCCAAAGTAAACTTCGAATCCCAATCCTGCGCTGCTGCGACAGATATTGAGCAATATCTGGTCATAATTCTGGAGATGTTCCCAAACACTGCCCCGGCGGAAATAATCTTCCCCCACAAGGGAAGCTAATTCCCTGGCAGATACGTTATATACGTTAAAATGTTTTTGAGCATACTTCGAACACAGCCCGCAATACTAGACAACCGTCTATCCGAAATTCGAATAGTTCCGTGACTAGAGTCCCAAACTATACCTAACCACTGAATGACCTGACAAGCAGTCCAATGGGACTTCTTGTCGTTGGTAATAAAACCGGCTTTATATAAATCAGATCTAACACAGACGGCTAACGCTGCACAGGAGAATTGATCAGCCTCAATTAACCAACCGTCGTCCAGGAATATAGCAACACTGATCCCGTGGATCCTCCAATATTTTTCGAGTGGCTTAAGGCACTTAGTAAAGATAAAGGGGGCTGAAGCTAATCCAAAAGGCAAAACAGTAAATGCGAAATACCTGAACTTAGTATCACCTGAAAACTTCCACGCGAAACCTAAGAAAGTCTGATGATCTGCACAAATATCGATATGATGATAGCCACTCTTTAAATCAAACGAAATCATGAAACCTCCTTTTTGGAAATAAGACAAGGCTACCTTCCAGTCTTCGTACTGGACTCTTTGTTTGATAAGATGTTTATTAACGTACCTTAAAATCTAATATTAACCTCTTCTTCCCATTTGGTTGAACGGACACAGATAGAGGGTTAATCACATAAGGGGGAGCTTGGACTTCTACCACCCGATACGTATATAAAAGTTCTAAAATTGTTTCCTCGACAAATTTTGGATAATGCCAAGAAGACATATTGTTATTGAGAACGTCCCCGGAGGGAATTGTCTCGAAGGGAAGACGATAGCCGTCTTGAATGAACGATAAAGTAAACTCAGGCGCGCCTATATCATGCCAGAAAGATATATTTCTCCTCAAACTGCCTTTGACCTGCAATGCGGCCGACCCAGTCAAGCTTTCATGTTCGTAATCATTTATTACCTCGATAAGTTCGTCTAAAGGAGCGTCATTAACACTAAAATTTGGATGCCCCATCATTGAATCCTCCTGATCCGGGCTTAGTAGGTGTGGCGCTGCTCGAATAAAGGAAACCGCTTCTGTTGGACTGTGCGACAAAAGGGTTTCCGACTCTGCAGTCCTTGGCCCAGTGCCCGGCGCGATTGCATCTGTAACAACGGTTGACGCCTGCAACATATTCTGAACGGCCTGGGAAAAGGAAATTAGAACATGATGAAAAAATTAAAAAACTGGCAAGGGCGGGCGGGTGGGGCTGCAAACTTCAATGTGAGCATGGAAAGCGAGAGTGAGAGGACTAACTCACACTGCACAGACTTTAAATACTGAAACCCCACCAATCAGAAATACCCAAGGGACACGCCCAAGCGGCGTGTCCTGTTAATGAACTGTAAAAACCGCATACCAGCAGAAAATATATTTACGTTCTAATTCGTTGCGCTTAAATGAACGTAAATTATTTTCACCTTAAATTCTTTAGAAATACAAGACCAAAGGAATGATGGTTGGATGCTCAGGCAATCCAATCAACGCGAGATATCACAAAGAAATGAAAGGTCTTACCGCGAAAAAGCTGAACATCGCTAGTAGATTTAAACTTTTTAGAAGTATTGCCCAAACTAGCCTTGCATTCCTTTCTTTTCTTTTCAGCCAATAATTTAGCCTTCCGAATTTTCTTCTCATCTTCAGAATTGGAACCAAGCTCATCCGACTCGTATTCCTGCACTACCAGCCACCCGTCTTTGCTTCTGTCTGCAAGCTTTATTAATTTCTGCCGCTTCTTTATGAACTGTCTCCCTTCTGCCACGAGCTTGCGGACCTCTTGCGGCTGGTTCAGGTTGATCTCTATCTGACCAAAGATGTTATCCAATTGGGCATTCAACTCGAACTGTTTCCTATTGCCCTCGAATTTAAACTCGGCGGTTTTTTTAACGACTTTCGACTTTCTCTCGAACTGCTTGCTTTTTTCCTCGAGTTGGGATGCTAGGTAGGTTTTGAATAGAGAGAACACTTGATCAACCAAAGGTGGATTTGATTGATCCTGCTGTGATGACGAGTTCTCCGCAACTTCGGGCGCCGGAGAGGTTAAAACTTCCGCATCCAATTGAGCCGACTTACTATCCATTCTTCAGGCTACAAACTTCAATGTGAGCATGGAAAGCGAGAGTGAGAGGACTAACTCACACTTGCACAGACTGAAACCCCACCAATCAGAAATACCCAAGGGACACGCCCAAGCGGCGTGTCCTGCTAATAAACTGTAAAAACCGCATACCAGCAGAAAATATATTTTCTCACAGCTGTCAGATTAGAATCTCATCATGGTACACTGGATCAGGTGGATGGTTAACTACTCCAAAATGGAATTCAGAGTTTGTTGTTTTGATTAAGCACCAGAGACATTAAGGTCGTTGCTATTGTTGATGTTGAAGTTGATAAGACGGATTTTCCAGTTGTTTCTGCGTAGGATAGCAACTCCACCTCCCATTCGATCATCTTTACGATCCTTTCTTACTACAACATATCCGTCAGGACATACTAGACTAGAAGAAACTTTGCTGATCAGCCATGCTTCCGTGATGAGGCATTATAAATGTCAATATTTTTGTTATGAAGCTCAGCATGTAAAGTAGGAGTAGTGGCGGTTTTAACAATCGATCGAGCATTAACAATGACCATAATTTTATGTGTAGTTTTAGTCGGTTCAGGACCAGGCTTTGAGCAGTTAATTGTAATCAAATTCCTATGAAGCATATTGTCGATTCCTCTGGGAGATCTTGAAGGTCTTGAATTTGCATAATGGCGACAGTTCGATGCCAGGGAATCGATTTTCCTTGAAGAGTTTATCAAGCGTTGTCAGACAGAATGACCAACCCTGTTGCCTCTTGTATTCTATAGTAAGCCCAAGTCTTTAATCCAATGAATACTTGTGTTGGTGGGCGATTTCACATCAGCAGGTTGTTACGGCATTCTCGGTCCAAGTTCAACAGCACTGCTTGAGAAAGCATGTTAGAACTTCACGCGAAGATAAAGTTTAATACTAAGATAGAGACTCCAAAACTAGTTATGATCTTTTGCTAAGGCTATTTGGAAATATATACAATCGAAAAAAAGCGATTGAAAAGTTTATAAAATATCAAAATTTAAAAATTACGAGGAGAACCCAACAAACGCTGCCATCCCTTGAGCTTACACTTACACACATGCTCTTTATTCATTTCCCTTGCAACAAAACAGCACCAAACATGCACCCGAAGGTATTTTGTGAATTTAAATTGAGTACTTTATTGAGAGGATGTTCTGTAAAAAGATGAAGTCAATTCAATATACTCGACCGTCAGGCTGTCAACAAAAGGCTGAGCAAAAGGCTAAATCTGTCAAATTGCGAGGGCTATCACAATTTTTTTTATAAACTAGAGACATCGGAGAGTCTAAAATGGTACCAAAAGGCCATTTTTAGAGATTGTTTCATGGACTATACCGATAGTATGTTAATAACAATAGATAGTTGTTTTAACCTGGGGAGGGATTTTTGTTTGTTTGTTGGAAACATTAGTGCTTGATATAAATGAGTTTGAGGTCATGCAAGGTTGGGGTAAATAGCTTCCTTTTTTGTGTAACAGATGAGAAAGATGCCGGGAGCACCGGCTATGTGGTTGCAAATGCGTAAATACAAAATGTAAATACTGCTGTATACAAGCATGCAGAGCTGTAGTGCTATTGATCATGTTTATGAATTTAATAGGAAAACGAGTCGGTCGGCGTATTTTACTCTTTTCCTATATTTTTTAACACATTTCTGTTTTCAAAGACTTCAGCGTAAGACTGGCCGGATCACCAATCAGTAATGCTGGACGAGTGGAGGTATTCTACGCTGGAATCTGGGGCACAATTTTTGGCTACCGTTGGAGTCTGATAAATGCTCATGTTGTCTGCCGTCAGCTTGGATATCCAGGGGCAATTTCTTCCGGACAAAGAGGCCAGTTTGATTTCGGCAACACCTTAGTTTGGTTTCAATACGTGAGATGTTTAGGAAATGAAACCAGTTTCCAGGAATGTCCAAAATCCGTCGCTGGTTATCTTCGAGACAATTATTTGGCAACAGCATTATGCAAATTACCATACCAGCAAGGTTAATTATATTGTTGTTTATTTTCAGCCTTTTTTCTTCTCTCGTAGCAAGAAGTGATGTTTTTGTACCGTATCTAGACAAAAGGGACAACGAACTATCAGAAAAGGCTCTATCTACCAATGAATAGACCAATTTCGATATATTTAAATCCAGTCCAAAACAAAAGGATCATCTCGAGGCTCTGGGGAATAAACTCATACAAATCCTTCTTTTTATTCCCCAGAGCCTCGAGATGATGTATTTTGTTTAAGAACGCATTTAATATATCGAAATTGGTCTATTAGCATCTATAGTTTGAGAATATTCAGCTTCAGTGCGTTGAATTTCGTTGAAGTCGATCCATGATCTTAGGAATCCGTTATGCTTATACACAGGAGTTTTCATTTGCCATGCTAAACAATTTTAGAAAATCCTTATTTTTTTTAAATTCGTATGTGCGGCTCTGCTTCTTTATACTTTGACCACAAAGTTAAGTCAGTTTTCACGTCAAGTTTTCGATGGTGCCCAAAATCGGTCCCTGGGATTTAGAGGGAATCAATATGCAAGAACATTGTGTTTATTACTATACCATCCACTTTTTCGAAATGTGCTTGTGAATTTTCCCCTTGTAGATGATTCACAATCTGAAGCAATTTGAAAATTACATTTCACGTTTAGAGACTACTCTAAACTGGTAAGTGACAAACGTTTTTTTTGACCAATCAGGTACCTCTCAAAATTGCTCTAACCTGAAGTGCACAAGCAATGGAAAATGCATAAACACTCCAGCTGGTGCTGTTTGCAACTGCACTGACGGTTTTTCAGGTCTCCAGTGCGAAATACGTGAGTTGAAAAACGCGATGCTCATTGCTGTGTAGAGGGACGTATCCTCCAGAAAATACATAAAGGAAGGCAGAAAGGGGAGGCCAAAAAAATCTCTCCCTCTTCCCCCCCCCCCCCCTCCCCCACACCCCACTTCACCCAAAATGAACATTTGATCTGTTGAAATAGTGCCTACACCATTCTCGGAATACAGTGATGTGGCCAAAATCTAAGGCTTGGGAAGACGACCTTTGAGAGTTACAGAAACCTCTAATAATATAGGACAAAAAGCCTCCCTGTGGACTCCTTGGCTCATCCCTAAATCCTCCCCCGGTGTCTAGGAGAAAATGACATTAACAGACGAGGAAAGACTACGTGGTTTAGATCTTGGGGCTATGTAAATTGCGTTTCCCGAACCCTTCATGTAGGTATAAGGTAGGGTCGATCACAGGAAATTCAAAATGAAGTTTCCTTTAAATCTCCATGTCGGCCTTTCCGGATGATTTCACGCCTACGGAGGGGCTGCCTTACAACTTTGGGAAATTCCCAAGAATTCCCTGCCAGTTCTCATTCTGCGTCTCTAGTTCTCTTCGGTCGTGAATATCCAAGAGTTTAATTTAGGTCAAGACAAATGCCGGCTAGGTTAAATTAATTATTTTTCCCTGTGTGACGTCAGGAAAGGGGAGCTGTCTCTATAGACGCGCTCAAACCAGGAGAAATAACTCACAATGTCAAACTTCACATCCGTCTGGTTAATTATCTTTCTGAAAGAAAGGGAAGGGTGCAATGTGTAATTTTGGCACAGCATTACGGCATGACAATGCCAAAATAATGAGCAATTGCGGTATAAGAAAAAGGTTTCCAATCAGATCCTTTAAATTCTTAATTCATGTACTTCCATTTCAGCGTCGTTTAATCCATGCCAATTTTCTTGTCAAAATGGTGGCCAGTGTTTCAGAAATGAATCCTCGTTCCTCTGTGCTTGCCCAAGAGGACTAACTGGAAAGCTCTGTGAAGAAAAAATCGTAAATGGTGAGGCTCTTTTAACTTTAACTTGTTTGTTTGATATCACGGCTTGATCAAGCTTCCAGTGTATCATCAAAGACTGGCTCGGCTTTAGAGTACTCATCAGTTTAATCGCACGTGACTAATTACTGGATTGTGAAACTGACTTCGTTTATATTGATATTTACTTAATTTTACATGATCAATTTTGATCATTAACAAGAAATGTATATGATGACACTGACATGATCCAGTTCGCGCAAGAGTTTAGAATTGCTGACGGTGTTTTGGCATAATAAACCAACTTTAGTGTTTCGCTTAACTCGTGGAGTGAAAGCAAGAGAAATCTACTTGCGCGAATTATGGTATAGCGAGAGGTGGGTCCTCTTTCGGAAGGGAAATTCGAATTCGCTAACGTATAGTCAGTTTTGGCCACTTTTCAATCGGTAGCAAGGAGAAACGTGATGATTGTAACTGTCCTCTATGTTCGAAACGGGTTATGCAGTGTAATCCATTCCCGACAAAAGACAACCAAGCTTTGGTAAGGTACGCGGTTTGGTAGTTTTCTATTGACATACTAACGAAAGGGCGCTGTGGCGGGTCACTATCAACAACAACAACGAAAAGGTCTTTCCTTATAGTATCCGGATTTTGAGAGCTGTGACACCGCCCCTTACGAACATTAACTGAACTCATAAAAGCACGAAACGACAACAAACGAATGTCATTCGTGTTATCCCAAAGTTGAACGCCTTCAAAAGACGATTTGAAAATGGGTTGATAGATGGTATCAGATGATCAGCTTCTTTCAGTAAAGCTTTCCCTTTTAGGCGGCCAATTGATTTTGTTTGATTTCTACTGGTTTTCAGTTGTTGATCCATGCCTGAGCCGCCCATGCACAAACAAGACTTCATGTTACCACAATGGAACTCATCACTTCTGTTTACCAATTAAAGACGGAAACCTCTGGAAAATTGAAGGTGAGATAGCTGTTATTATTTTTACAATTCTCGAATATGCCGCACAACAAATAGCACACAAAAATTTGTCTAGTGAATTGTCTATTAATGTTTCCATATGCTGGCGTAGCAGTTATGACTTTTCCACTGGAGATGGTATGTAAAGAACGCAAATGACTATCGTGGCCTCCACATTCTTTCCAGCTCTATTTCCCGTCAAAACAGACCGACAAGGCCAGTCAATACACAAAAAATATTAGAAAGGGCCCGGTAAGATCATGGTCAAGTACGACTGAGAGATTCGCTTTGACACATTGAGAAATTATTGCACCTTTTACAGCCTGTCCTTGAGTATGCTGCGCCTGTTTGGACACCTCTTCCCAGTCATCCGGTTAACGCTATTGGATATGTGCAAATAATAGCCTTAAGTACAATTCATTTTGCTTAAGTATGGGATGCCGCGCTTCAGAATGCTGACTTGGAGTCTTTCCAAAAAACGTTCAATTTGGTTTTTAATTTAACCAAAACCTGCGTTATGGATCGCTTAATTTTCGTCACAGACATAGCACGTTTAGATCATCCAGATGTTCCTTGAGATCTGGATAAGTTATATAAGAACTTTCTTGGCCGTACAAAAAGGTTAATTAAGCAGGTTTTCACAAGTTGATGTTCCCATTGAAGTCTTTATAGAATGTGACTCCTACATTTGTAGGTAAACTATTGGTATATATAACAACTATTCACCTCAATGTCGGTGGCCAGTGGAGGGTATTTACCTCGCCGCGAATTGTTTTAGTGTATACTAAAAGAATGAGATAATATAGCGCGAAAATTTTAACTCAATTATTCCTGCAATATTTTCGGGCGCAAATCCCGCGCGAGTTGCTCGGAGGTGAGTAGCAAAGAAATGTACGGAGTTTGCGTAGCCAATCAGAGCGCGACTTTAACGCTTTCCGTTCTTTTAGTATTTACTAAATACTGGTCTGCATTGATGTTTGATGTGAACGCTGACATTTGCTGAAATTAACGTAGTTGCAACTAAGTTGCCTTAGCATTATTATTATTATTACTAATATCACCATCGTAATCAGTACGTATTATTAATGCACACGATTTGCTGCTGGGCAAAGATAGTGTTATAGTGATTTTGAACTCACGTTCCCTGGCGCCTTTTCTATTCTTGGTGTATGCATGCTTCTTTGCTGGGCTCGTTAACGATAGTACTTTTCTCGGTGTTCTTAAAAATTTTTAGGTTTTTATGTACCTTAAAATATGCTGTGTCCTTTATAAGAACAAAAACTGAGCTATGTAAACTTCACTTTTACGGATACAGTAGACTAAGCAAAAGTAACGTTTACTTTTCCCAGGAAACTCCATGCCTGTCAAGGGAAAGGAAGCCATCAATGCTTACATTATCGCAATATCCGCATCGATTGTTGTGGTTCTTGTGGCTGTAGTTGTTTTCTTGGGCTTTAAAATCCGACGGCTAAACACGCAACTAACATCACGTCCTAGTGCCACAACGAAGATCTACAACAATAACACGTTCCAGGCCGATCCAGTTAACGAGGTACCAGAAGGGTCGTCAACTAGCCTTACTCACAGGGACTTGGGTTTGGGCTACGCTAACTTTGGCGCTGAAAATGATATTGAGTACGATAATGTTTTCAAGATGTCGTCTCGTCCTCTTCCAGCAATTCCTTCAGAGTCACAGAGAAGTGATCCATTTCCGAGGATTGGAAAACGTCCTGTATATGACTGTTCAGGGGAACAAAAGTCTGAGTCAAGAGCAGTGCGTTATGCTGGCTTGCAAGGGAGAGGCATGAACAGTGCTGAAGTAACCGTGGCTGAACCTTCATCTTACATGTCTCTCTCTTCAAGGAAGCCCGAACATCATGATGGCGTGTACTCTGGCCTTACCTATAATGGTGAAGTGGCTATTGCGCCAAAACAGAAAACAAAAAAAGGAAAGAATAATGGTCGCTTGTATGCTAACACACAAAAGTAATAACGCTGAATAATAAAGCAAGTCGGGATTCGAAAGGAATACATTGTAGACAAGCGGGTCGATATGATATGATTTTCTTAGTGTCGCAGCCAAAGTGTTCCTCTTAGTCTATTGATCTGGGCTTTTACTAGGTGCATCATATATCTTGATTCCTTTTAAAACTCATGCGGTGCAAGAAAAATTCATTGCTAAACTTGTGAATTCCAAAGCAAATTTATCGCTTCGTGCGATATCGGTTTTTAGTGTAAAATTTACCGTAGAATTTACTAGTTAGGAAATGAATTTTTCTATAGAAGAAAACAAAGAAATGATTTAATTAAGCAGCAACCGGAAACATCAAAACGCGGACAATTCGAAACCTTTTATTTTCACTCACCCTACAGGCTGTAAGAACAAATAACCAGGGAGCTCCGCTTTTAGGCTTGGTTAAATCTATTTAGTATCACCCAACTAGTGGACTAATGCAAATCCTGCATTTTGATTGGCTACGCTACTAGACGACTATTAGTAATAGTCCTCGAGTAGCGAAAAGCGTGGCGCTTTCTTTCGTTTTATTCCCAAATAAATATCTGTTCAAATATCTCTTGCATTTGCTAACTTTATTATTGACTTTTCTGTCCGACTAGTTTGGTGATACTAAAACAATTAGACCCTTCGCCCTCAAGGGCCACGGGTCAATAGCCCATTCGGCTTCGCCTCATGGGCTAGCGACCCGTAGCCCTTGCGGGCTACGGGTCTAGTTGTTAAATATTATATTTTTATTCCTTTAATAAGTCGTTTATCGAATTGCAACTGCTTTAACTGATTATTCTCTGTAACTCATGAGTAGGGCTCATACTATCATTAATTATTTTTCTTACTTATTTCGAATTTGATTTTGCAGTGCTTGGCCTAATTTCACCTCAGTTCTCCTAATTTCAGCCACTCTCCTCAACTACTGGAAACAAGAACAATTTTAGTTCATCGGCTTGCTACCGTACTGAAGTTTGAATGGTTTAACTCCGGCCGGATCGACACTCGGGATCTTTAAACTAAAGAATTGCCTTTGTAATGACATTAGTAAAACAAAATTGATTTTGGCCTCACAGAATACCCGTTAAAAGAGTGCCAAACAGTATTCCCTGTTCTCGTTGTTCGGCTTGAAGCACAGTTTGTAAAGTGCATTTGGTTATATTCACAGAGCAAATGCACCATATAGATGTTATCTCGTGACAAATCGTGACATACCATTATACAAATGTCGTACATTTTCGTCTTTATAACCATAATATCTAGAAATCGCTAGTGATCCTTCCAATCTGATTGGTTCTCAGCAGTGCTATATATTTCCAAATCACCCTTTTTTTTGCCCCAAATCACACCTTTTCTCCAGCTTATGAGAAAGCGACACTAAAACAAAACAACCAATCCGATCTAAGCTTTGTTTCAAGTAACCAATCCAATTGCAAGAAAATGATTTATAAAAAAAGCCATTGTGTGGCGAATGTTGCAGCTTTTGTTCCCAAAACTTTTCCTTAAAAAATGGATGAATTTAATTACACTTACCGTTTTGTAAATGATGATAATAAGCTCCTTCAGGCTGAAGATCTAGCTAGATCTACGTTTAGGGGAGTTTCTAACGATCAGAGTCCATTTTGTGTCCGGCAACTGGATCAATAAACTATTGGTACTGATTAAAATCTTTTATGTAATAAAGTGGTAATTGAACTTTTTGTCGTGCAATTTCGGTCTGAAATTATTCTTGTGATTTGAAATCAATGCATGATTTCACGTATGATTTCAGATCAAACTGCACTGCACTCCGTTCAGTTCAGTTGCTATTATTAATCAGCCATACGATTGTAAAGCCTTCTTTTGGTAAAGTGAGAAAGGAGGAATGATCGCAAAGTTAAGATTAACTTTTCCTTGTTGTCATTTTTCCCTCTTTAGGTTTGTTTGCTTTCTGTTTTGTTGTTGTTGTTGTTTTTCTGTTTTGTTTCCTTTTACTTTTTAAATTAAGAAAACGAAAACAATCCATAATATTGTAGTTAGGGTTAGCCGAGCACCCCTCCGTCCGAGTTGGTCAAAAAATCCTGAGTTAGGAAGAAGTATATATGCATAGCAATTACTTTATAATCAGCTGAATCGTGGTACATATGCGGACCAATTGAATTAGTAGGGGGTAGGGGAAACTACTAGGAAAATAATATTAAAGTAGCATTTGTAACTTTGCACAATTATTATCCATATATAATCAGTAAAGGTATTAATAAAAATCGAACTTCAACTTTTGGTAAGTATCATTAAACTTTTGCATTCCATCTTGTCGCGCATTACTGGCAAAAATGTGACACGGGACCCTATGATTTAACATAAGATGACAGCAGTTATTCTCCCCTGATAAGTCTCGTTCTTGTCAAATACTCCTTAGGGTCACCATCCACTTGGACCTTGCTGGGTTGCACTGTTAAACACAGTTGACCCTGTGGCTATCATGGTATGAACAAGAAGAAGAAGTGCTTGACCCCTTTGGGAAGTGACTAATGCCAATAACTTGCGAGTTTCAGAGTTTAACTTTTGAGAGAAATCTGTGACTTCTTTGCTTGCATCCCACACTGCTGTATAACGAGCCATGGGTGGACGAGATTTAAATACTCCCTTACGAAACCTTGAAACTAAGGATGTTTACCAACTGAAATTCCATCAACTGAGGGGGGTATTTTAGTAAGGGCTGACCTAGGTTCGTTGAGGCTACTGTAACTAAGGCCACCATTAAATAAAGTGAGTAAGAATCCAATAGCTTGGCATAAAGATGAACAAACTGCACTAATCTGTTCTCTATGACAGAATTCAAGCCATTTTTTGAAATAGGACTGATACTGTTTGCATGTGTGCATCAACGGTGAAATAATATATGAAACTGAAGTCAACTGAGTCAACTGAGTCAACTGAAGGTATGATCCAGCTCCACAAAGGACCAGCTCCCAAAGTCAGTGGGTTCAAACCTCTAAACGCAATTGCTAAAATTGTGTTCATAACTGCGAGAATCATAGCTTCACTTGAGGAATATTAAAAAAAAACAAAACATTTTGTAGACTGGAATTTTCTCTTGAATCCCCGCTTAATAAAACGCGGACAAATTTGATCTGTCTTATGCCAAATTAACTTCAAATGTTAATCACCATGTTATGATGGCCCCTGCTGTTTAACGCCCAATCACAGGAAACGCTCGGAAAAATCGAGAGAGTGAACGGAATGGCAAGAAGTGTTCTCGATAAGTTGACAGGAATCAAAGATGACTTAGTTAGAGAACAAGTAGGATGGCAGGACTGGGATTTACCTGAAAATGGAGGGATATCAATCCCCTGACAGAAGCCAGAACTTTTTCCAACAAGGTTATGACTTCTAAACGTCCCGATAACAAATTTCTATTGTACCACGCAGACATCACGGGCCGCCGTCCCTGTGTTTACTGTGAAGGAACCAATCACGTCTAACGAGATTGCACGCGCGTGTGTACGGTGGACGAAAGGAAGAAGACACTTGGGTCAAAGCGAATGTGCATTAATTGTGCTAGGCCCAAACACCCTGCGGCTGAGTGCAAGAGCAAGATGCGTTGTCAGAAGTGCGGACAGAAACATCGATTATGCATGCAAGGAGACCAATTGTTGACAGTGGAGGGGGTGCTCTGCCATGCCTTCTCGACACTGGAGCAGGGAGTTCATACGCTTTGGACGTACTACTAGCCAAACTCTCCAAACGCTCTCGTTCCAAAAAAATTCGACAAATTGATATGATGCTTGAGTCGTTAACACGCGAAGTTGAACTCTATACTATTAAAGTGAATTTGATTGAAGACGGAGAACCATTAAGTGTGGAAGTTACCAGGGTGGAAAAACGCGACTTACTTACGATTAGCAACCCTCACTACCAGAAGATTATCGATACCTACCCTCATCTAAATGGACTAGGGATGACAGACCACGACCTTAAGCTACACCTCCCAGTACATCTAATACTTGGGGCGAACGATTGTGCAGCGATAAAGACGTCGGAGAGACTGCGAGTTGGGCTTCCAGGTGAACCAATGGCTGAGAAGACCAAGCTGGGTGGACTGTTATGTCACCGGTACCGGCATAGATAACACAAGTATGGTGTTGACGCAGACGAGTTATGCTGACCACGAAGAGTTATGCCGACTTCATGTTGGGTCTTGCAGATATCCCAGATGAAGGGTAATTACCCGACTTTACCAAACCATAAAGCAACGACAAGGAAAGGTTACGTTTATGCAAACGTTGGCCGTGTAGCACTTATATTTTAAACAGAGTTAACTGAACAGAGTGTAATGTGAAGTGCTAGATTTCAATCCCATATGAACCATGTGAGCGTTAGCCCTACAGATGGAAATGGGCCCACACAAGGACAGAGAAAAACTCTGACCAGGGTGGGAATTCAACCCACGACCTTCGGGTTAGATCTCCGCCGCTCCAAGTGCTACAAGGCCAACGTTTGCATAAACGTAACCTTTCCTTGTACTTGTACATGTTCATTGCCGTGACTTTAACATCTTCACTTCCCACGGCCTGCTCCCGTCTGACCTTGTAGCTCAGTCGGTAGAGCGGCGGAGATCTAACCCGAAGGTCGTGGGTTCAATTACCACCCTGGTCAGAGTTTTTCTCTGTCCTTGTGTGGGCCCATTTCCATCTGTAGGGCTAACGCTCACATGGTTCATATGGGATTGAAATCTAGCACTTCACATTACACTTTGTTCAGTTAACTCTGTTTAAAATATAAGTGCTACACGGCCAACGTTTCCATAAACGTAACCTTTCCTTGTTCTTGTACATGTTCATTGCCGTGACTTTAACATCTTCACTTCCCACGGCCTGCTCCCGTCTGACCTTGTAGCTCAGTCGGTAGAGCGGCGGAGATCTAACCCGAAGGTCGTGGGTTCAATTACCACCCTGGTCAGAGTTTTTCTCTGTCCTTTTGTGTGCCCATTTCCATCTGTAGGGCTAACGCTCACATGGTTCATATGGGATTGAAATCTAGCACTTCACATTACACTCTGTTCAGTTAACTCTGCATAAAGCAACGAGTTTGCGAATACTTGGCAATCTTCAGAGAAAACTTCAACGGCTTTGTGTGACTGGGACCTATGCTGTCCGAGGGGATAGTGCAGGCTGCCAATGATCCGCCCCAGGAAAAGAAATTTCACCACAAAGCTAAGGATCGTGTATGACGCCTCGTTCAGCTCTGGCACTGAAGTACCAAGTTTGAATGATTGTTTATATGCCGGACCGCCACTTCAAAGCCACCTTTGGAGGGTCTTAGTACGCATGCGCTTCCATCCAGTTCTGATTACTGGCGATCTGCATTCCTTCAGGTGCGCATCGAAAAGGAAGAAAGGGATGCACTAAGAATTCATTGGAAGG
>NC_090885.1:32563908-32566408 GCF_036669925.1 Montipora capricornis
GATAAAAACTGATAAGTACAGCTCACTTCAGAAAGCAAGTTCGATGCCCAATGTGGACTTCTGACACAGATACGATGCAATTCATACCCTAATTCTTCTGTTATGCTTAAGGTGAATTCCGGTTTAGCTGTCCCTCTGTTGTAAATAATGTTGCTCTGATTCCACACGAATGAGTAATCTTCCATCTTCAGAGTTTGACTTCTCCAACATCCTAGGACTGACTAAGTCATTCATTACAATTAATACGATAATCGTTTGAGAAAGGGGCACTGTCCTGCTAAATTTGCTGTTCTGAGGTCGTCTGGGTAAAAATCTAAATTAGTACTTTAGCTCACTCGTACAACATTCCTGAGAACCCACTGACAAGATATTAAATATATTTTATAGTTACCAAGGTCATTTTCTTGCAGAACGTTTTCAAGTGTTTTTGAAACCTTTTGGACAATGATAACCATCTCGAATTTGACGTTTGTGAGGCTTTTGATGTTATATTCTGGTAAGTAAGATTTCTGTTCTGATAAGCTTAATATTGCATTATTGGTGGTGTCCTTTTTTTTTTCCTGTTTATCAATGTTTTTCTTGAAACCAGGCAACCAAGTAGTTCACCTTTCTGTGCATAGCTGAGGTTCAGTTACAGGAACTGAATGATTCATTCAATAATAATATAATTAAATGAACTCTAGCCTATATCCTGAATCGAGCACAAAACGTTTTATAAGTTGAGGAGACTGAAAATCAGAATTAGGGGAGATCATTTGAAGAGTTGGAATTTTACAGCCTTGGCTTAAACATAATATTTCGCAGAATTTACTCAATTAACTACGACACAAATGTTCGTTGCTGTTGACCTTTTTCATGCATTCTTACTTAATGTTCAATCCATCCCAGCGAGAAATGCCCCGTATGTTTTCCCAGGAATTATCGTCACCTGACGGTAACCTGGAGCTGAAGTAATAGGGCCTCGTGATCAAATGAAAAATTGGAGCACTGCAATATTCCTTGTGAGATATTTTGAACACTGCAGGAAACAAAGGAGATTGCCATTAAATAGTCAGTGTTAATAATTTAAAGAGAAGAAATTGATAAATAAAACTGAGCAAACAACTGGAATAAAAGAAAGAATTTAATTTTGGCGATGAAGATACAAGGAACCAGTATATTTTATCTGTACTTTTTTTACCAGTACTTTTTTGTTTCAAAGAGTCTCGGACTGTAATTAGATTTCTTAAACATATTGCAAATTAATGGCTACTTTAAATGGATACTTTAAAGGAAATGTACTATACATGTAATATATAACTATCATTTATTTATTTATTTATTGATTTCATTTGTGGTTTAATCATGTTACTCCCTCAACTTGTTTTGTTCGGAGATATTAGCAATTTTTGCTATCTTAAAATTCGAAGCAAAATGAAGTCATTGTATTGTATTATCGTATTATAATAAAGTTTCTATATAACGCGCGCTCTCATTGGTTTAAACAGCGCGCTTTATGAGAGTACAAAGCACGGAACAAACGAAAGCTCACGCCATCATCCGCAGAAATGGCAGATGAATTTCGGAATTTTTCCTTGGGTATTATTGAAGCTGTCAGTTAAAGGTTTGCTCAGAAATTCTGTCAAGTGCTTTGGATGGAAGACCTCAGCCGTCGCCTGGTCTAGCAGTTCTTTCAAGCTCAGAAAGTCCTCATGCTGGAGTTCTTCATTTACAAAATTTCCAACAGGTTTTCAGACTCCAGCCTCAAGCAATGAACAGTTTGTTTTCCAATTGTCATGTCGGAAACGTGCAGGTTTTCATGAGCAACAATTCGGCCGGTTTTCACTGCACTTAATTATTTAGATCCTCTTTTTGCTGTTTTCTATGGACTGAAACCGAACATTAAGGCAATTGTTTTTCTATAAATTCGAATTTTTGTGTGATTTCTGTCAAGCCACTTTCCAGTTGATTGATGTTTTGACAGGCCTTTGTTTCATTAACCTATCAAATAATTTTAAACATTCTTACAAGCGGTCTGATTGGTCCAAATTAGCGTGCTTTATCAGAGTATAAAGCACTGTGCTGTCGACACCTCAGTTCGCCACAAGCAGTGCGCGCTTTGAAAATAAAGTAGAATTTTTGAAGAAAATTACTTGTTCTTTATCATAAAACAAATAAAGGAGCCTTGGAAGAAGTAGGGAGAAACACTCGCCTATCGGCTCGTGTTTTCCCCTACACTTCTTTCGTGCTCTCACCGCTTCCTGCGTGCTTTACAACAGAACAGAGCACAGTCATGGCTTCTTTATTTGTTAATTGAAATTGCTTTTTGTTCAGACGCTAATTTAAAATTTCATTTGTCTAGCTAGATGTGACAAATTTATTCAGTCGATAAAGATATCAAATTAATGAAAAAAGTATTTTAAAAACATAAGACGTCATAATTTTAATAATTTTTATTTACTAGACGTTTTTTAATTACCATAACTGATATAATGATTGACGAAATTAAAAGTTAAAAAAT
>NC_090885.1:32581408-32583908 GCF_036669925.1 Montipora capricornis
TGTAGAGCAAAAAGCTGATTTTCGACATCGATGACGTTGTGGACGAGCTTTTTAAGGACGCGATGAAAGTTGTCGTCGATCCACATTTGGGATTCTGCTGGCTCTTCGGTTGTAGCTCGAAGATCCTCCACGACATCACCGCGCGCGCTGCTCTGTCTTTCCAGAGCTTCTTGCCGTTTTTTAAGCTTTAATGCACCTGTGCCTTTCTTGGGTCCAGAGCGATCGGAAGCGTTGCTTAACATGAGGCTTCTTGTAGTGATGACTTAGACAATTTTTTTAAAAGGAAACTAGTGAGCAGCTCACAGCAACTGATCTTGATAACTTTGTTTATTATCCGACCGTTTTCGTCTGATCAAACAGACTTCATCAGGGATTCTAACAAGATGTCTAAAGGGAACTAGTTTTATACATGAAGTGATAGTACAAAAGCACGTTCCAGAAAGGGTGTGAACAGCAAGACATTCACAAGAAATACGCGCAGGATGTAACGTAATTTTTTTTTTTGCTGATACAACAAACTACAGACCAATATCTCTAACCTGTATAGTCTGTAAATTAATGGAACATATCCTGACAAGTCATATTCTAAAACAAGCAAATGATCATAACATCTTACATGGTCTACAACATGGCTTCAGAGGAGGTAGATCTTGTGAAACACAGCTGGTGGATTTTATTGATGATTTAGCATATAACATGCAGAATGGAGGTCAAATAGAATGTAGCCATAATGGATCAGGGGCACACAACAACCAATTTGTTGTAAAATGTATTATTATACCCCAGTTAATGAAAAGAAATGTTATTAAGGCATTTTCAGGTGTTTTTCAGTGTTGCTGGGAAAACATTATCTGTTCCTTTTTTCCCAGCAAGACACACAAGAAATTTCCCAGCCAGCTAGATAAAATTGGTTGGTTTCCCAGCCAGCTGATCAAATTTATTTTCCAGCCATTTCCCGCGCGCTTTCAAATCCCTCGATCCAAAACGACCGAACAAAAGCGACAAAACCGGGACAAAACAGGTTGGCACCAAGTTTCTTCAGAGTGATTTAAAGAAACTAGAACAGTGAGAGGAGAAATGGCTTATGGAATTTAATACTGATAAATGCCATGTTGTACGGGTCACGGGTAAGCAGAACCCGATAATTCACGATTACACCCTTCATGGTAAGGTATTTGTAACTGTGGACTCAGCAAAGTACCTGGGAGTCACCCTAACCCGAGGCCTCAGGTGGAATCGTCACGTTGAAAACATTGCATATAAGGCGAATCAATCACTTGGTTTCCCCCGAAGAAATCTGAGAATAAATTCATCTAATCTAAAATCTTTGACTTACAAGACCTTGGTTCGACCACTACTCGAATATTCTTCAGCAGCGTGGGATCCCTATACCAAAAAAAATGTAAAGAAACTGTTAATGGTACAGTGCAACTCGGTATGTTTTGAACCGGTACAATTACATATCAAGTGTTGATGAAATGCTACAGGAATTACAATGGAACGCCCTTGAAGAAAGACGGAAAAAGGATAGACTAGTTATGTTCTATAAAATCCACAATGACCAAACTGGAATAGACACTGGGAAATATCTGAAGCCGCTGGGCCGAGTTAGCCGTCATGTCAACAACCAAGCTTATGAGGTCCTACCGCTTTTACTGATTATTATAAATTCTCCTACTTTCCAAGAACAATAATCGAGTGAAACGCTTTGCCAAATGAGACAGTAAATGGCTCTTTTCTGACGGCATTCACAAACTGCTTATAATTTAATTCATTATATCATTTATTACTTTTATGTATTTATTTATTTATTTATTTATTTATTTATCTGTTTATTTAAATATCGACCGCTGGCCTTTTTCCAATTGGCAAGAATCATCCATTTTTGTGATGCAAATAAACGGTAGATAGATAGATACAGTACAGTACAGTACAGTACAGTACAGTGTAAATATATAGATTTAGCCAAGCCTAAAAGCGGAGCTCCCTGGTTATTAAATCTTTCTTCCTGAAGGGTTAGTGAAAATAAAAAGTTTCGAATTGTCCGCGTCTTGATGTTTCCGGTTGCTGCTTTAATAATTAAATCATTTTCTTTGCTTTCTTCTGTAGAAAGGTACATCGTCTAACTGGTGAATTCCATGGTAATTTTACGCAAAAAACCGATATTGCATGAATCACAAAGCAATGAGTGCGATATCGGTTTTTCGAGTGAAATTTACTTTGGAATTCACCAGTTTGGCAATGGATTTTTGTTGAACCGTACGAGTTTTAAAAGAAAACAAGCACACCCTCAGTGAGTGAATGGAAAAGGAAAAAAGCCATTTCAGAGTTAACTGTCATTACCAAGCGAATACGAATCGCGCTAAAATTAGAAAGCATAAAAAACTTTGTCAGTTTAAGGTCAAAAAAATAGTTTTACTGATGTACTTTATTCCACTTTATCTCTGAAAACGATATCATTCGCATTTTGATTTATTTTATTGAAACATGCCAGCTTGGT